>NC_067403.1:122021552-122340302 GCF_016432865.1 Antechinus flavipes
AATAAAAATTTATGATAATAATAGCTAACATTTCTAGAACACATAGTGCCAGACACTATGCCAAATGCTTTTTACAAATATTATTTGCAAATGTTATCCCCTTTGCTCCTCATCACCTGCAAAATAGGTGTTGTTAATAGCAAACATTATTTTATAAACAGAGGTTAAGTGGCTTGCCTAGGGTCACACAATCAAGTCTGAAAGCAGATTTGAACGCAGGAAGATGAGTATTCCTGATTACAAACCTGGCACTCTTTACATTATACCATCACTTAGCTGCTCCTATAAATGATGATCTCAAATTTTCATTGTTACCAATATCTGAAACTTCTGGTGCCTTTGAAACCATTTCTGAAACCTTGGTTGCTAACAGAAGCAAAGCCAACTGATTTTGAATTCTGTTTGTCCTTCTTTTAGCTCTTCCCACTCTCTGTTGTAACCTGTAAGGAAACCTTTGGAAGGTGAGCAGAAGGAAGAAAGGTAAAGAAAGTCTGGAAAATCCAAAAATTGGATTATGGGTACCTGTAAGACATAGTATCCACATAAATGATGTTAATCAAAAAGTTAATCAAACATTTTTAAGTTAAGGAAAGAGATTATTTTAATTTTTTATTAAAATTAAAATTTAACACTATCTTTGTTCTTATTAATATAAAAATTCTGGGTTCACCTTGTCCTCATGTTTCAATTTTTTAAATATGTAATTTAAATTCCTAATACATAGCAATAAATTTTGTGCTTCCACTGGGACAGCTAGATGGTGCAGTGGATAGAGTTCAAATCTAGCCTCAAACACTTAATTATTGTATAATCCTAAAACTCTGTTTGCCTCTATTTTCTCATCTGTCAAGTGAGTTGGAGAAGGAAATGGCAAACAACTCCAGTGTCTTTGCCAAGAAAACCCCAAATGGGTCATAAAGAGTTGGAAATAACTGAGCAACAACTGACACAAAGGGGGCAAATCTATATTTTCCTATTCTTAGAGACTTGAAATTTGATTGGATGTGAGATGTGAAGAAAGAGGAAATGAAGAGAACTCCAAAGATGCACACACAGGAGTTTGGGGTGATGCCACTGTGGAATCAAGCATAAAAACAGGTAAGAAAAAGTTTTGAGGAATAAATGAGAGTAGAAATAATATCTTTGTGAAACAGTTGGCTAGATGAACTTTAAGTATGAATGAGAATGCCAAGGCACCTGGACTTGGCATTAGAAAAACCTGAATTGCTGTCTTATGGGGGGGGAGAGGTAGGATGGCAGGAGGAACATTTAGAACTCAAAATCTTATTTTTTTTTAAAAAAAATGTTTAATAAATTTTTTTTAAATTAAGAAATCTGTAGCTCTAGCCTCACCTCTGGAGGTGATTCTAGATGAATCCTCTTTGGGTCAAATGCTGTTGCTCCATATATCCCCAAGACTTGAGCATTCAGTGTACTATGATTATATTGTATATTAAGAAGAATGAAGATATTTTGTTATTTGTTTGCTTTTTTTTCTTTCTTGTGTTTTTCCCCTTTAGATCTGATTTTCTTTGTACAATATGGATGATGAATATGGAATATGTTTAGAAGAATCACGCATGTTTAATACATACATATATATATACACATATATATATATATGTGATTTTGTGCTTGTCTTGGGGAAATTGGAAGAGAGGGAGAAAAATTGGAAACACAAGGTTTTGCAAGGATAAATATTGAAAATTATCTTTCCATTATTTAGAAAAATAAAATAATATTTTTAAAAAAGGAAATGATGAAGAGGCTGATTTCAGAAAAGCCTGGAAAGACTTACATGAATTGATGCTAAGTGAAGTGAGTAGAACTAAGAGAACTTTATACACAGCAACAACAAGATTATACGATGACCAACTGTGATGAATGTGACTCTTTTCAACAATGAGATGATTCAAGTCAATTTCAAAAGACTAGTGATGGAAAGTGCCATCCATATCCAGAAAGAGTAATATGAAGACTGAATGTGGATCAAAGCATAGTAGTTTCACCTTTTTTGTTGCTGTTATTGTTGTCTGTTTATGTTTCTCTGGTGCTTTTTTTCCTTTTGATCTAATTTTTCTTATGCAATATGGAAATATGTTTAGAAGAATTGTTTATGTTTAACCTATATTAGATTGCTTGATGTCTTGGACAGGGGGTGGGAGGAGAAAGGGAAGAAAATTTCAATCACTGGTGAAAACACATATTGAAAAAAATATATATTGCATTTGGAAAAATAAAATACTATTTAAAAAAAAAAAAGAATGGTGGTGCAGCTAGGTAGCACAGTGGAAAGAGCACCAGCCCTGAGGTCAGGAGGACCTGAGATCAAATCTGGCCTTGACACTTAACATTTCCTAGCTATGTGACTCTGGGCAAGTCACTTAACCCCAATTGCCTCAGGGGAAAAAAGTGAAGAAAAAAGAGGGAAAAAAAAGAATGATGAAAAAACTGTTAAACACTTCTACACAGAGCCATCTACTTCCTACCATCTCCTGCTTGTTTCCAGTTACTAATTCCTTGTTTACTCTTTAAGGTGTTAGAAAAATATTATGAAACTATCCAGAGTTGCATTCTGGCACCCCTCTAAGAATAAGGGACTATACAAAAACAGAGCAAAAGAAAGCTGTTTTTCTCAACAGCCAATGGGATTTTTCAACAACTACCAATCCTTGTTACTGCAGTCACCTCCCTGTCTGACCTCTGTGCCATCAGGTTCTCAAGGCACTATGGGTTTGGAAGCACTGACTGTGCCCTTAGATCCTCTTCTTTGGCCCTTTTCACTGACAGACCAAGTCTGCGGATCTAGAAGCTGGCATTTACCACTGTCTGGCAATCCCAGTTCCAGAGTCCTATTGCTGTTGACAAAATCACCAAACTGAACACCTTATTCCTGGTATTTTGAGGAGGAGTAGCAATGCTGAATGCTTGAGCCCAGTCACTATGACTGTTCTCTCTAGAACAACTGCAAAGAAAAGACACTGGGGATGTGCTGTAGACACTGCTCTAATGCCAGCACTCTCTTAGCTCAGTTCCTATGTTGGGATGTGTGATAAGTGAAATATGAAATAACTTCCAAGCATATCGATTTATTTAAATAATGGATGCCAATTGAATATCAAATCAGGATCAGGCCTCCTAAGCTTAGCACTAAACTTTGAATTCAGGGAAAGATATATTTTTAAAGCATTAAAAGCAAAATTGACAGATAGAAATCAGGATAAAAGATTAGGTAATCTGATTTCTAATTGGAGGAAAGATAAGAGGCTTTCCAAATTAGGAAGAGAACAAACAGGTATAATTTTCTGGAAAAAAAAAAAAAGAGGTGTCCCACTCCCTACTAAATATTTGTATTCAGTCAAAGGACTAAGGAAACAATAGCTGATTAATTAGTATGAAGCCAGTTTTCAAATATGACACATGGGCTGCTTAAGAAGTATGATTATGAAAAAACAATTCCTTGAATCAATATATGACTGGGTGGCTGGTCATCATAATCTACATGCTTAATTAAAGGTCTCTAGACATGATCCAGTTTCCTAGGCACACAGAAGTAGGTTCAAACACTGCAATCAAATTTTCTTCTAATTCTCATAGTTGAATAAAGTTTTTTTTCCCCACAAGACAGAAATTGGGGTAGAACTATAACTGTATAAAAAGAGAACTGAGCTAGATCTAGAGTTGAGTCTCCCTCGTGAAATAAGGCACTCATGAGACACTGCACATTTAAGAAAGGAGGAGTTTTACTTCAACCTCATCAAAGATATTCAATAAGAATATACAGCAAGGATAAAGAGGGTCTGGAAGCTGCCTCCTCATCTCCATTTGGAAACACATCTGGAAGCCCCCATGACTTGGGCTTTATTGACCTGGGACTGTTAGAAGAGCTAGAGCAAGTTTGGATTTAGGAGGAGAAGAAATCTCTTAGGGAAGCTGCTAGAGAAGATCCAGCCTAAAGAAATTGGGGAGGGGCTTTGCTTGGGCCATAAAACTGTGTCAGAGTTATTTTTCAAAATTTTATTTTAATCATATATTATTTTCCAATTACATATAAAGATGATATCTAACATTCATTTTTGTAAGATATATAGTTCCACTATGCTCAAAAAGTTATCAAACTGTTCATACCCTTTGATCCAGCAGTGTTACTATTGGATTTATATCCCAAAGAGATCTTAAAGGAGGGAAAGGGTCTCACATGTGCAAAAATGTTTGTGGCAGCCTTTTTCGTAGTGGCAAGAAACTGGAAATTGAGTGGATGCCCCTCAATTGGAGAGTGGCTGAATAAAACGTGGTACATGAATGTTATGGAATATTACTATTCTGTAAGAAATGACCAGCAGGATGATTTTAGAGAGGCCTGGAGAGACTTACATGAACTGATACTAAGTGAAATGAGCAGGACCAGGAGATCATCATACAATTCAACAACAATACTATATGATGCTGATTGAATTGTGGCCCTCTTCAACAATAAAATGATCCAAATCAGTTCCAATTATTCAGTAATGAAGAGAACCAGCTATACCCAGTGAAAGAATTATGGGGAATGAGTGTATTTCCACTTTTTCTGTTAGTCTGCTCGCATTTTTGTTTTCCTTCTCAGTTTATTTTTACCTTCTTTCTAAATCTGATTTTTCTTGTGCAGCAAGATAACTGTATAAATATGTATACATATATTGTATTTAACATATACGTTAACATATTTAACATGTTTTGGACTGCCTGCCATCTAGGGAAGCGGGTAGGGGGAAGGAAGGGAAAAGTTGGAATAGAAGGTTTTGCAAGGGTCAATGTTGAAAAATTACCTATGCATATATTTTGTAAATAAAAACTATAATAAAAAAAGATTTATAGTTCTAAATTTTTTTTTCTCTCCTTCCCTTATCTCCCCCTTCCTCAAGATAGCAATCTGCTGTAGGTTATACATACATAGTCATTTTTGGCATATTTACATATGAGTCATGTTGGGAAAAAATCAGAATAAAAAGGGAAAAGCCAAGAGAAAGAAAACAACAAAAAGTGAAAACAATATACTTCAATCTGCATTCAGTCTCTAAAGGTCTTTCTCTGAAAGCGGATGGCATTTTCCAACCAAAATCTATTGGGATTATCTTGGATCATTGTATTGCTCAGAGCTGATTCTATCATAATTGATCATCACTTAATTTTGCTGGTGCTGTGTACAATGTTTTCCTGGTTTTGTTCACTTCATGCAGCATCAGTTCATATAAGTCTTTCCAGGCTTTCCTGAAATCAGCCTGTTTATCATTTCTTATGAAACAATAGTATTCCATTATATTCATATACCATTATATTCAATATACCATATTCATTCATCCATTCCCCAATTGATGGGCATCCACTCAATTTCCAATTCCTTGCCACCACAAAAAAAAAAAGAGCTGCTACAAACATTTTTCACAATGTGGGTCCTTTCCTCTCTTTTGTGATCAAAAAGCATATATTGCACAAATTGGCAATTTGTCTAAAACCTTGAATTTAGCATTGAGCAATGAAGGATTTTGCTGATAGTTACATGGAATTGTTTGAGGCAGGGCTTGAACTTAAGAGTTCCTGCCTCCAAAGCTAACCTCTATTCAGTATACAACTGTTTCTCAGAAACCAATATAAAACTTCAAATCATCTCTGTTATAAATCTACCTAAACACTAATATTAAAACAAGAATTATCTCTTTTCCAATGAATTATGATAGCATCATATCTAAAGCAAGCACATAAGGAAAATAAACAAGAGTAGATATTTTTTCCTTCCTAAAATGCAAGAAAGTATCCTGACCCTTGGGCAGCAGATACATAGTTGCCAAAACCATATTAGGAAACTTTATAGCTTGGTGGGATTTGCCAGAACTCGAATTTATTGGTGCAGTTCTCAAAACCTCAAGGTGACTTCCACATCTTGAAGAAGCCATCAAAGTAAGGATTTATAGATTTGTTGCATTAAAACCCAGAACATAGGAGAGGCTCTTGGTTAAATAACCAAACAGCAAAGCATCATTTAGAAACTTTGGTTTATATTCCTGATGACTTGTTGCCAAGAGTATTTTTGTTATTAGTCCCTGAAATTCATATTTCCCAGTGTCCTAACCTGGATTCCTGATCTTGGTTTTCTTTTCCTAGACTTGAGCACATCTCTGCTTTGATCTATGATATTTATCTGCTCTTCCCTCCTGAAATGGATCCTTCTGCACCTCTGGTCTGCCTTACTTGTGATTCATCAGACTTTACTTTTGGTCTGCCCGTATTTTATGTTACCTAAGCCCTAGGATATTCTAAATTCTGCTTTTTGTAGTTTGCAAGCTACAAACAGTAGCTTACTGTCAAGGTAACTGCCATTAGTAGTCAACCCACACCCCCTTCTTTTACTGGAGATGTTTTTCAAAAAGGTACTAACCATAAAGGAGCAGCCCAGAGATCAGGTAGTAATATGTGAACAAATTAGTCTTACAATAAGGTTATCCATATTTAACATGTATGAGACTACCTGCCATCTAGGGGAGGGGGTGGGGAGGAAGGGAAAAGTTGGAACAGAAGTTTTTGCAAGAGTCAATGTTGAAAAATTACCCATGCATATGTTTTGTATATAAAAAGCTATAATAAAAAAATAAAGTTAAAAAAAATAAGGTTATCAACTATGGGCATTGAAATACATCTTACAAGTTGGTTTGTTCCTCCGGATGGTCCATAGGCCAACAGATTATAATTGGCACTGCTAGGAGAAATTCTTCCCCTGAAACCTTTTGGCTTACTCTGGTATTAGTTTGACCCAGGGAGGAAGTTTCATGACCACTTGGGAAGCTTTTTCAGATTAGATATCTTACTTCTTCTCATTTGGGTTTTTCATTCTTATGATATCCCCTTTCCAAGCTCCTCTAAAAGTCTAGGACAATAGATAGAGAAAGTTTGGAACTGAAAATAAAAATTAATTTAAAAAAGAAATGTATGCTAACACATATTTATCATTTTTGCTATTAGTTAGCCTGAGGTTACTGGATTGCTGGAGCTCAGGGATTCCAAGGTAGAGTGGGCTATGCTGATAGTATATTCACACTGGTCTGGCACCAATACAGTGAGCTC
Source organism: Antechinus flavipes (assembly GCF_016432865.1). Classification (NCBI taxonomy): domain Eukaryota; kingdom Metazoa; phylum Chordata; class Mammalia; order Dasyuromorphia; family Dasyuridae; genus Antechinus; species Antechinus flavipes. Next base: position 122,028,651 of record NC_067403.1, read on the forward strand.
TTGGGAATGAAGAGGCTATCAAAGATGTTTAAACCAGCCTGGATCAAAAATGAAGCAGATCAAACCTTCTGTGTTGATCATCAATAGGATTAATTCTGTAAGTAACTGCTACATTTCCAACCAGGGTAAGATAAGGAGACCCAGTCTCAAAAATAAAACACAAACAAACAAATAACAACAAATAGAACACATTATAATATATGTGTATTTGTGTGTATAAAGGATAGCTAATATGAAGTTATTGAAATCTATGGCACTGGTTGGAAAACTCTTCTTTTTTATAAGTAGCATTTTTCCTAATAAACATGCAAAGACAATTTTTTAATATTCTTTTTTATTAAAGCTTTTTAAGTTCTAGGAAGTTCTTTTTTAAGTAGTTTTTTTTTTCTTTTTTTCTGAGGTAGTTGGGGTTAAGTGACTTGTGTAGGGTCACACAGCTAGGAAGTGTTAAGTGTCTGAGGTCACATTTGAACTCAGATCCTCCTGAGTTCAGGGCTGGTGCTCTAACCACTGCACCACCTAGTTGTCCCTGTAGTATTTTTTCTAATAAACATATAAAGACAATTTTTAACATTCTTTTTAAATAAAACTTTTTATTTTCAAAACATAATTTTTCAACACCAATCTTGCAAAATCTTGTGTTTTAAATTTCTCCCCTTTCCCTTACTCCCTCCCCTAGATAGCAAGTAATTCAATATATGTTAAACATGTTAAAAATATGTTAAACCCAACATATGTGTACATATTTATACAATTATCTTGCTGCACAAAAATCAGATCAAAAAGAAAAAAATGAAAAAAACCAAAAAGCCAGCAAATAACAAAAAGAATGAAAATGCTATGTTGTGGTCCACATTCAATCCTCACAGTCCTCTCTCTGGGTGTAGATGGCTCTTTTCATCCCAAGATCATTGGAACTGGCCTCAATCATCTCATTGTTAACATTCATTTTTTAAAAATTTGAGTTTCAAATTTTCTCCCTCACCTCCCTCTTCCTATGACCCTAAGCAATCTGCTATAGGTTATATATGTGCATCATATCATGTAAAACATTTTTTATATTAGTCAGGTTGTGAAAGAAGAAAGAGAAAGAAAAAGTACATTTAAAAGTGAAAAATAATATGCTTCAATCTGCGTTCAGATTCCAATGGTTCTTTGGAGGTAATTAGCATTTCCAAGATTTCAAATACAAGCCCAATAATGGACTATGCCTCTGTGATCAGTGGGTCAACCTAGTTAAGTTAAAGAGGTCGTTACTAGGCTGAAGTCCAGTAATTGTTGTGTTATAGTCATTGTTTTTGTTTTTGTTTTTTTTTTCCAGCATAGCAACTAATGAAGAATATGCACTAAGGTACAGAGGTTGAGATTTGGGTCTATAGAAAGTGAATAATCACATTGATGAAATAAGACCTTGAAATATGGCAAATACATGCTTCCCCCTAGTGGCTACTTTGCATAATTTCTTATTAAATTACACTAGCACAATTAGCCTAGAGCTTTAACTTTGTCACTTTTGAAAGCTGTGCTGTTTGTTATTTCTCGATTTCATGCCAATAGATTGTTTTGAATAATACTTGTTCATATTTAATGTTCAATAAATTTTACTAACTATATGTTTGTTATCGTTACTGAATCATGTTAATAATTTTTGTATTACATAGTATTATATGGTGCCCTAGGTTTTATGAAGAGGCAATTAAGCTCAATTACCAGATTTATAGTCAGGAAAACTAGGAACCTGGGAGTGTTTAATTTAATATTCCAGAAGGCCAAGATCCTCCAGAATGATTCTTAATCATTATGGGAGGAAGTATAAAGAGGGCTGGATTTGGCATCAAATGACATGCATTTAAGACCTGGCTCTGAGGGATGCCTATCTCCTGCTCTACAACAAGCCATTGCAGAGTAGAGAATTTAGGCTAAATAAGTGTCAAGTTAGAATCTTCATCTTGTCACTGCTGTGATTCTTAGCATGCACTTTTATGTTATTGGTATTTTATTATTAATAAGTAAAGTAGCATGACAGAGTCAATAGAGGGCTGTCTGGAGCCAGTTTAATATATTAACTGTGTGACTCCTCAGAGGCTCAATATCTTCATCTGTAAAATGTGAAAATTGGATTTGATAATCTTTAAATTCTCTTCTGGTTCAAAATCTCTGATCTCAGTATATTTCAGCAATATTTCAGAAATGTCAATAATAAAATATGAGTGGATAAATTTCTACAAACTAAATACAAAGTTCTACACTCAAGTTTTTTTTTTTTAAATCAACTTCATAAATCTATGAGACATGGTTAGATAGCAGTTGAAAAAATCTGGGTATCTGAGGGGACCACACGCTCAATAAATATCAGTAGTATGGCATGACAGCCAAAATAGCTAATGGAGTCTTTATTTTACTGATATAGGGACCTTTTTAGGGAAGAAACTCATTCTAACAATGCAAGTTGTCACCTTCTCTGAAACATATAGTTTTAAAGAGTCTCTTAGAACAATAGAGCTTAAGTAACTTTCCTATGGTGATGTAACCAATATGTGGCAAAAGTAGTACTTGAACCCAGATCTTCTTGGCTCCAAGGCCAGCTTTATATCTACCATGCCAAACTCTCTCTCTATCCTTACAGTAAAGTTACAAAATATTATAAAGTGGTATTCCTAAGAATTATATAATTTTTAGACCTTCCATCATATCAGCATTGACATGCTCATTATAGAAACCAAAAAACAAGAGCAAGTGACAGTTTGACAGAAAGATGACACACACATTCTTCTTTGAGAGAATGACTTTCATAATAGCACCAAATCTGTCTATTAAAGTAAAATTGGTTTCATTTTTTAGTGATTTTTTGGTATTCATCCTTTCTAGAACTTCCTGATTCTTTTCATGAGAAAGGTACTTATGATGCAAAAGTGAAAAGCTTCTGACTTCTGACCTCTCTTGCTTTTTATTCCTGAACCAGATTTTCCAACATGTTCTTTGTCTACTCTATATTGAAGTCTCTGAATATAGAATTATTAATTTAATTTGAAGAATCTAGTCTAATTCTTTTTTTTTTGTTCTAGTATAATCTTTTTTCATGTTTTTTATTAAAGCTTTTTACTTTCAAAACATGTGTGGATAATTTTTCAACATTGACCCTTGCAAAAACTTGTGTTCCAATTTTACCCCTTTTCCCCCTACTCCCTCCCCTAGATGGCAAGTAATCCAATATATGTTAAACATGGTGAAAAATATATATGTTAAATCCAATATAGGCATACATATTTGTACAATTATTTTGCCGCACAAGAAAAATCAAATCAAAAAGGAAAAAATGAGAAAGAAAATAAAATGTAAGCAAACAACAAAAAGAGTGAAAATGATCTGTTATGATCCACACTCAGTTCCCCACAGTCCTCTCTCTGGGTATACAGGATCATTACAGGATTATTGTAATCTTCATTACAAGATCATTGGAACTGGCCTGAATCATTTCATTGTTGAAAAGAGCCATAGCTATTAGAATTGATCATTCTATAATCTTGTTGCCGTGTACAATGATCTCCTGGTTCTTCTCATTTCATTTAACATCAGTTCCTGTAAGTCTCTCCAGGCCTCTCTGAAATCATCCTGCTGATTGTTTCGTATAGAACAATAATATTCCATAACATTCATATACCATAACTTACTCGGCTATTATCCAGTTGGTGGTTATCCACTCAGTTTCCAGTTTCTTGCCACTACAAAAAGGGCTGCCAGAAACATTTTTGCACACGTAGGTCCCTTACCCTCCTTTAAGATCTCTTTGGGATAGAAACACTGCTGGATCAAAAGGTATGCACAGTTTGGTTAACTCTTTGAGCATAGTTCCAAATTGCTCTCCAGAATGGCTGGATTCATTCACAATTCCATCAACAATGTATTAGTGTTCCAGTTTCCCACATCTCCTCCAACATTCATCATTATCTTTTCCTGTCATTTTAGCCAATCTGAGAGGTGTGTAGCGGTATCTCGGAGCTGCCATAATTTGCATTTTTCTGATCAATAGTGATTTAGAGCACCTTTTCATATAACTAGAAATTGTTTCAAATTCTTCATCTAAAAATTGTCTGTTCATTTATCAATTGGAAAATAGCTTAAATTCTTATAAATTTGAGTCAATTCTCTCTATATTTTAGAAATGAGGCCTTTATCAGAACCTTTGAATGTAAAAATGTTTTCCTACTTTATTTCTTCCCTTCTAATCTTGTCTGCATTAGTTTTGTTTGTACAAAAACTTTTTAACTTAATATAATCAAAATTATCTATTTTATCTTCAATAATGAACTCCAGTTCTTCTTTGGCCACAAATTCCTTCCTTTTCCACAGATCTGAGAGGTAGACTATCTTTTGTTTTTCTAATTTGCTTATAATATCACTCTTTATCTCTAAATCATGAACCCATTTCAGCCTTATCTTGGTATAGGGTGTTAGGTGTGGGTCAATACCTAGTTTCTGCCATACTAGTTTCCAATTTTCCCAGTAGTTTTTGTCAGTGAGTTTTTCTCCCAAAAGCTGGGGTCTTTGAGTTTGTCCAACATTGGATTACTATAATCATTAACTATTTTGTCCTGTGAACCTAAATCTATTCCACTTATCAAGTATTCTATTTCTTAGCCTGTACCAAATGGTTTTGATGTCCACTGCTTTGTAATATAGTTTTAGATCTGGCACAGCTAGGCCATCTTCATTTGTACTTTTTTTTTCCCATTAATTCCCTTGAAATTCTTGATCTTTTGTTCTTCCAGATGAACTTTGTTATTATTTTTTCCAGATCTATAAAATTATTTCTTGGGAGTTTGATTGGTGTGGCATCTAGTCTAATTCTTGATTCTCTCCCTTTTTATTTTCTGCTACAAATTATGATCTGTGAGCCACAATAATTTCTACAATAATCTTTTTGCAAAGTAACAAATTTCCTGTGAAATGTTTCTTGTTGCTCTAGAACACAAAAATAAAAACAATTCTGTCAATTCCTTTGATTGCCTCCTTTAGAGGCATATATCGATACATCGATATCTATGAATCCACATGTCTATTTTTCTACTTATATGGGACTAGTTTTTAAAGCATTGAGAATATCCTTGATAGAAGTATTAAAAGAGAACAGATTTTCATAAATGATATTCTAGTTGCTTCCCATGACTATACATATTTGCTACTAATGAAAACATTTTGTTTTCAGTTGAAAAGGAAAGAAAGCAGATTTTGGTTAATTGAAAAAATTAAAACCATAAAAAAATATGATATGCCACAAAAATCATGTTTTCTATCACATGTTTAAACCAAAGATACACAGAATATAAAATGTCATTATATACATATACACATATACATGATATATGTATATAGCCTGTGTATATAAAGTATATATACATATATGCATAGTATACATGTACGTGTGTGTGTGTGTGTGTGTGTGTGTGTGTGTGTGTTGTGTATAGGGAGAGAAAAGGAGTGAGAGATGTAGGAGAGCAAAATACCATCTTTAAAGGATGTCCTCGAAGATGATATCTACTTATACTTACGACCAAATTATCAAAGATTCCTTGAAAGATACAATAATAGAGAAAATCTTGATAAACATCATCTGGTCAAGTAAACATAAGATAGGCCAGTTACATAGTAAGATATTGATGGACAGTTCAACTGTTCAAGTAGTATCTTGACAATGTAAAAAAAAAAAAAACCCTAAAAAGAAAGCCCCTAGAACATCAAGTTAACTTGTAGTAAATTTGGAGGAAGATAACAGTATCTGAACTACACAAGCCTTCTGAGAGTCCCTTAGACAATAAAAAGATCAAATCTACCAATACTTAAGTCTATTCACTGGAAGGTCAAATACTGAAACTGAAGCTAAAATACTTAGGCTACATAAAGAGAAGATGGGCCTCATTGAAAAAGCTCCTCATGATGGGAAAGACTGAAGGCAAAAAGAAAAGGACATGGTGGAGGATGAAATAGAGAGCTTATCATAAAAACTACAAACATGAACTTTTCCAGATTTTGAGAAATAGTGGAGGATAGAAAGATCTGGTGTGCCATTATGGTCCATGGGATCATAGAGAGTTGGACACAATTGAACTCAAGAAGAAGAAGAAAAAGGAGTATTTGAATACTGGACCATGAAATTGAATTAGTATCAACTAAAACTAAAGCATGCAATATTTTACTAACTAAACCAATTAAAACAACAGTGATACTGATATACAGTAAAAATCACATTATAAATTGCCTTACTAGGGCATTGGATAAAACTTGGGACCAAATCATTCCCATAACTTCTCCCCATAAGTGCATACACACACATATGTTCTCTCTTTGCCCCCTGCACTATGGAAAGGTACTACCAAAAATATGTAACAGACTTCTTTTTAAGTTTTAATTTTTGCCTTTGAAATTATGTTAAAGTACTTCAAGTTTCTGAATACATTATGATTGCTTGATTACTCCTTTATTAATTTCAAAACTTATTTTTCCATAGGAAATCCATAAAGGATTTCCAAAGCATCCTTCCTTCAGAGAACTTGTCAAACAAGTATTTATTCAGCACTTTTGTGTCAGGCACCGTGTTAGGTACTGGGTAAACAAATAAAAATGAAACTGTCCCTCCTCTCAAGGAGAGTGCTTACATTCTATTGGGGAAAACAATATGTACCCAAATGAGTATATACAATAACCAATGTTTTCTTCTTTTCAAGAAGTCATATATTGTCTTATTTTTAGTCCCTTGCTGATCTCATATGCTACTTTAGAAAACTCATATGGCACCTTAATAAATATAAACAAAGGAGGCAGCAACATTCCACAAAAGGTTAATGGAACCATAATATTCCCTGAGCCTATGAGCAGTTATATCTCATTTGAAGCAGAAGTTGTGTTCCAGTGACGGGCTCCTTTTGGTATGTGTCCAACTCTGATATTGAGGCAGCTAGGTGATGCCTAGATAGAATGCCAGGCCTAGAGTTAAGAAAAATTATCTTCCTGAGTTCAAATCTGACCTCAGATACTTACTAGCTGCGTGACCTTGGGCAAATCACTTAATCCTGTTGCCTCAGTTTTCTCATCTGTAAAATGAGCTGGAAATGCCAAAGTATACCAGTATCTCCAGCCAAGAAAACCCCAAATATGGTCATGAAAAGCTGAATGGGACAGAAATGATTGAATAATAAAACAAAAAGAAGACCTGAATTGAAATTCTGGTTTTAGTACTTACAATCTTACTGTCTAGGTTATCTTGGGCAAATCATTTCTCCATCTTTAGAACCTCAGAATGCACAAGATAAATTGTAGGGATTACACTAAGTGGGCTCCATAATCCCTTCCAGCTCTGAATCTATGAACATGGGATCAAGCAATAAGCTCTTAATAAAATAAAATGTAGATATAGACATTTCTTAATGTAGCCTAAGATTGCATTAGCTTTTTGGGGGGCTGCCACGCAATCAACATTTTGGGCTTAAAGTCTATTGAAACCCTGAGATCTTTTAATCCAGAAACAACAACAAATAAACTGCAGTCTCATTAACATAACCTAGGATATGAAGTCTTCTTCAGCCTGTGCTTGTGAAACTGATTTTTTGAAACTTAGGCTAAGACAATCTCATTTATCCATATTAAAATGCATATTATTTGATTCATTCTATAGCTACAATATGTAAAGAAAGAGGAAACTGGAAATAAATTTTGTTAGTTTCACAACCTAACTCTGGTTGTGAGTTCACCTCACTATTCACCTGTAATAGAATGGGAACAAATAAAAACTATGCAGATAGAAGCATTTTATCTTTCAAGACTAATTCAGTTCAGCAAAATTTATTAAACACTTTCTGAATGCTAGCTTTGAGAGAGATGTTAAGTTTAATTAAGAGAAGATCCTTTCCCTCATAGTACTCTATTTGAATAGGAGAAGACAAACCATAACTAGTGCATTAAACAAATACAAAACAGTGGTCTATGTAAAATCCTAGAGAGGAAGGGAGAGTGGTATGGGAAAGGATTTAAAATCAGTAGGGGTAGAGGGGAATTAAGAACATCTTAAGCACAGGGAAGAACATGCACAAAGTAGAAATAATAAGTTATATATTTAGGGACAGAGATGTCCCTGCATGCTTAAAATTTGACATTTGAAAATGAAAAGTTTCATAATTCCATGCCTTACTACATTAATAAGTGCTTTACTATCATGTAATACTTGAATGTTTTTTAAACTTTTTTCTCTATTTTTCAAATCAACTTTAAAAAATTCTATTTTTCAAACCAACCATATTTAACCTATTGATGAAATAAAATGACCTGGGTTCAAATCCTGCAGCCCCTTACTGTGTAACCTGAGAAAATCACTTAGTCATCCAGGTATCACTTTCCCTTTTCTGTAAAATATGAGTGCTGGAGAGAATTGAGAAAAAAAATTTATGGCCAGTGTTTTTGATAAAGGTCATAGAGAACTGATTCAAAGAATACAAGTTTTTCTTGTATTCTTTGTACAATTGAGAAATAGTCAAAGGATAAGAACAGACAATTTTCAAATGAAGAAATTAAAGCCATTTCTAGGCATATGAAAAAATGCTCTTAAGTCACTATTGATTAGAGAAGTGCAAATTAAGATAATTTTGAGGTACCACATTTTATACCTCTCAGATGACAGGAAAAGATAATGATAAATGTTGGAGGGGATGTGGAAAAATTGGGACACTAATGCATTGCTGATGGAATTACCAGGAAGGTAAGGAACATTCTGGAGAACAATTTGGACCTATGCCAAAAGGGCTATAAACCTGTGCCTACTTTTTGATCCAGCAGTATTGATACTGGATAACAAAAGAGATCAACAAAGAACACAAGTACAAAATGTTTGTAGCAGCTTTTTTTTTTTTTTTTTTTTGTTCTGACAAGGAACTGGAAAATAAAATACAATTTGAGAAATTTTTTTTTTAAATGACGATCAAGCTGATTTCAGAAAAGCCTGCAAAGACATACATGAACTGATGCTGAGTGAAGTGAGCAAAATTAAGAGAACATTGTGCATAGTAACAGCAAGATTATTATGATCAATCAAAGTAGACTTGGCTCTTCTCAGTAATGCAGTGACTCAAGACAATTCCAATAGGCTTGGTATGGCAAATGCCATCCACATAGAAAGAAAGAACTATTGAGACTGAATGTGGATCAAAACATAGTATTTCCCCTTTTTCTTGTTTTTTTCTTTCGCATGGCTTCCCCCCTCCCTTTGGTCTGATTTTTTTCCCATAACATAACATGGAAATATATTTAAAAGAATTGCACATATTTAACCTATATCAAATTGCTTGCTGTCATGGGAAGAGAGGATATAAGGAAGATAGAAGAGGTAGGGAAAATAAAAATTTGAAACATAAAATCTTACAAAGATGAATGTTATAAACTACCTTTGCATTATTTGGAAAAATAAAATACTTTGGGGGGAAAAAAAAAGAAGAAAATGTGAGTGCTGGGATAGAAGGTCTCTAAAATGTTAGGACTTCTAATATAGCCAAACAGGGTAATTTCTTAGAATCTATTTTTTTTTTTTTGTCAAACACCCTGCCTGTTCATTTTCTTTATATCTGTATTTTCCCTTCTCCACTCTCAAAACTCTAGAATACCATTACTATATTTGCTAAACAAATGGATTATCTACTAGACTCTTTGTCAATTTGCATGCTGGTCGAAAGCCAGGCAGTTCTGAATTTGTACAGTGGACGCGTTCTGAAAAGTTCTATTCTCTCTGTCCTCTAGTAAGTGATATGAAGATCCTGTGATCACAAGGCAGGTCATGTCCTTAGAGGCCATTTGAGATTTCCCTTTTCCTGAGAAAGTCAATGCAAGGGAAATGCTGAATGTAAATATATTTCCATAGGAAAACGTTTTAGGAAAAATTCCAGCATCTAATGTGGCAACTCAAATTAATATTAGGGAAAATAAAGTGAGGTCATCTCTATTGCTTTTTGTGAAGCGTAGTATATAGTCAACTAAAAATAGTGGCTCTCTGTCTACAGGGACTAAATATAGTAAAGATAGCAATGTTCCCTAAACTAACATATAGCTTTAGTGTAATACCAGTATAAAGCATTATGGGATATACTATCAAACCTGAAAAATTGATAGCAAAATTTATCTAGAAGAATGAACAGGTAAGAATACTAAAGAATGTTTATTTCAGCATTTTTAAAAAGAAAGACAATTGGATTTGGAGTGAAGGGAACTAAGTTCAAATCTTAGCTTTTCTATTTACTATCGTGGGTAAGTCATAGAAATAAGAGGTAAAACGTCTTTGGGTTTCATTTTTCTAATTTGTAAAATGAGGCAATCTTGACCTCTAAAATTCCTTCCTCTCTAAATACTGTGTCTTTTATATAGTCAATACTTCAAAAAGCCTTAGTTTTTTATCTATGTGGGAGCTCCCTCCAGTAACATTTTGTTGTCATTTCAGTCATGCCTAACTCTTCATACCCTCATCTGGAGATACTGATGAGATTTCTTCCTCCAGCACATTTTACAGATGAGGAACTGAGGCAAACAAGGTTAAGTGACTTGTTCAGGGTTATATAGCTAGGAACTATCTGAGGCCAAATTTAAAGTCATGAAGCTGTCTTCTTGATTGCAAGCCTAGTGCTCTGTGCACTATGGTGCTATCTAGTCGAGTCCAACAAATCACTTGGAAAGGTTTCAGGAATTAGTGTAGATAACAGATTGAATCAATCCACCAGCACTAAGTCTCTCAGGTCATAAACAGACTTTTTCTTTATGACAAATATATCGATGGACTATACTTGAAGTCTTTCCATCTTGGTAGCCCAACCTAGACTTGCACAATGTCTTTCTCAGATACCTTTAATTCATGCCTTTTTTCCCCTTCCCATCTCTTCCTAATGGAATAATAATCAAATCAATTGTCATAGGTGATGTACTAGTCTCTAAAGGAAATCTAGCCAATTAGAAATAGTTTTGGAGTGCTTTATATACTGAAAATTTGGGGCTTAGGTTGTAAATTATAAAAGAGAGATAAGGATACATCGATCAATTTCTCCAAGATTCCACTCACCATCCTTATGATTTTCTTGACCAAATTTGCTCTGTTCCTTTGTCTTTTCCTGTTAGAATATAAACTCCTTAAAAGCAAGAACAATGTTGTTTTTTCTTTTGGTATCCTTAGCTATTTGTAGTTCAGTGCCTGGCATATAGTAAATGCTTAATAAGCACTGTGTGACCCTGAACAAGTCACTTAAACCTGTTTACCTCAGTTCCTCATCTGTCAAATGAGCTGGAGAAGGCAATAGCAAACCATTCCAGTATACTTGCCAAGAAAACCATAAATGTGTTTACAGAGTTGAACATGACTGCAAACAAAAATAAAGTAGCAACTATAATAAATGCAACTAGAATAGGGAGAGTCTAGAATTACTGGGCCCTATCCCAATGAATACAATAAGTTATTTGGACAGGATAGATCCAAAGTCAAATAATATGGTAAGGTAGAAGGAAGAATCTAAATTTCCAGAGGTATTACAAGTCTTGGGAATTGAGGAGAGTGCATAGAATCCTGTGGGCAAGTGTAAATAGTATAATGTCAAAGGATTGCTCAGGTGGCAATACCAAGCTATATTTCTTCTGAGAAGAACTATTGTATTTTAGAGATAGCTGTAAATAAAACCACTGGACCTGGTATCAAGTGAATTCAATATTTGAATTCAAATCTAGCTTCAGACATTTAGTATATTGTGACCTTGAGTAAATCCCTTAACCTGCATGCCTCAGTTCCCTCATCTATCAAATGATAATAGCACCTATTTTCTAGGATTGTTGTGAGGATTAAAGAGAAAATATTTGTAAAGTGCTTGGCACAATGCTTAACACAAAGTAAGTACTTGATAAATATTTGTTTCCTTCCTTCTTCCATGTACCTTATTGTTTTCTCTATATCGTTATGGGTCCCTGTTTTTTGTTTGTTTGTTTGTTTTGATGACATGGAATAAAGACTACCCTCTACCTAACATTTGGCTTTTTGTGTGGGAACTGGGAACCCTCCAGACCTTGTCCCAAGAATTTTCTCTCCCCAAAAAGCAGAAAAGAGGAAGGTGGGTGAGAGCCGAAGGTCTACTCCTAACTGTATATGTAGCTGATGAATGTGGAACAATAAAACTCCTTTATTTACTCTTTATTTGTCCTTTGGGAAAAAAATAAAGCAAACAAAAATCATCCTGTCTGATTGACAATACCTTGCTAAAAGTCATCCTGTCTTCTTATCTGGATGAAAAGCCATCCTGGCTTTTTCCTTCTCTTTTATAATTTACGACCTAAGCCTTCCAAAACTATTTCAATTTGCTATATTTCCTTTAAAGATGAGTATGGCATAAATAAACTTTTGTGACTAAGAGAATCTCTTTGAATTCTTTCAAACTATGAACTATGACTCACACATTTCACATGCTTTCTACATTTGTGGAAACCTAGATATGAATTATATTTAATCTTCATTTGGAGATTTTCTTGGAATAACCTCCATACGTAGACACCAAGCCAAAGAGAAACAACCTTCTTAGTCTATGTTAGCCCAAAATGAAAGGGAGCTAGGCAATGGATACATTAATTTGAGAGAATAGATCAAGAGAGTCATCTGTTTCCTTTGGTTTGTTCTTCTCACCCAGACTTTACTTCAGGAAAATCTTCAAATATAGTTTAAGCAGAGCTTATATCTAAATTTCCACAAATGTAGTCAAGGACGATCCCTTGCTCCCATATAGTAGGGCTCCCCAGAAATGACCATTATATTAATTTATAAACATGTGGGAATGTTTCTATGAAATATTGGGTGGAAAAGCACATTTTATATACATACAAACAACTATATATGTATGCATACATGTATATACATGCACACATATAAACATATACATATATATGGATGAATTCACATTTTTCCCCCTGCTCTAAAATTTATATAGCTTCTTTATATAATCTTGTTACAGAAGTAGCAAATGCATTTTTATCCCAACTACAAAAAGGAAGTTAAGGCTCAAGAGGTTGTGATTGACCTAAAAATCACATATCTGGTATCTGCCAGAGTCAAATATCCTAGCTCCAAATTCAAGAGTGCTCCTACTAGTTAGCTCCTAACTAGTTGAATAACTCCTAGCTACTGCCACTTTTAAAGGCCTCTCATAATCCCCTCAAGGAGGTCAGAGAAAGCACCCACTGGCATATCCTACCAAAAGGAAAAGACCTTCCTGCACTGCCTGTGCTGGACTCTGAGCTCTTTCTCAAAGAAGCAGTGGACAATGTAATCACAGAACATTGGCCATTGGATTTCCACTTCTCCCAGTCACTGCAGCCAATATATTCTACTTGAGGGCAGATCTCCAGCTTCCAATTTCAGAGCTTTGTCCTCTATATCATAATGTATTTTTGGAACAATGTAAAGATATACTTTTAAGTGATCCGAAGAGAATCTGACAGTGGAAAGAGATGTGACTAAAACCAGAGGACACAATAAAATAGGGTTGCAGTTTCCTCAGCTGTAAAATGAGAGATTCAGACTAGTGGCCTCTGAGATCTGTCAGCCTTAGAATTATCATTCTATCAAATTGTCTAATATCTAGTGCTAATTTCATTTCCTGTGAAGTTGGTTATGCTAACAAAAAGTCAAAATTCTAACTTGATACCTCTATGTTCTGAGCTCCTAATACTTAAGCAATCAAAGTACTTAACAAAAATTTGACATTTATGTACATGGCGACAAGATAAGATGATCAATTTGGGCAGCTAGATGGTGCAGTAGTCCTAAAGTCAGGACCTGAGTTCAAATCTGTCTCAGACACTTAACACTTCCTAGCTGGGTGATCCTGGGCAAGTCACTTAATCCCAACTGCCTCAGGAGAAAAAAAATCAATTCTGATGGGTGTGGTTTTCAACAATGAGATGATTCAGGCCAGTTCTAATTATCTTGAGAATCATCTACATCCAGAGAGAAGACTATGGGAACTGAATGTGGATCACAACATAGCATTTTCACTCTTTTGTGATTTGCTTGAATTTTATTTTCTTGGGTTTTTTTTCCTTTTTGATCTGATTTTTCTTTTTCGGCAAGATAATTGTATAAATATATATGCATATGTTGGATTTAACATATATTTTTATCATGTTTAACATATATTGGATTACTTGCCACTAGAAGGTGGGAGGATGAGGGGAAAATTGGAACACAAGGTTTTGCAAGGGTCAATATTGAAAAATTATCTTTGCATATGTTTTTTAATAGCTTTTTATTTACAAGATATATGCATGGATAGTTTTTCAGCAGTACCAATTGCAAAACCTTTTCCAATTTTCCCCCTCCTTCCTCCCCTCTCCCCTCCCCCAGATGACAGGTAGACCAATACATGTTAAATACAATATATGTATACATATCCATACAATTATTTTACTTCACAAGAAGACTCGGACTTTGAAATAATAAACAATTAACCCGTGAAGGAAATAAAAAATGCAGGCAGACAAAAACAGAGGGATTGGAAACCTTGCATGTTTTGAAGATAAAAAACTTCAATAAAAATCTTACATTAAACTTCTCTTAATAATTCTATTATTATGAGAATACTTTAGGTTTGGAAAACTAACCAATGATATCCTTAATCAGAATACGTCCAGATGACCACCAGCAGTCCATGTTTATTAAAATGTCTTTGGTGAACAAAGTTCCATACTAAGTATTGCCAAGAGTTTCAAAAGAATTAGGAAGAAAATCTCTGACTTGAAGTAGATTATACGTAAAGTGGGAGAGGACAGAACCCACACCTAAATGAAAAACGAGGTTTTCTCCGTTTTTCTATAGGCACATAATATAGCCCATCAGTTCCCTTCCAACTCCGAAAGCTACGGATTTCTCCTTGGTACTAAGAATTGCGAGGGGAGCGGCTGCTATTAGCGGATGTTGGTCAGAGTCAAAGCCCTGCGCTCTCACGCTCCCTGAAGGCTAGGGTTATTTGGGGGATGGGAGGAGGCAGAAACGGGGAAAAATGAGTGCTGAGGTGAAAAATTTCAAACTCTTTCCCTTCAGCCCTTGCGTGCTCTTGGGAACCAGTATAAGGCCAAGGTTAAAGCCTTGAGGAATCCTTTTCCACGTCTGCCCTCCCAAGTCAGTCCGTACTGGAGTTCGGCTCCAGTATGCTATAAATACAGCGGGCCACATGCTGTTGTGACATAATGTTCCCTCTACAGCCCAGACTAGATAACATTAATTTGCCCTTTAAATGTCCCTAGCGGGAGCAGCAGTCCCCTAACCCGCTCAGGCCTCCCGGAAGCGCCTCGCCCCCCGTGCCCTCTACTGAGGAATGGGACCAAGAGGGTATCCAGACACCTGTCCAGCCAATACGCATGGAGCCAAATAGCCCGAGGGCCCTCCTCCTTCTCTCGCGAGACGAAGTATCATATAAGGAGGTCTGGGGAAGAAGTGCTCTGCCCCTTTTGGATTGTGGTGGTGGGAGAGAGAAGGGGGTCAGGGCTCCTAACTTGGGGGGCAAGACGAAGGAGTAGTTCCTGAGACACTGAGTACAACTGACTTCCATCATGAGTGACCAAGCGTTAAGCTTCCTAAAAGACTTTCTGGCAGGTGGCATCGCCGCTGCAGTTTCCAAGACTGCAGTTGCTCCCATCGAAAGAGTCAAACTGCTTCTGCAGGTGAGAATTGGAGCCTGAAAGGTGTATGCATGTGTTAGGAGTGGGAAAAGGGTCTTGCCCCAGGGTACATTGCTACCCTAGTAGCTTTGAGGACTGATGCTTTGTGCTTGTTAAAGAGCAATAAGCCTGAGGCTAGCCATCCGCAAACCACAGGAAACTGGGATGGGGGGAGGGGGTTGGTAAGAGGGTCGAATAGCCTTGAGAGCCCAGTATAAGGGAACTTCTGACCGGACTCTGCAAAGCCGCGGAGGTATAGATGACATTGCTGGTGTCAGGTGGCTCTTGCACACAAGTGCCTAAATATGGAAAGCCTCCTGAGGATCGAGTTACATTGAGGACTCTCTTCCTCCCAAGTGAGGCTGTGCACAGAACTGGGAAAACGTGGTGAACAGCTTACTTGCCCTCATCTAATCTCCCCTTTACCTAACCTCCCCTTCTTCCCCTTGCCAAGTTAAAAGTTAGTCTCATCCTTTGTTCCTACCACTTCTCCACCCCTTTTTAACTTGCCTTAAAAGCAAAGGGTCATGCTGGTGAGTGGTATTGAGAATCAGAAATTAAGAGTTATCCATTCACTGATCTTGGACAAATTACTTGAGCTGTTTTCACATCTGTAAAAATGTGACTACTGGCTAGATCTCAAGATTTTCCAACTCAAATATTCTGTGATTTGATCTTGGCCAATTCCCATCCATATCCAGTGTGACCTATAGGCATCCCCTCTACTGCTTCAACTGGGGTGTTGGAATCCAGTAAATGCAGAGTCAGAAGGTTAAGTTCTTAGTGGGGGGAAGAGAATGGAGGGAAACATTGCCTCTGGTCTATAAGGCCTGAACTGGAAAACCTGGAAATGACAAAACAATTTTCTTTCTCCAATCCTCTCTTTTCCCTTCCCTTGTTCTTTTCCATCTTTTTCCGTGTCTAGGTCCAACATGCCAGCAAACAAATTAAAGCAGAGCAGCAGTATAAAGGCATAATTGACTGCGTGGTGAGAATCCCAAAGGAGCAAGGTTTCCTCTCTTTCTGGAGGGGTAACCTGGCCAATGTCATTCGTTATTTCCCCACCCAAGCCCTTAATTTTGCCTTCAAGGACAAATACAAGCAAATCTTCTTGGGGGGTGTGGATCGGCACAAGCAGTTCTGGCGTTACTTTGCTGGCAACCTTGCTTCTGGTGGAGCAGCTGGGGCCACTTCCCTCTGCTTTGTCTACCCACTGGACTTTGCTCGGACCAGGCTGGCTGCTGATGTGGGCAAGGGATCCACTCAACGGGAGTTCAGTGGCCTTGGCGACTGTCTTACCAAGATCTTCAAGTCTGATGGCCTGAAGGGCCTCTACCAAGGCTTCAGTGTGTCCGTCCAGGGCATCATCATCTACAGGGCGGCCTACTTCGGGGTCTATGATACAGCCAAGGGTGAGAGGTTAATGGGGATAGAGAATTATCCAAGGGCTCCAATGTCTGAAGAAGTTTTCCCCCACTCACTTACTTTGGTGCTCCTGGTTGGGGAGACAAGATACATTTAGAGGAGCAAAATTCTCTCCTCTGACTGATGGCATCATTATTCCAAGAGAAAAGTTAAGTTTTTTCAGATACTATGAGAGTAACTAATCATTTCCCAGGAATAAATATCATTTCAATCAGTTCTACAAGCCATATGTAAATCAGGCACCTGACCAGAACTGTGAGCTTCCATTAGAAAATTGCTTGATACTTAATGTTAAAAATTTAACGAGCTAAATCAGAAGGCGGCTTGAAGCAAAAAGTATGGAGAAGGTATCTTTTCCCCCTTTCCTACCGATGCAGAATGAGTAACCAATGAGTAAACAAATTTATGTTTGGCATTATTTACAGGAATGCTGCCTGATCCCAAGAATGTGCATATTATAGTAAGCTGGATGATTGCCCAGAGTGTGACAGCAGTGGCAGGATTGGTGTCCTATCCCTTTGATACTGTGCGTCGTAGGATGATGATGCAGTCTGGCCGGAAAGGGGGTATGTTTTTCTTCATCTTCCTTGTTAATGCAATACAAGGGGATGGACAATGATCTGGTATAGCTGACTTTTCTAGTTCCCTGTATCAGACAGTGATCCTCTGTGATTCATAGTTGTCTTTATAATCTAAAAGGGGAAAAAGGAGGGAAAAGGGTGAGATTATGGATTAAAAATTAGTCCCCTCCATTAACTTTTCCTCCATTTTCTTCTTAGGAAGAAATAAAAAATAACATCCTTAAAAGAGAAAAGAGGAAAAGATATGAGAGTGGCTAATGATTGTGGAACAGCGGGGAAATGCAACAAAGCATCTCTAGCAATATAGTGGCCTTTGGGCTACTACTTTTAGAACTTGTACAAAGTTGGATTGAGTACTAAGTTGATTATTCAGTTTATGATTCATTTTGCTTCAATTATTTAGCTAACAAATGCCAACTATCTCTTTAGTCTGAGGCAGGTTGGCAAATCTTTTCTGAAATTCAGTTTAAGATTAGTCTGTCTTTTAAAAAAGGTCCCTTTCTGGCTTGTCGTTTCCTGGAATTATCTGCAGAAAAATCTATTTCCCAATACCACTAGAAGCCAGAAAAAACTAGTAAGAGAAAATCTTTGCTTAGCAAGCAAAGGAAAATTTGAGCAACTGGTATTACACAGGGGCCTGCTGCATGGAAAAAATCCAGAACTCTAGATCACAAGGCTTTTAGAAAATAGGTCTTTATTCAAGATTATAAAACAACTTACCAATTTTTGTCTCCACAGCTGATATTATGTATACTGGAACAATTGACTGCTGGAGGAAGATTGCAAAAGATGAAGGATCCAAAGCTTTCTTCAAAGGTGCCTGGTCCAATGTATTGAGAGGCATGGGCGGTGCTTTTGTATTAGTGTTGTATGATGAGATCAAAAAATATGTCTAAATTCAATTAAAACTCTTAAGTTCATTGGTCCCAGATCCATTTTCTAATGTTATCCATGGTTTAGTAGACATTTCTTAGGAAATCTGATAATACTAATATGGGATAACACCAAATGGACAAAGATATCATACCATAAACATGTTTCAATCTACTGGACCACAAATGAATTTTACATCATACAGATTTAAAGTATACTAGCAAATATAAGTAACATTATTTCTATGCTTCTACAATTAATTTGAGATTTGGTGATAATGAATTAATGTGAACCCTCAATAAATATTACTTACGGCTCACTCTCTAAATTTTTACTTTATTAAAATCCTGGGTATTAAACTGGGCTCTAAATTCAAACTGCAAATCATATGAAAAAAATATTCCAAGTGAAGGGACAACTGCATGTCATGAATTATTTGTAAATATTTTGTAAACAATTATTGTAAACACAGACTACTACACTAAATATATAAAGTTTTGATAGCAGCTATACTCAAGAATATACCCTATCTAGGGTTTTAAGAGTGGAAGATTATGAAGGGAATGAAATGCATAACTTAAAAATGTTTCACATGTACTATATATTTCAAAAACAGCTAGAGATATCTCAAGAGATAGAGACTTTCTGTAAAATCTTTTACATGATCCAGAATCAAAACTAAACCCAGCAAATCTACAGATGGAAAATAAATCAGAGATTGGGAAGGTCTTTTCAAATTGCAGAATTTTCCATCTAAGAGTTGGGAACAGGAATGAGAATTCCTGTTTATAAAGGGTTTACAAAGGAAGGACAAATTAATCAAAATCTAGGTATCAATTATCTATTGAACAAATATATGCCAAAGTGCTGGATTAGCGCCTAATAGTTTCTTGCATATATGAGAGTTTAAAGAATATTAATTCCAAAAAGAGCTAAGAGCTTGATCAAGGAATACAGGTGAAAGGAACACAATTAAATGCTAAATTAATGTGTGAAAGGAGAGGGCAAAGAGAAAGGTAAGGCCAATATAGTTGTAGGAGTGGGAGAAATTCGAGAAGACTAGCACTGGGCCTTGAAGGATAATCAAAGGAAGAAAGGCCTTTGACAAAAGCTGTCAGCTAATCTGATAAAATAACCTTTGTTCACTACAGAGGACTAAAGAATAGTTCTCTTAACATAACCTCTAATTTACCTTGTCTTTCTCCAAAGGAAGTTTTGTTGGCTAACTCAAGTGTGATGCTAAAACAAAGTATTTTATAGTTTAGGGGGTATTAAAAGTTATTTTCACTCTTAGTCCTAACTCCAAGAAATACAGGAGTAAAACCAAACATATGCTAAAACATAAAAATTCAATCAGATCTAGGTTAAGAAGGAGGACAGTTTATGGCTTAAAATGGTGTCATTAAGTTAGATTGGGTTTAGCTACCTAATAAAGATGAAACAGCTTTTCACCAAGGGAAAAATGAACTTTAACTCTGGATAGAATATCCAGACCACACATTTTGAAAAATCTTTTGAGCCAAAAGCAGGACTTCCAAATTGGGTCAAGATAATATTTCAGGTAAGACTGGGTAAAAGCTTCCATGAAAATTTGAAGCTTCTATATTGCTTTGTTACAGTTTTCTTCTCTATTTATTTTGTAAAGTTTTTTATTCACTACTGTGTCAGTTGATTTAAAGGCTTCTATCCATTCCAGAGTCTAAGTGTTGGAAAAGCCATTTAAGAATTAGAATACCAGAAAGAATTAAAGTAACAGAAGTCATTCTTATACTACTGGGGCTTTACAGTTAGTATGAAAAATTAGGTTCACCTAAAAAGACAATGTCCAACACACCAAAAGATAAATTTTAATTTAATTTCCCTTACAATTTCCTTTTCTTCCTCCCAAGGAATTTACAACAAAGATAATAACATAGGTTGTTTAAAGCTTTATACCCTAATTTATTTTTTAGAACTGTACTCTGATATTGAGATAATGGAATATGATTGTAAGCCCATGGGAACCTTATTATGGTAACTTTAAGTGACAGAAAAGTCACAGACTCCTCCTACCCATTACTTACAAAGTACTCACTGCACCCACTCTTTAATACTAATGTCTTTAACAATAATGTTAAATTATCTTTAAGATATTTAGCACTTTCCCAACAATGGCAACATTGCATATACTTTGCTTCTATGGTACTTACACTAAAAGTCATAAAACTGATATTATACATGGAAATTTAAAAGGAAAAATTTCATAATTCTATATATGTGAAAAAATGATGTGATTCTAGATGCTTAAAAAGCCTTTGAAAATAAGATAATTGTAGTACATTATTAATTATTAATAAGTTAAAAAATCAATAATTGATACTGAGGATGTTCATGATAGGCCTATCCTATCCTTTAAATGATCTACTATGTTGTTCAAGACTATTGTCTTATTTTCTTAATTTTTTTTTGGCTGAGGCAAATAGGGTTAAGTGACTTGCCCAGGGTCACACAGCCAGGAAGTGTTAAGTTTCTGAGAGCAGATTTGAACTCAGTTTTTCTTGACTTTAGGCCTGGTGCTCTATCCACTGTACCACCTAGCTGCCCCTATTGTCTTATTTTCAAAAAATATTGGGATATTGTTATTCTTGTAAGGCTATTTGATTCATCTTGCTTTCTACTGAAAAGAAAAAACCTCATTTAAACTTACTCTTCATATCTTATCAAATTATTTTTCTAATGTTTCAAATGGAGGCAATACATTTTTATGACAGCTAAGATGAAAAAAAGCAAGGAATCATGATTTCCAGTACATTTTTTTCTAAACATTTTTTTAAAAATCTACAAACATCTGAAAGCTAAGAAAGTTGACAGAATTATTGTACCAAAACAGTGTGACAGTCCTGTGTTAATAAATTCACATAAATGAAAATTATCTATTATACACTTCACATATGGCACGGGTCTTTTCTGATTCACCAATCATATACAATAATCACTTATAGAAGAAAACAGTAAGCACTTGCTGTATAACATCACACATTCTATAATCTTGATCACTGATATAAACAATGAGTAAAACTAGTTATTCTTAAATCAAATTTATGAATTGTTTTCCATATTCTTCCTTATTCAGTCAGCATTTGTAAATGAAGGTGATAGAGACTTGAATGAAACAAAGCACATCTGTATTCTAAGGAATGCCTGAAGAAGCTTCTTTAAAATCGAATTCAATGCACATGAAGATAAAAACAAGTATGAGCAGGACTAATAACCTTCCCAACTTTGGGATTTGGGGGACAATTTAAAAATTGGTCCCAAATTCAATCAAATTTGAATACTTCTTTTGTAGCATTATAGCTAAAAATCGTTTTGTGGAGTCTAGGGAAATGTTTGACCATGACTTTTTTGTACTTCCCAAACAAGGGAAATGGATTTTTCCTACAAGAAATAGTTTTCAATGGCTCAGAATTTAGAGTAAGCATTGTGCTTCTGTAAAGACCAAGAATCAGGTTAGCATTTAACAAAGATTAAACCAATTCTGAAAACAGTTTGAATAAGCCACTTTACCTAAACCTTCATTTCTTCATTCATAAAATGAAAGGCTAGACTAAGTGACCTCTGAAGTTGCTTTTTATGCCTTCTAGTTTACAGGTTCTTTCTAGAGTTCAGAATCCTGAAATTCCATTATGTATTTGCTATATTGGCTCAAATGTAAAGCAATTCTAAACATATAATGATCTTTCATGTTTACACTAGGCAATCTACTTATCTGTTCATTAAAGTTCTATAACTTAAACTACCTTCAAAGTATCTTTACTTTTATACTTGGGACATTCCCATTCTTCCTCAATTCTTGGACTATTTCTATGGCAAGCTGAGGGATCACAGCAATGGAATTCAATGCACATGAAGATAAAAACAAGTATGAGCAGGACTAATAACCTTCCCAACTTTTGCTTTTTTCTTCATATTAAATCCCTGTTAAGCTCAATACTCTGTTGATCTCCCTTCATCTTTCCCACCAGAGAAATCTAGAGTCGTTAAGTTGGTACCTAAGATGACCGTGTAGCTTTATTACTCAAGCTATGTGTATGGAATCTTCGGATAAGCTTCAGTAGCCTTTCAAAGACCTGAAAGATAGCACAAATATTTAATAGATGCATACAAAATGCTCTTGGAGACTAATGTAGTTCTGAACATAATAGACTTTATATTAAATTCCCCTTCCCCTTACAACTTACAAAAGCAAAATACAAAAACTGACAATTTTTAATCACTGAATGTACAACATGCTGTAAAAATTCAGCCTATCTTATTCGCCCCCCCCCCAAAAAGTTGGAATTACAAACATTAAAAGTGCAAAATTAAAATGTGATATTAGTATTAAATACAGCTGTATCTCATTTTATAAGCAAAGTATTAAATGGCAAAATAGTTTGATCACCAGAGCAGTACATTAAATAATTATGGTAGCAGCATCCAATGAACATTATATCCCCGATGAAAGAAGCAGGATAATCTCAGAGCCAGTTTGTCTTCATATCACTGTTTAAACCCTGAACCCACCCCCACCACCCTTTCCCTCTCCACAAAGCCTAAACAAATTCTTAATAGATGCTAGGAATATGAATTGATACATAAGTCAGAATATTTAGAATCAATGTTTAACACAACATAGTTTGTCTTACTGCCTAGAGTTTTTAAGAAATTAACTTGTCTTGTTGACCATATGTAGTACATTTCAAAACACAGCTAATGTAAGAGAATAAAAATCAACTTCCTTATTTTTGTGGCCATGGATCACAACTCTCTCATAAAAAGATTTGGCATTTAACATAGAATCCTCCCAAACATTTTGCAAGGAGGCTGAGAAGGCAAATAGAGAAATAGAATAATGATAACAGCAGCATTACAAATTAAACAGAAAAACTTTCTAATTATAACCTACCTTTTATTACCTATACCTATATCAAAACCCACTTTCCACTAACAATGTTAAGACAACCTGCATTTAAAAACTTGGCAAAAATTACAACTCCAGGGTATGGTCTCCTCCCTACCCCCTCCCCCCCAAAAAGGAGCACTAACATTTAAGAACAAGTGATGACTATATCTAGTATTTGTTTTATAGCACTTTTAGCCCTATAAAGTACTAGCAGCAACATCAAGGGCTACTATAAATGTAGAGTCCTTTACCAAGTTCTTCCTTAATTCAATTAATAATAAATAAAAACATAAGCGACTAATAATGTTACCTCCTAAAATAGATTGTTCTGATGCCTCAGGATCTGCTCCTTAGTCTTTCATAATATCAGTGCCATTTTTTTCCGAATCAAAAAATACTTGCTTCAAGGCTTGTTACATAAGACTAATGTTGTTGCCAATTTGGCCTTTAAAAAGTGCCACAAAGCAGCAGAATCGAATTCCAAACTTTCCCTCATTCACTCATTAGCAATACTGCTACTCAACTGGAAATGGTGCAAAAATGTGGAAGAAGAATTTTACACTCTGTATTCTCTGATGTTTGTTCATAGTTCAGAGGAAAGGGGAATAGATCAAAGTTTTGGTATCTAACTCAGGGCACCTAAAGAGAATCAAGTTGATTATTAGGATGGTCCCACTGTAAGCTTCTATCATTCTACCCTACAATTCTCAGACCGACTTAACAGCTCCATCTGAGAAAAAAAAAAGAAAGAAAGAAAATTTCAGTATATATTTCTTAATAAAAACCCATCACCTAGAAAGTGCTGCAATTATAAATTCAAGGCATAAATAAGTCCTGAAGCACGCAGAAAAATAGAATAAGTAAATTTAGGAGCTAAGCTCATGGTTTAAAATTTAATGGGAAAAAAAATGAGAACTAAATTAGCTAAAAATCCTGGATCCAAAGTATTGCAATACCACCATTCTGTCAGCATGACAATGAGTTCTGTGAATTGGGTGAGAAAATTTACATGTATACTACCATCCCTGTATTAAATATATGTGTGTGTGTATATGTATACACATCTCAGATAAATATATCCACACAGGAAACACTGATTTGACATGAAACTGTCCTTTGGAAAGTAAATATTGCATCAAGTTACAATAAATTAAAATACAATGCTGTATACTTTAATCACTTAAAATAGGATTACAGACTTTTGCACAGAGAATTACAGTAATCTACAAGAGCACTTCAATAGAAATCTGAATAACAATGTTCAAAATAAGTTTTTTTTTCTTATAACCAAGCAGTACGAACATTAGGGGGTTTAGGTCTCAGTAGAGGGCCACTGGATGCATCAGAAAGTGATCTTTCACTCTTCCGGCTGAGTGCACTTGTAGCACTAGAGGACCTGGAAGCTCCTCCTGATGATAAACAAACAAGCATGGAAAATTAGCCAATCACTTAAAATTTGAGGTTCTTTTCTATCTTTCATCTTAAAACATTTTTTTAAGATTAAAAAAAAATCTAAAATTAGAAAAATCAATTTTTTTTTCTTTTTCTCCAGGAAGATACCAATTTTTTGGAGTTGAGAGCAATTTGGAGGGATTCAAAGGATATTAATAACTATAATAGGGTAGAGAAAAAACCCAATAGATTTGGAATCAATCAAGAAATATGGGTTCTAAGTGCTGGTGTTGCCACTTATTGGCTGTGAACATTTATTTTCTCTGGGCTACAGTTTTTTTATCTGTAAAATGAAAATAGATGGACTAGACACAAGAACATTAGCATCCCCTTCCAACTCTAATGGCTAGGTTCCCAAGAACTATTTACTAAACATAGACAACACTTATTATGCTATTCTAGGCATAGGGAGATGAAAAGACAATCTCTGTTCTCATGAATTTATCACCTAACAGGAAAATAATTTTAAAAACACATTTAAACTTTCTAGGTGATGGTTTTTATTAAGAATCATATATTGAGATTCAGGCCAATTCCAATAGACTTGTGATGGAGAGAACCATTTCAATCCACAAAGAGGACTGTGGAGATTGAATGTGAATCACAACATAGTATTTTCACCTTTTTTGTTGTTTGCTTGCTTTTGTTTTGTTTTTTCTTTTTTTCTCCTTTTTGATATGTATTTTCTTGTGCAGCATAATAAATGAGGAAATATATATAGAACATGTTTAATATATATATATAGGATTACTTGCTGTCTAAGGAAAGGGGGAAGAGGAAAGGGAAAGAAAGGGAGGGAGAAAAATTTAGAATACAAGAGTTTTATGAGGGTGAACTTTTGAAAATAAAAGGCTATTATTTTTTAAACAAAACATATACTGAAATTTTCTTTTTTTTCCCTTCAGATGGAGCTGTTAAGTTGGCCTGAGAATTGTATGGTAAAATGATAGAAGTTTACAGAGGGACCCTCCTAATAAGTCAATTTGATTCTCTTTAGGTGCCTTGAGTTAGATCTTATTTTGATCCTCCTACCTCTGAACTGTGAACAAACATCAGAAAGTAGAGAATACAAAATTCTTCTTCCAATTTTTGCACCATTTCCAATTGAGTAGCAATACTGCTAATGAGTGAATGAGAAGCAATTCTACTATTGGGTTATTGTGAGGAACAAATGACAACATATGAAGTGACCTGTAAACTTTATATCAATGATACCAAGGATGATAATGATGATGGTAATGAACAGTTTCACTAAAGGTCTTTAGACATGCAAGTATAGCATATGACAGTACATGTAAAGCATATAGAAGACTAAAAAGATTAGATGATACCAGAAATCAGAGGACCTTAAGTGCCAGGCCCTCATGTGTTCTGAATACTTCGAGATAAAGTTTTATACTTTATATGAGAATAGCAAGAAGTCACTGAGAAAAAGTAGCTTACTTAAAGTGGGAAAGGAATTCAAGGTAGGAGGATTAATTGAGTTCATAGAGGTTCCTTTACCATCATCACAAGATATATTATAAGTTGTAGTAAGAGAAACAATCATGAAATTTCAATGTTGGGACTCTTAAAATCTACCTATTCCAACCCATAAAAGAATCCTCTCTGATATATAATTATCCAACCTATGCATGAGAACTTCTCATGAGGGAGAATCTATAGCTAATAATATCTGAATTTGCCAAGCACTTTCCATATATCATTTCACTAAGTCTTATAACAACTCTAAGAGGTAAGTATTAAAAATATTATCTCCATCTGCAAAACAGGAAAACTGACTTAGGATATTTAAAAGGTTTGCCTGTGGTCAATGTTAGAGATGGGTTAGAATTTAGTCTTTCTGACTCCAAATCCATTTTTTAAAACACACTGAAAAAAAATCCATTTTTTGAAAGCCTTTCTTTACATACAGCTTAAAATTACCCTTGCAATTCCCACTCATTTTTAGTCCTGCCTTCAAGGGCCAAGCAGTACACCTGCTCCTGAATAAAAGCTCTTCAGAGATCTGAAGGCATCCCTAAGCTTCCAATACCCAAACCCTCAGAATCTCTTCTTCAGGCAGAAAGTACATAGCTCCTTCAATTAATGCTTAAATAGCATGATCCATGGCCATTCACCATCTGGCTGCCTGCCTCTGGAAAATACAATTTACCAAAGTCTTTCCTATGTCATCTAGATCAGATAATAATATATCAGATATGGCCTGATAAGGAGAGAGAATAGTCAAAATATCAGCTCCCTAATACTGAACATTACTTCTTTCTCTTCATGCATCCCAAGATCATGAGCTTATGCTAAATCTACCAAACCATTTCACTAAATCATATCTCTTTTTTCAGAAATATTGCTTTCAAGCCAGGCCTCTCTCAAATTGCATTTGTAAAACTGATTTTAACTCAAGTATATTAATTTTTCCTAATAAATTTCATCTTCTTAGATTCAACCCAATGTTTTGGTCTAGACATATTTTGAATCCTTTGTCATCAAATTAACCAGTTATTCCTCCTTGCTTTGTATTATTTACAAAAATGTTGGAAAACATGCCCTCTACACCTTCATCTAAGCCTACTAAAACTAGCAAATAATATAAAATTTCGTTAGGACACTTTACTAGATAAGTTAATTTTAGGCTATTTACAAATACTCATTTGATCAAGGCATTCAATTTATTTAGGACCCATTAAATTACACTACACCTAGATTTGCAACACAGTTCTTATACTTAACTTCTCTGTGCCTCTATGCCTCAGTTTCAGCATTTGTCCAATGAAAAGTTGGACAACAAATATCTTGCACCCATTTCACAGGTTATCATGAGAAAAGCTTATCTTAAATTTTAAAGTGATATAAAAATATAAGCTATGTGCTAAAAGAAGCCCAGTTTCCCTATGAAGAAGAGAAAACCCACATGAGATTACAATATGTTAGCAATAACTCTACTTAAGGAGAATCTACTTTGAGACACACAAGCCAATGAATTATGTGCTCTTGTGTTAATAAACACAATGAAGTAAAATAGCTGATATTTGTCTAACTAGCTATAGTATTTCCAACTGTTTCACCTGCTGGCTTCCATGTAATGTAAATAGATTTTGGCATTACAAAGTGTTCTGTTAAAAGAAATATTAACAATCTGTATTCATGAGAATTAAATGTCAAATGTGCCAAAGAAAATGACATGCTGTATTTCAGGAGTAGTTTTTAAAGGCTTATTATTTTATAGGTAAAAAGGTTAAGTTAAAAGGCATAAACATGCAAAAAGCAAACAGCAATATACTTACTCAGTGGACTAATTTGACTAAGAGTAGACCTCACTCGTCTAGAGACTGGGGATGCATTTAAGTAGCCCATATGGCGATGATAGTCCATCAGTTGTTCTGTGCGTTTCATACCAACTGTTGGCTTCACGGCTTCAAGTCTTTTCAATAAAGCCTTCATTAAGGAAGATCAATTTAAATATCTTAAATTAGAAGGAAGAATCAGAAAGACTCTTATCTAGAACTAGGAATTAATATTTGCTAATATTTTTAATAATTTCAAATATTTTAAATATTTAGTTTCAAAGTATATTTATATTATTGAGATAGACAAATTCAGAATTTACATCCTATTAACTTAGAAGTCAATCAGCCAACTATTTCAATTTTGCTATATCCTTATTGTGGCACTTAATTCTTTAATTTAGAAGAAAGTCTCATAGCATAAAGAGTTGCAGAACCAAGAAGACCTGAGTTTCAGACTCATCTCTGACATACTATCTGCACTTAATCTCTCTGCTTCCTCAAGACTTTAAGTTGTAAATAACAGTCACTGGAGAATCCTTATACTACCTAGTCATAAGCCTGGGAAGCCTGCCCCTCTCAACCTCTCTCTCTCTCTGCAAGTATAAATGATGTTCAAAAATCTAGATTTTTGGTGATTCGTGTGCTTCCTCTACCAGTACAAATTGTAACAGTCCCCATCCCTGACCCTCTAACTAGTCAGATGGTCTGAGTTTGCTGTGACCAAGAAACTAACTATAACATGTCGATCCAATTCAGTTAAGCTACTTTTTGCAGTTTGACACAAGGCTCTTGATCAAAGGCTTTTAAGTATGGCAAGGCCACTCAGTGCTTGTGTTCTCCTGCTGTAGTTTTTGAGAACCAAGTCACCTCCTAACTCTGATGAAACACCACGAGAGTAGGACTTTAGTAAAATTTTTGATTTTCCTACAGAAACATTATAATACAGGATTAAATTTCTGATCTAGAGAATGATATCAAAACTTTTTATTAACATAACTGCAAATACTAAACTGAACTATAAATGACATCCTTAGACCCAAATAAAGATATAAATCTTTCTAAAAGGACAATAGCTAATTACATAACACTATATTTAATATGAGACACTATCATGGTCTTTGAAATTCTTGCCTTATTTTTCCTACAACCAATTAGGAAGGGAAAAAAATCCTTCATTTAGGTTTGGAAGTCAAAAATGTGAGTATCTTTAGCGTTATGCTTACAAGCATACTTTTATGACTGCTATGCTTTTTATAAGTGTCTTTAGACTTTGGGGAAATTTAAAATTGATTTGATGCCCTCTTATTTCCTCATTATAAATCATCCTGTACCAGGTGGTTAGTTTTCAAAGATCTGATAGCAAAAAATACTTGTACTTCTCTTTCTGAGAGGTTTTTTAAAAATCAGCTCTGCATATCACCTACTAACTTGTAAAATTGAACTTTTTAATGATGCTTATTATAGAGGACAGCCTTTCTTTCTAAGTATGGTGTTTTTAACACTATCTCTCTGGACCTCTATTTCTGCTTTCACAATAGAGTAAAATAATAGGATGCAAAATTTTCCCTCTTTATTTTAAATTACAAGACAATGAGTCAGAACAATGAAGAGGCCTACAATTCATCTGTTCAGATGAGAACAAAAAAAAAGTAAAATAAAATAAGAAAATTCTTGTGCTACCTACCTACCTACCTACTTCACAAAGTCACCATGAGAAAAGTGCTTGATAAATGTAAACACACAACACCAATGTAAACTATTATTTTAAATAAAAATTAAAAGCCGTTTCTGAAAGCAAGAAACACATCCAATGTCAATGTTATTGTTAGAATACTTTGGCTCAGCTTCCCAAATCACATGTGCCTACCCCAAGTGTCAGTCTGTTTGTAAGATGGAAATGGCAAGCCCGGCAAAACCTCAAGTACGTGCTAGTGCCAGAAATAGCCCTTGCTAAAGTGCTGACTATACTTTAAACACTAAAGCAGATTTACATAGGTTTTAATACACCAAAACTTATTAAGAATCTTTTTACTGTTTTGCATTATTCTCTAGTTCTTAGTTGTGTAGTAATCTCTTTTGCCCAACAAGATTATAAGCTCTTTGAGAGCCTCAACCATCTTCTTTTTTTGTACTCTTTCAGTACGTCACATTAGGAACAGAGCTGACATTTAATACATACCAACTGACTAAATAGAAAAAATATTCTACTTGATTCTAAGTTAAATATTTTACACAAACTTTCATCTGTCACTCAAAATCAGTTTCCTGTTTTACTGAACCAATCGATCTAATTGTTTTCTTTTTGTCTGAGAACATATACTCCTAGCTAGAAAGGCAAGTTATCTTTCTGAATTTGTCTCTGTTTCTGACTTAATGGCTACACTCATGGCTGATGAGCAGTTTTTAAGAAACAGCCAGATGAGTTTTTCATTGTTCCTGAAGTGATGCAATATAAACCAAAGAACTAGAACTGCTTTGAGGAAACATTTATTCTTTCAATGGAAGGACAGGGAGTGGAAAAATGAAATGATGAGATCGAACAGTACATATTTCTTCAGTTCAAATGAAAAAAAACTAATCAAAAGATAGAGTACTCTTTCTTCTGGGGAAAAAATAGATCTGAGGTATAAGAAGAACTTTATTTTTATATTTATTCTCTTTTCTTTTCCTGAAACTAATCTTTTCAAAGAGATCTGGACATCATTAGTCATTAAAAAGAGAGAGAAAAGAGAGAAGTTAATGTCAATCTTTAAATTTTCTTTTAGTGTTTTAATGAAGTTACCTTACAATTTTGAGAAATGTCTTGAGAACAACAGCCCCCTCTACTGGTCAAAATTACTATTTGTTCTTTCTTGATTTTATATACTTAGTAGCATGGTGCCTGGTACTGAGGGCTTAATAAATGCCCTAGCAGGGGAAAAGATAAAATTTTTTAAAATGAAGAATCAGAGCCAGATAAAAGCCTTTAGGCCTGCAATAAGGTCTTTAGTGATTCAACATATCATCAAACTCCTGGAAGTACCTAGGTTGAATACATCATTAGTACCTGTCCCTTTATCAACTTTGTCTTGACTTCAGCTCTTGGCATAGTGCTCTATAGGCACAGTAGAAACTCAATAAATGAATGGATGTCTTAAAACATTTAACCACTGCAACAATAAATGACCTACGAAAATATTCTTAAAGTTTCTGCTTCATATAGAAAATATCATTAATTATAACTTGCATGGAAAGATTTTTCTTTTTTTTTTAAAGACACAAAACATTCCAATCATTTGGTCTTCACTTGAAACAGAAGAGGCTTTCAATATGAGGAGAACATAGGCTTGGAGATAAGCTTTTAAGAGCTGGAATATATGTACACAATAACAGCAATAGTGTAAGATGACCAACTGTCAATGACTTAGCTATTCTCAGCAATGAGAATAATCCAAGACAACTCTGAAGGACTTAAGAAAAATGCTATCCATCCCCAAACAAAAAACTGATAAGAGTCTTAAATACAGATCAAAGCATACTTTTTTTACTTTTCTTATTTTTCTTGGGTTTTATTTTAGTCTTTGTTTTCTTTTACAACATGGAAATATCTTTTGTATACTACACATACATAGCTTATATTAAACTGCTTGTCTTCTCAATGCCAACATTGAGACAAAAAGGGAAGGAAGGGAATCTAGAACTCAAAATTTAAAAAACGAATATTAAAAACTGCTTTTGTAAGTAATTTGGGGAAAAGTACAGCTTTAAAAAAATTTTCAGTATTTAATGTATCTTAAATACTTCCTCAATTTGCCAAGGAGTGACTTTCTCAAGGACTTACAATTAAGAAGTAGCAGAATAAGGAACTCAAACGCAGGCTTTTTTACTCCAAATCAGTAATTTCACAAATTCAAGATAGGAACCAGGTTATCTTAGGGCTCCAGATTGATAAGAAGGAATAATCTAAACATAAGCTGTCACAGATCCTCAATTTAGGAGATCAAAATTCAAGAAGTTCAGAGAAGGGACAAGGGAGCTCAGCAAGGAAGTCAAATTTTAAAAGAGCAGGCAAAAATGACAGAATCAAGGACAGGTAACGTTGGGAGGGAAAAAGCCAATCCTGTGTCCTAGTACTCTGAAGTCTGTTGCTAATATTTATCCTCTGACAACAAAGACAGACACAAGTTTTAAAGACAACTAGAACTATGATGTTGTTTGGGGTTCCTAATGATTCTAGTAGGTGGTTCATAAAACCCAGTAGGCCAAGGGAAACAAGGCTTTTTAAACAAACTAGAATACAGGCCTGGAGAAATCAGGAATTACTTTGCTTTGTTTAGCTCATTTTTGCTCAGGTGCACAGCCTTTGATTCCTCACTTTTTAAAATTATACAGCAAAACTAGCACCCTAAGTATTCAATAAAAACATGATAATTATCCGTCAAGAATATCTGTACTTCTACATCCTTTTAAATTCCAGAACTGAAACAGAAGCTATTGGAAAAAATGATTAAGAACCCTTTCGGTAACTAAGATTATAAGAAAATTACTATTTAGTGTTTACAGATAAATCTTTTTTAGGTCAAATGTGATACAAAGCAAGACTTAGTAATTTTTTTTCTCTTGTAACCTCTTTTTACGAAAAAATTGTTTATGTGACCTCAGGTATATAAGTATCTGAAATCAAATATTTACTGATAATAAGTCATAATTTTTTGACTCCCACATTCAGTTACAAGGCCTCAAATGGGGTCGTATACCATAATTTAAGAAGCTAGACTACAGGGAATTGTATGCTTTTAGACATGCCCTTTATGTACCTCAGACAAATCCAACTAACCGTGGAATCTCAGGATTTAGAAGTGGATAAGACCATAGGGCTATCTGGAATTATCTTTTCATTTTATAGAAGAGAAAACTGAGTATAGCAAGCTTAATTGACTTGTCCAAGGTAACAGAAATCAAGTGGCAGAGCCAGGATCTGAATGCAGATCTTTTTTTACTCCAAATCCAATTTTCTTTCCAATTCACCTATTTTCTGTCCTTGACTTTATACACTCAACTCTGTATCTTTAATCAGCCTATTCCCTGGGTATGGAATGCCCCTCTCCCCACCTTCATGGCCATTTTTGTGGAACTAGTGGCATTTCAGTGTGATTTAAAAGACAGACCAGATTTTTTAAGACAAAACATCTTGATTTATTAGGTCAGTAATAACCCTTTATACTTCTTCTTCATACTTCACATAGCACTGTATTCTTCTAAGACATTTAATTATCACACATATTTAAATATCATATTACATGACATCTGTGTTACATATATTTCTCCTTAAAACTATTAGGAATTCTGACAGCTACTTACTATATGCTTTAGGCTAATATATTTTACTTTAGAGAGTAGATATGGCTATTAAAGTGGTATTTCTAACTTGATCTTGCTAGTGAATAAGGTACTCTGCATGAAATAAATTCATTAAATTGACATTCAATATAACACCACAAAAATCAACTGGCAGGCTCCAATCAAAAAAACACACAATTTACAACCTGCTACCACAATATGAGGCTGAAGTTTAGTTATAAAAGGTTCTGAAGTAGGTGCTACATGGGGGCGAGTCCCATTTTTCTCTGTATTTCAGTTAACCTCATCTGCAATAAAAGAGGCAATTTAATACTGCAGTGATCTATAGGAGGCCCATCTACGAGTTCAGTGACTTTTAAAGCTTACAAATAATGGTTGTCCAATGAAAATTGTCTATTAATGTCTATTTCTGTTTTCAAATAACTAAGCCCCAAAAAGCTACAATTTACTTTCTTTTATCATCTTTTATTTATTGAATATAAAATACACACACATTTTCTTTAGTATCTCAAAGGTCTGAGATAACTTACCAAGTTCTCTCTCTCAATCCTTTGCTGTTCTTTCTGTCTGTTGAGAGCACTGTGGTACAACTTTGGTGGTGGAACAACAGGTTTCCTAGGAATGGTACTTTTAGCTCTTGGCTTTTCAGCTTGTTTGGAGAGTTCTTTTAACAACCTTTGATTTTCCCGATCAATCTGTCTTACTTCCTCCTTTGTAAAAGAATAGTTTTTCTTAGGTGCTGGAGAAGGTCGATCAACAGTAAATTTTTGCTGTTCTTTTTTGTCTAACTGCAGGAAAGCTTTAAAAAATGAACAGAAAACCTTCAGATAAAAATCAGAAAGTAAAAATATGGTATCACTGAAATTTCATAAAATCTGTACATATTTTTGTATGATTCTTTGCTCCTGATGTTTAAAGACATCAACTCATTTCTTTTTTTAATTTTATATTTTATTTTTTCCCTTAGTTGTTATTTCTTTTGATGAACTTTTTACTGATAACTGAATTACGCCTTTGAATCATTTTAATTAGTCAGACATGATATATATACATTTTATTACTAGAGCATGATCCATTTTCAGTACCTTTCAAAACATACAGTTTTCAATAGACCATTATTTAATAAGACCATCAAAAACAAGAATAGACTCTTCATTAGTCTCAAATTCTACTTGTGTGAAATAGCTGGCAGATAAGCATTTAGGAAAAATGAAAAAAAAAATGAGTCTCTCTTTTTATCTGCTTCAATAGTAAAAGTTCTATATTTAGAGTACTGAGTGTTCAATTAACCAGCTCTCAAAGAACAGAAATCCCCTGTTTGTTCCCAATGATAAGTCTTAAAAGTACTACTTGTTCTGCTTAAGTATTAAATACTTAATTTAGGAACTTAGTGTACTAGAAAAAGTCTTACTTCTCATAGTCATAAAAAAAGAAAAGGAATGCAGGGATCATAAGAAAAATTTGTTGAAAAGTTAGAATAGCTCTTAAACTTTATAGTGTAAGATATAAGACATACTTTGAGAGATCAAAGGGTCTTCAAGAACTCCTACAGACAACAATAGTTTGATTACCAAGGCAAAAATAACTCTGGGTTATCTTGAAACTGTTATGAAACTTAATATTTCACTACACAAATACTACCAATAAGTAAATTTCCAAAACATAAGCAGCATACAAAATATACACTTGTCTTAAAAAAAAAAAAACCTTCCATTGCAGATTAAAAATAGAAATTAGAATGAATTAAAACTATCAAGTAAAAAAAATTCTTTTTAGTCCTGATTTCTAAAATTTCTATTGATATACTCAGGTGTTAGGATATTTCCTAATTAAAATTTTCTTGACAAGTTATTAAAAGTTATGCATTTGTGAAAAAAAAAACATATCTGAAACAATACATAAAACATTTTAAAGATTAAGTTCTGTATTGAAATAAGTTCTGAATTCTAAAAGATACCCAACATATTAGCTTTTAAGAATTTTTTATAAGAATATTACTATTTAGAGCTAAAAGTAAATTCAACAAGATATACTGTGAAGCAGTGTGTTAAATGCTTATGATCCCAGTTCTTATAGATATAAAACATGCAATTATTACATAAAAATACAAGATAGTTATAAAAGGACAGGTATGAATTGCTGCTCTGAGAGATCCAAAGGAGGAAAGGTAATTACTGATTTGAGGAAGGAATATATGAAGGAACTGGATCAGGGAAGGCTACACAAAGAAAATGACAGTTAACTGAGTATTATAAAGGACAGGATTCCAAAAGGCAAAAAGGAAAAAGGAGAATATTCAAGGCTTAAAGAGGTGTAGGCAAATGCATGGAGGTAAGATAGTATAACAATCATAAGAAGCAATTATTTCTGAAGGGTCCAAGAATAGATTAAGAAGTTCATGAATTTGGACAGAAAAATCACATTTTTATTTTTGCTAACTTTTAACTAAGCAACTTCTTTCAAATATTTAAAAACATTCTGAGAAGAGGTTCATGGGTTTCACCAGACTGCCAAAGGAATCCACAACACACACACACAAAAAGTAAGAATCCTTGGTTTAAAAAATCAACTAGGTAAAAGAGATCAATATGAGATAGAGTTAGTAAAGAATAATTTCAGGACATGGGAAGCCTTGAATGCTAGCCCCCAAAGTTTAACATTTAACTTGGTAGGCAATGATGAATAAGGCAAGTTTTTGATTGCTGTATTGTGCCATGAGGCAGGAAGATTACAGTATTAGGAAGCTACTGAAACAATACCCAAAGAGGATAAATATGGTGAGGTAGCAGCAGGAAAAGAAGGTAGTAGAGACGGGAAAAAATGAGTGCAGAGAAACAAATGGACAAATTTTGATAATTAGTTTTGTTAGCAGAGATGAAGGAAAAGAAAGGTTTAAGGACAATACCAAGATTTCAAACAAGGGAGACTTGAGTTAATAATAGTGGTATCATGAAGAAAAAACAGTAACATCAGGAGAAGCAAGTCAAAGAAAAAAAGTATTAAGCTTGACTTTGGGTGTATTAACTTGAAATGCCAAGAGAACACATAGACAGAATTTGGCTACCAAGGTACTGTAGACTCATCAAAAGCAGAGAAGGTAGAAGCTGGAGATCAGATTTAGGAGAGCTCATTCATATAAAGCTTATAACTGAACTTAGGGGAATGAATTAGATTGTCAAAGGAGGGGGGACAACAAAGAGGGGTTCCAAAGACATTTAAATAAGTTACAAAATTTAATTTGATTTTCATAACAATCTAATGTGATTAAAGAGGTATTT
This sequence comes from Antechinus flavipes, assembly GCF_016432865.1. Taxonomy (NCBI): domain Eukaryota; kingdom Metazoa; phylum Chordata; class Mammalia; order Dasyuromorphia; family Dasyuridae; genus Antechinus; species Antechinus flavipes. The sequence goes on from NC_067403.1 coordinate 122,065,522, forward strand.
CAAATAATTTTCACATTTCACAAGCAAAGAAAAGTTCGGAGTATACCACAATTAATAAGTGGTAGCATTGGAATGTGAACCTGAAATAATTTCTAAATATAGTGGTGACCTTTCCAATCCATATTTCTGAAAAAGACAAACTATTCTCTCCAGCCTTGTTTCGGGATTCTACCAAGCCACAACAGTCTCCTTACCCTCAAAATTCATTCCAGCTTTGGAATTCCCACAGTAGCAGTACACCCTGTCCAAGTGACCTCTTTCTGGTCCAAAAAGAAAAAAAACTTATTTTACTACCCTCATTCTGAGCCATCAAAACTCCAAAAATGACCAAGTGAGGCTTGGGCTGGGAGCTATTGTTGGTCAATAGGGTATGGTCATTAAAAAAAGAAATTTACTCTGAAAACCCCCAAGATATCTTGTGAAGTTTAGGCAGAATACCCGCAAGTAAGGATAAGATTCCCTACATGGACAAAGGTAAGATAGAAGAAAAATAGTAAGGCTGTAAAAATAATAAGGCTGGGTATGTCAGAAAGTCAAGCTAAAGACCTTTAACTTTACTCAATAAGTTAAGGGGAGACTTTGCAAGGTTTTAGCAAAAAAGAGGCATGACCATTTCTATATATCAGGAAAATTAATTTAGTAGGAACATGAAATATGAAATATAAGATCGAGGAAGAGACTGAAGACTTAAAGACCACTGGGAGCCCAATGTGGATGATAAGGAACTCATATTACAAGAAGAAATGTGAATGGAGAGGAAGGTTTAGATGGTGGAGAGGTAGAAGTGGCAAGCCTTAGTAAATGATTAGTCATAAGAGTTGAAAGAGCAAGAAAAGTCAAAGAAAATTTTAAAGATTAGGACAAAACAGGTTTAGGAGAAAAAAACAATAAAATTTGATCATGGAAAATGCTGAATTTAAATTAAAAGTTTCTGCACAAGAATGTTTGTGGCAGCCCTCTTTGTAGTGGCCAGAAACTGGAAACTGAGTAGATGCCCACCAATTGGAGAATGGCTGAATAAATTGTGATATATGAATGTTATGGAATATTATTGCTCTAAGAAATAACCAGAAGAATGATAGCAGAATGATTTCAGAAAGCGCTGGAGAGACTTACATGAACTGATACTGAGAGAAATGAGCAGGATCAGGAGATCACTATATACTTCAACAACAATACTATATGATGATCAATTCTGATGGACATGACCCTCTTCAACAATGAGATAAACCAAATCAGTTCCAAGAGAGCAGTAATGAATTGAACCAGCTACACCCAGCTAAAGAACTCTGGGAAATGAGTATGACCCACTATATAGAATTCCCAATCCCTCTATTTTTGTCTGCCTGCATTTTTGATTTCCTTCACAGGTTAACTGACACGATTTCAAAGTCCAATTCTTTTTGTACAGCAAAATAACATATATATGGATATGTATGTGTATGTATTGTATTTAACATATACTTTAACATATTTAACATGCATTGGTCAACTTGCCATCTGGGGGAGGGGATGGAGGGAAAAAATTGTAACAAAAGATTTTGCAATTGCCAATGCTAAGAAATTACCCATACATATATCTTAAATAAAAAGCTATAATTTAAAAAAAAGTTTTTGCACAAAACCAAAGGCAAACAAAAAGATGGGAAACAACTTTTACATCAATGTTTCTGATAAAGGCTTCATTTCTAAAATACACAGAGAAATGAGTCTAATTTACAAGAATTAAGTCATTACTCAATTGATAAGTTGCCAAAGGACATAAACAGCCAATTTTCAGATGAAGAAATTAAAACCATCTATGAAAAAAAAATGCTCTAAATCAGTATTGATTAGAGAAATGCAAATTAAGACAATTCTGAGGTAGCACCTCACATCTCTGATATTGGCTAAAATGACAGGAAAATGATAAATGTTGGAAGGAATGTGGGAAAACTGGGACACTAATACATTGTTGGTGGAGTTGTGAAATGATCCAATCATTCTGGAGAACAATTTAGAACTATGTCTAAAAAGTTAAAATTTTGTGCATTTCCTTTGATCCAGCATTTCACTACTGGGTCTGTATCCCAAAGAGATCATAAAAGAGGGAAAAGGACCCACATGTGCAAAAATATTTGTGTCTGTTCTTTTTGTGGTATCAAAGAACTGGAAAATGAGTTCCCTATCAAATGGGAATGGCTGAATAAGCTAAAAGTATATGAAAGTAATGGGATATTATTGTTCTGTAAGAAATGATGAGCAAGCTGATTTCAGAAAAGCCTAGAAAAGACTTACATGAACTGTTACTGAGTGAAGCAAGCAGAACCAGGAAAATATTACATAATAACAAGAAGATTGTGTGATGATCAATTATATTAGACTTAGTTCTTCAAAACAATTCAATGATCCAATGCAATTCCAACAAATTTTGGAAGGAAAATGCAGTCTATACCCAGATGAAGAACAATGGAGACTGAATATAAATCAAGGCATATTTTCATTTTTTCTTGTTTTTTTTTTCTTTCTTATATGTTTCCCCCCACTTTTGTCCTGATTTTCTCTCCCAACATGACTCATATTGAAATATATAAAAAATGAATATATACATATAACCTTTTTTAGGTTATATGTATCTTTTGACACAAAACTGAAAACAAAAATAACTAATACAGATGAAGAAAGGAGAGAAAAAGAAAATGCTGAGTTTAAGATATCAATAGGTACAACCAGGTGGAGCTGTTGCATAAGTAGTTGGAAATAGGAACTGGAGTTAAGAAGTGAGCAAAACATGTACTTTAGAAGTCATTTGCCTAAAGATAACAGCAGAAGCTATGAAAACAAATAAGATTACCAAGGCAGATATACAGAACAAGAGAGTTTTTAAAAGGACAGAAATTTGGAGACTACATTACAAGGCCAGGAAGAATAAGTGATAAAGAAAAGAGACAAAGGGTCATTAAAGGAAAGGCAAACTGCCTTTATGTAACTCTTCTCACAGCTATTTCTCAGAAAGCGGGAATAATTTCCATCCCCCATAATCCTTGACCCATTTCTCTAAGGAAGAATTCCTTATTCCTTTTCCAAATTTAAATAAGACTACAAGGAGAGGAAAGATTCTGTTATTTAAAATTATCATTTGAAAAGAGCATAAAGAAATACCACGAACTTATAATACATTCTCATCTATTTCTCTGACGCAACCCATCCTAATCCTGAATATTCAATATTTTCTAGGTGATTTATTATAGCTAATTTTGAACTCTACTTAAGGCTAGAGTCCCAGATAAAAGAAAGCAACATCCAATTTGGCTTATGGCTATTATATCCTTTACATTGCCATTTCTTTCCTTTCCATCTGCCCCATAGATTGTGGCTTGTTATTTAATACTTCTTTTTTTTTCCCTTTAAAAAATGACTTAGTCTTCCTGTTTATACCCAAGGTTTAAAACTCTACAAATTTATGCATTTTACTATATTTCCACAATCATCAAGCTCCAATATATGGAATTAAGACATTTTTGTAATTTTGGAGAGGGTATTTTTAAACATATTTTAAGACAACTGTATTTTTATCTAAACTCTATGAGTTCATCATTTTAGGGATTTCTTGATATAGAAATTCCTCCTAAGAACCCCTAAATTTCTTAAATCTTAGAGTTATACCAGGGAGCACTGAGAAATAAAATGATTTTCCCAGCCTTAAAGGAAGGTCAATCTGTTTCAGAGGCAAATCTTGAATGAAGATCACAACTCAATCCACTTCTATTCACTGTACCAAAATGCCAATGTATTGAAAATATACCCTTTAAATTCTAAAACCAGATCTTATGAGCAATGAATTATAGTAATAAACTACACATAGTGTTTTATGCATGGTTTTAATGAAAGCCTAAAAACAAAGTTGTCAAATACTTTCAATATTTACAGGTAATCTTTCAGTAAATAAATTGCCATGAGTTCTACTACTAAAAATATATCCTATATACTGCAACATATTTAACATATATAGGACTGCTTGCCATCTTGGGGGGGGGGGGGGAGGAGAGAGGGAGGGGAAAAAACGAAACATAAGTGATTGCAAGGGATAATGTTGTGTAAAAATTATCCTGGCATGGATTCTGTCAACACAAAGTTATTATTAAATAAAATAAAATTAAAAAAAATAAAAAATAAAAATATATCCTAAAGAGGTCTAAAACATAAAACTCCTATTTTATACCTAAGCCAAAAGTTACAAAGTGATAACAAAGAACTAGAAACAGAAATAAATCTAAACAAATGCTCAAAATAACATTTTGCTAGTAACCACCTACTATTGTGTTTGTGGTAGAGCAATTAGAAATCAATTTTTAAAAATCCAAATGTTCTTAACCTTTGATTATATTTGAGATCTTTGTAAGAAACATGCAATAGAAATGTCAGTCACACTGACAAAGGACTGATTCTTACTCAAGGCAAAATAGACTCTACAGAAGAATATAGATTTAGGAAGATTTAAATAATACTAAATCGGTCACATAAAATTCATTAAGCAGAGGAATGAATTAGTCATTGAAGTGGAAAGAACAGAGAATGAAGTAGAGCTACATTAAAGAAATTATTAAAGTTGTACCTGTCTAAATTTGGGGAAAGAAAAGAATAAATCAAAGGATCATCCCAAGATTTCAAGTGCAGGAGACTAGGAGATATGTGATAAGATTCAAAGATAGAGGCAAAAGTTGGGAGAATATGCTGTATAGAATTCCCTCAGAAAACTAGTTTTAGACATGGTAAATTTGAGTAATTCACCATTCTAAGCAACTTGTAGACTTAGTAATAGGACACAGTAGGAAAGTTTGAGGACTTGTTTGATGATTTAGATCTGGGAATTATTACTATATGGGATAAAGCTACAGAATGGCTAAAAATAACCTAATGAAAGTTCAATTTGTGCTAGAGATGATAGAGCAGAGGTAACAAAATAGGGACCTCTGAAAGGCTTATCTCTGATGAAAAAAAATAATAGTTACAACAATAATATGGGTCTAAAATGTGTGCTTTCCTTTTTTTACCTTCCTCTTCCAAACTTTAGGGAGTTAAAAGACTGAAGGAGATAAACTATGTATCTCTGAAAAGAAAAGACTAGTAGTAATCAAAGATGTGGTCTCTCCTACTGGCTCCTCTACTAATAAACTTAATTGATACAAATCTTTTAAAATGAGATCTATGTGAAAAGAAAGACAAAGATAGGTATATACAATGAAAAATAACTTTCGCAACATGTAGCACAAACCAGGGAGGGGAGAAGGGTCAGACTTAGGACTATATTCAAAACAATTTGGAGCCTGCCAGACCTTAAGCAACATAGTTTCCTTTTTTAGAACTTCTTCATTGTAAAATAAATAGGTAGAACTCTAAGCACTCCAAGATCCCTTCCAACTCTAAAATTCTATAAAATGCATCTAATTATGAATATATAAAATCAAATACATAAAATATAATATATTTAAAATATTAGTAAATATATTAAGTCATGATATATATAATACAAAATCAAATGCCTTTTGCAGTTCAATTATTATGTGCTATATAAATACTAATTATAGATAATCACATAAGGAGGCAGATACTACAGTTTATACAGTTCTCTATAACTAATACTGAACTGGATCTTCTAGTTACAGATATAGTATTGCATTTTTCACTGACTTTTTTCACTCATGCTAAGAATTTATCTCCATGTTTCACAAATGAAAGCTTTCTTTAGGTGCCTAAATAATCCAGTAATGACATAATCAAAGCCAAGTAAATGCTAATAGATTTTAAAAATTTTATTAAAATTTAAGTGCCAGGTTAGATTTTTCTAAACTATTATAAAAATATATATTGAGTGACCTATTAGAAAAAAATTGCCAATTTTTAAATTAGCATAGTTATGAGCAATTTTGTCCTAACCAAAGAGAGAAACTTGAGTTCTGATTTACATGTATATTTAAGCACAAGGAAACTTCCATATTATCTACATACACACTTAAATAATATGAACCTGAGTTCAAATTCAACCCCAGACACTTAACATTTAGTAGCTATGTAACCCTGGACAAGTCACTTAACCTCAAATGCCTCACCAAAAAATAAATAAATGTATGTGGGTGTAAAAAAAATCAAATTAGTTCTTGGCTTTTCAAGTAAAATGAAATGTTTTATACTCATAAAGGCTCACAAAAGATACTGGATAAACAAGTCTTTTTTTGCTCTTATTAGAGAGCAAAAGTCTCATCTTTTTGCTTTTTTAAAAGTACTTTTTGTGGTAAATTGGATTACTTTCAACAAAACTTTCAAAGAAATTTTTTCTTAAATCAAAAGTTTGTCACTTAAAGAAATTATTTAATTAAAATTAAAGAAATTGTTTAAAGAAAACGCTTCAGCCTTTAACTTTATATATGTGTATATGTAGTATATACACATACATTCTAAAGTAACTTAAATGTTTTAGTTATATTTTTAATTCATGTTAAATATTTTTCCCTCCAAGTATGTGTGTTCTGATATTGCCCTAAGATAGTATTTATCTTTCCTTTGGTAGTAAGATATAATGGAAAGAATAGAAATCAAACTACAAATCTAGATGCTTATTCTGTTCCTGACTAGCCATGCCATCCTGGGCAAGTTTCATAGACCTCAGTCATAATTTTCACCAAATGTAAAATGAAGAATTTGAAACTGATTGAGGTCTTGTCTAGTTCCAAACTTATAGAGATCTCATCCAGCTCCAAAATTTTAGCAATCTATATTTTGTTTTCCTATATTATTATTGTCTAGTTTAACTACAATCTCATTATGTGCAAAGACCATAATCTGTTCACTTGTAGCACATGGAGCCCAAAATAGAACTATAAAAATGTAGAATCTGACAGCTTTGGAGCCCTTATTTTTCAAAATACATTTTTTTCCATGATAAAGTTGAGATGGGGAAAATAAATGCAATAGGAATTTTAACTCTAAAGTATGAGTACCTTAAAAATTAAAACAAGTTTTATTACAAGATTTAAATGCAAATATTTAATTACAATTTAAAATACGAAATTAAATTTTATTGCTCTTTAAATGTCTTTTTAAAGGGAAATTACCTTTTAAAAGCTGATTCAGGTCCAGTGTATCATGTAAGACTTTTTGTTTATATCTGTTGTCCAAGTTGGATTCTAATGAGAGTGATTTGGGGGTGAGACTGGATCCATTTTTTTCTTTCCCTACTCTGGATGATTTCAGATATTTTGTATTACACTTTGAGTCTTCAAAATTTCCAAATGCTTCCTGGCTCACATTTTCTTGCCTTTTTACTTTTGTTTTCTGATCATTTGATGCAGCTAGTTCAAAAGATTGAATAGGGCTGATGTCTGGAGTTGATAAAGGAGTTACATCAGTCACAGTATCTTCAGATTCCTCTGTGAATTCACCAAGTTTTGGTTTGGAATTTATAGATGGTGCTTCTTTTGACTTTTCTGGTTTGCATTTTTGTTTTGGTGACAGTAGAGCTTTTAAACCAGGTGCACTTTTCTTTGAAGGTGACTGAGGAGAATCAGAAAGACAGACGTCAGATTCTGTAGCTGAACAATCTGTATCTGTGCTTGTAGAAGATGAGGAAGATGAAGAGGAGGAGGAAGATGAAGAAGAAGAAGAGGAAGAAGAGGAAGAGGAGGAGGAAGAACTGATTTTGTTATATTTTTTACTTGTGGACTTTTTAAAATTATTAGATGGTTTAGCTGACTTGGGTCTAATTCGATGTCTTTTCCCATCATCACTACTCTCTTCTCCATCTGTATAGTAATCATCTTCTCCTTCTCTTACTATTTTAGGGATTCTAGTTGGAATGGTTAAATGTATTTTTCCAGTTGTTGAAGTACTACATACATTCTTTGATCCTGAACTTGATGAGGATGAAGATTTTCCAGTACAGTTTTCTAAGGTATGATCTTCTGAAGGTGTTTTTTCTTTCCTTTCATTTCTCTTCTCAGTAAGATGATCTTCTTTCGTAAGCACACCCAATTTAAAATCTATATTTTCTGCATCTGCTTCTCTTTTCCCAAGTTTGTCAAATTGCTTATCAACTGGTGAAATACTGCTTCCACATTTCTTTTCTTCTCCATCAAAATCACTATCAAAGAAAGAATGGTCTACTTCACCTTCTGACATATCTCCATACTGGTCCATGACAGCAAAAATATTCCTAAGAAAGTAGAACAAAGTAATTTTCAAATACAAGTAGCTTCATAATGCTACCACATCCACAGGTAAATTTCTATATTGCAAATGCTATATTTAAAAAGTAATTTTCTATTTTTTTCCCAATCTGGTGTTTAATACATGCATTAAAAAGCTGATAATTCTTTTAAGATAGTTTGGCTAATCAACAGCAAATTCTACTAGTCTTCAAATAATTCATTTAAATATAAAGTAGGGAACCTACATCTATGATCTGTGATTATTTAACATGACAAATTACAACACAGTATATATCACTGACAGTATTCAAGTCATTTCCTATTAGTAAACCAGGAAGATATTAAGACATTCAGGCAATAAAGGCAATGCCAATTACAAGCACCCTTTTGGCACTGGGGATCTGACTGTCAATGAATTTCAGCAGGGTTTCAACTTGGCTTTCCAGACATTTCAGATTACTTCTCCACCCATCTTAGCCTACTTGCTGCTCTCCATTCAAGAAATTCTATTTCCATTTTCTGGGCCTATGCACAGGCAACCACAGAAATGCTCTTTCAACTTATGATGCTGAGCAGCTATGGAATCCCAAAGCACATAAGAGTGCTAGGACTGGAATCAGGAAGGATTAAAATCAAATCTTTTCAGATACTTACTAGCTGTGGAGCTCTAGGCAATCACTTAATCTTAGTTTGCCTCCCTTTTCTCAGCTATAAAATAGCACCCATCTCCCAGAGTTGTTGGTAAGGATTAAATGCAGTAACATTTGTAAAAAGTGTTTAGAACAATACCTGGTTATAAAACAATGCCTGGTTACAATCATATGTATCTATATCTATCTGTATGCATATATATAAAACAATAGTTATACATATGATTGTTTCCTTCCTCTTTCTTCTCCCTTTCCAAGCTCAGTTCAAGGTTCAGCTAAAGCACCATTTGCTGTTAAGGATTGTTATCAATTCTCTTCTTCCCCAATTTACTTTCTGCTTATTTCATATGTATTTTGCATTTAATTATTTGTGTACATAGTGGTTTCCTTCAATAAAATGTAAGAGCCTAAAGGACAGAGATTATTTTTATTCTTATCTCTCTAATCCCATTTACCCAGTGTCTGTCACATAAAAGCTATCTGATAAATGAAAAAATTTTAAATAAATAAATTTATCAAGGAACCCAGAAAGGATAAATAAAATTATACAATTAGTCTATAACACATAGTTATAATGTACCGAGGCAAAGGACTTCACCTTATGTTATTACCAACAAAACCATTAAATTGTTCATAAATTTCTTTGAAAGAAAGGAGTAAAGGGGTTATGAATAAATGTAAGAAACAGATTTAAAAACACACACACACACACACACATACACACACACACACAGATTCCTGCTCTCCAAATCCTCATTATTTCATATACCATGAGTAAATATTACATTTCTCAAAAAGAAAAGGTGATTCTCTTCCAAGCAATTTATCTTGTTAAAAGTTGGGAGTTTAAATTTTCACAACCAAACGCCATCTAGTGTAGAAAGTTGACAACTGCAGACTAATACAATTTTATCCCAAACAGTACAGCTAAGGAAAAGAGGATCTATGATTACTGTTATTTTTTTCCTCACTCACTTCAGAAGTTACTGATGTATTATAAATAGTTCAGGAATACCACTGTGGTTTTTGTACTTTTCTATGAGCTTCTTCATTTTTAGAAGTGAACTGTGAAAAGGCATGTTCAGCACTCTGTGAAAATTAAAAAGTAAGAATAAAAAATATCATAGATCTGAAGCTGGAAGGAACTTCAGATGAAATTTATATTATAGAAGAGAAACATGAAGCCAAGGCAGGGTAAGTTACTTGCCCAAGATTATATATAAAGTGACAAAGTCAGCACTCAAACAAACAGGTTGTCTTGATTCCAGTATCAGTAATCTTTACACTGTACCAAAATATATGAAAAGTTACCATAGTATTTTCAAACATACTAAGGTACTAGTACAAAAAGGATAAGCCCAATTCCTAAAGGGAAAGTCAATAAAGTCAAACTGAAGATTGTTTTGCCCCTGTTGGCTATTATGGAATGATAAGAAATTAAGTAATTTTAACTACAGAATTCTTAAAAATGAAAAACTGAATTTCAAATTTTATGGGTTGAATTTAGAATGATGAAATTAGCTAAAATGTTGACAATAAAGAGGCAATGTGATATTTAGTAGAGCTGACTTGAAAATTAGGCAGACCTGGCTTCACTCCTTCCTACCACCCAGGACAGCTCTAATCTCTAACCTCTTAGGGTTACAGACAAGTGCAGAAGGCTTTAAATTGTAGAACACATGTACGTAGAGGAAGTCCCCTTTCCAGATTTGATTTTTTTAAATTAAAAATAAGTAAAACATCTTGTGAATATTAAAGAAAATAACTGGGAATAAAGAGAATAAGGAGGAAAAAGAGAATGACAGTAATGAAATTATAAAGAGGAATAAAGTTTAAAATTAATAATAAAGCAACAAGAATAGAAAATAGACTAATTTCAAGCAAACTACTATTGAAAAATTAATATTATTAAAAACTGCACAAAATGTTCTTAATAATGGACATTTTCCTTTCAAATTAATTTGTTTGATATAATTTTTTTCTACAATAATATTGAATGAACTAATTTAAAAGATATCTGCTATAGGGAAATTTATGAACAAAAAAGATACCAGATCAAATTACTCTGGAGAGCCTTATTAAAAAAAAAAGTTTTTCAAAATTACAGCAAAATAACAATTTTTGATTACAATTTCAGCAAAATAATTTGAAATTATGTTTCTTCCACTGAAGTCCTAATTCTATGCCTCAGCAAGATACTACAAGATACTACAAGGCTACAATGGCAAAGTACAAACTTTGGCAGATTCTGTAACAAGAAATTGTTTGATCAAATTGGATCATCACCAAGGGAAAAGATGTACTATTCATCTCATTATCCACAGAATGTTAGCCTGTATTCCTGAAGCCCAGTCCAGCAAAATTTGGAGAGACTCAATAACCCAAAAGCTTAGTTCAACTTTTTTTTTTGTGGCCAAAGGAATTAATGAAGGTCTACTTAACATGTGGAAGGTTGATAAAGTACCTAAAGTAATGAAATAATGGATTTTTAAATTTTTACTATACCTAGTATTATATTGGCTGCAAAGACAATTTTTTATATATCAGTATTTTTATACTTGCTATTTATGCTATAACCATACCTGTAGAATTCTTACATAATCATTAAAAATATAACTTCCTTTATCTACATTTTACAGGACCAGGAAAATAAATTTATTATTTTTTGTGGGTTTATATCTATATCTTTACTTTTATGTCACATTTATGTTTATGATTCAAGGGTGATTCTTTAATCACAAGGCTGCTCTTAAAAGGAAATTCAAATTCATTTTAGAATGAGAATTTCCAATTTGAGAGTATAAGATACATAAAGTAGACTTTATACAGGAAAAAAAAAAACTGTCCTTTTGCTAGGAATTGTAATACACCTATGCTGTGCCTATTGGATAAAAAATTTTCTCTGATTATCACGTTAAATTTGTCTCATAACATCCAAAACTAAGTCTATAAAAGGAGAGAACATGAACACACCTTGCTAATCTCCCCCCCCCCAACTCCAACAACCAAAATACTCCACAAAAACTCAAACGAATATTGTATTCAGAGAAGTGACTAAAATGAAGATAATATCTACACTACCTACTTGACAACATCATTATGAGAATCAGATACTGCCAAAATAACAAGAAAAGGTTCCAATGCACACAGATGAAAACATTACAATCTGAGCACTATTTTAAGGACTGGAAACAAAAAATTAAGCATTATAATCCAGTGAAAAGCTTAGGGTACAACACAGCAGCTGATTTCAAATATCTGAAGAGCAGACATACAAAAAAGAAAAGACTTGTGTTGTTCCAACAAGATATATAATCAATATAACCTGTGGTTTATAATAAGTTAAAGAGAAACAGACTTCAATTCAAGATAAGGAACAGTAATCATTTAAAAATTAGAATGGATTGTCTGATAATGCCATAGAATTTAGAGCTAATAATAATCATTTAATCCACACATCTCATTTTACAAATGAGGAATGGCAAGGCCCCAAAATGCTATATAGTTTGCCAAAATTCCTTCCAACACTTAAGATTCTATGAGCTGGAACTAGGATTTGACTTTTATTAAAATTGGATTACTTTTTCCAAAAGGACTGTGTATCTGGTGTAGAGTGAAAAGGTGAAAACAGATTCTTTCCCAAATATAGACCAAAGATGCCTTTGTTCCTCCCTACTACCCACCTGTGTTTCTATAACTCTGTGTGTGTGTGTGTGTGTGTGTGTGTGTGTGTGTGTGTGTGTGTGCGCGCGCGCGCTCGCGCGCACTCGCGTCCGCCCAAACACTCGCCTTTCCATTACCAGGCAGCAAAAAGCCATTCAAACCCTGTAGGCTATTTTTGAGGGATAGAAGGGGAGGAGGGAATGGGGAGATAAAGAGAAGAGATTGTAGAAATTAGGTGAAGTGGGTAGAGTCCTAAACCTGGAATCAATAAGACCTAAGTATAAATCCGGCTTCAGACATTTAAATATCTGTGAGGGCTTTATTCACGAGTCACTGAATCTCTGCCTACCTCGGTTTCTCCAACTGTAAAAATGAAGATAAGAAAACCTACTTCATAGGTTGCTGGGTGGGATCAAATAAGATTCATCTATAAAGTCCTAGCATCCGTGCTTGGCATATAAGGGGTATCTATTAATGTTTCATGCTTTCTTTTTCAAACGCCACCTACCCATCCGTGTTTTTGGCTAAGTAATAAAGCCTCCTTCTGGATTCTGTACATGCTGGAGGAGGTGGGGGAGAGGAGGATGTATTGCCGTTCCAGGCAGGGGAGGATGTTTTGTACAATGTGTTCCAGCTAGGCCACCTTAAAGACATTTACCATTTTTAAGAGGCTTCAAATGGCGTAAACCGATGGAGGGGATCCTCAAGCAAGAACCTCATTACCTCTCTAAAACCGAATGAATTAACCCCTGAATGTCTTCTCCAAATTTCGAATGCCTAGATCCCGTTAGGATCCTCCTCCGCTTGGGAGAGGGAGAGGAAGAGAGCATAGACAAGTGGAAGGAAATAAGGGGAGGGAAGGCCCTTCTTTCCGGGGGCAGAAGTGGCTTCCTCTGGGGTCCTTCCTTCCCTGACCACAGCTAGAAGTAGCATCATCTCCCAGTCCCAACCTCTTCCTCCTCCTCCTCCCTCCCTTCATCCTCCGGCCTCAGGCCTCACCACCCGCGGCCCAGCCCGTGCCCACAACCTCCCTCCCTAAAGCCGAGGGGCCGGTACCCACCACCAAAGCCCGAGGGAAGGCTGAGCGAGACTGGCGGGAGCGTCTGGTGAAGAGGGTACTCACGGAGGAGCCGCTGCCGCAGCCTCGACCACAGCCGAAGAGGCCGTCGCCGCCGCCACCACAGCCAGCTCGCGCCGCATCAGGGGCGTCTCCGAGCTCGCGCGCAGCCGCCCTCCGCCCCGCCCCCTCGGTGCCTTAGACCGCCCCATCTTCCCGCGCCTCGCGCCTGTGCGCATGCTGTCATGCAGCGGCTGCTTAGCCCCGGGAAAGGGGGGCGGGGACGGCGAAGAAAGAAAAATTGGCTGAGAGAGGGAGCAAGGAGGAAGGCGCCGGCGCAATCCAGCTTCCGGCTGCTGGGACTGCTGGGGCGGGTGGAGGAAGTGGAGCTCGAGCCTGGAAGGGATGGAAGTCAAAGGTGGATTGGGCGCGCACGCTGCGGCGCGCTGGAGGTTGAGCCCTCGGGGCCCCAGCGTGGCTGAGTTTTTTCCCCGGACTGCTTTCCCCGCCCCGTGTCCCTTCGCCTTAGTCCCGTGGGTCGCCCCTGCGCGTGTCTCCTGGGGGGCGTCACAGAGCAGGTGCTAAATGCTAAAGTCAATGCAACCGCTGGGGAGGAAAGAGTCCCGTGCCGGGCGTTGCGGGATCAAATTCAAGAATGATTGTCAAGTTCAAGGGCGCGCGGGTGCTGTCTCTGTGGGGGATGGGAAAAAGTCCCAGGATCCAGAGTTGGGGCTATCGCTGCCTCTTGTAACCGAGTGGCCTTGACTTTATTCCAACCTCTTAACTATGAAAGGGGTTAGAGCACGTGAATCGGGTCTCCGTCGACCTGTTTGCTTTCAACTCCGAAAAGAGGACCACACATCTGACTGCTGATACGGGTTCTATACATTCGTCCCTTTTCTGTTTTATTTCGAGTTGTTTGTTTTTTGTTTTCTGAAAACATTGCTTAGGGTTTTTTTTAAATGATATTCCCTGTCTTCCATTCCTTTCTGCTTATGCTCCTTTCAGATGGCTTCATCTACTCTATATCTTTTATGTTTATATCCAATATTTAAAATATTTAATATATTTTATTTTTATATTTTATGTTTTTTAATAGCAAATCCAAGAAGTTTTAGCCTGTGCAGTAACTAAACTGTGTTGGCAAATGGGCTAAACCAAATTGAGAGTAACCAGCTAGCCTCAAACCCCTTGATAAATTAAATGGGTCTCTACCTCAAGCCTGTGAAGATCTCTCCCAGCAGAATGGGTGCATGGGAATAATATGTTCCAGTAGCCATGAAGGAACTGAAGCAAGTGCTAGGGAGCACTTAGCAGTTAGTTAAACATCAGAGACATCAAGATCATCCCCACTGCCACTGACTTTTGTCTTGCTTTTGGACTTTGATGACTCTTAGAAGAGACTATGAGGCTGACTATTTTGTGAAACTCTGCTTCACTTAAAATCAAATTACATATGAGTTTTGAATCACTCTAATGATGTCTTTGGTCGTATGTGAAAAATGAAGGAGAAACAATGATGTTTTCCCCATTACAAAAAAAGCTAATTGAATACAGGGGTTGTGTATGTGTAGTTGTTTTTTTCTTCAGTTTCTCCTAACCTTGGCCTTCGTCTATTTATCTTTTACTTAGTTGTTTACATCTTATTTGCCAAGGACACTCCCCAATCTCCCCATGGGGCCATGAACAGATGTATGTGATTAGAACTATGTGACTGAAACTGTCTGTTATATGTATGTGTAGTATATTTATATATACATATACACATGCATATTATATATACACATATAAACATTTCCTATATGTCATATCTTTAAAGTTTACAAAGTACTTTTTTATATATCAGCTCAATATGATTCTCTTAACCCAGTGAATAATTTTTATTTTTATCCCCATTTTACCAATGAAGAAAATGAGACTGACTTGACATACATTAACTTTGAACTCAAGTCTTCCTGGCTCCATGGCCACCACTCCATTCACAATGCTACCTAATCATATAAGTCAATCATTAAGCTTTTATTAAGTTCCTACTACAGACAAGACACTGTGCTAAGCACTAGGATACACAGAAAGATGAAATGCAATCCCTGTTCTCAAGTAGCTCACAATCTTAATGGGAGAGCAATGTGCAAATAATTTTGTGTGAAAATATAATGGGATAAATGAAAATAGACTTAGTCACTTAGTGACTTAGTGAAAGGCTTCTTGCAGAAAGCAGGGAGGAGGAAGGATGGTGAGCCAGACACTGAACTCACTGAGAAAGAAAGGAAAGTGTCCTAGAGATCAGTAGATAACAGCTACCAGAATTTTTTGGAGTAATAAAAATACAGTTTGAATGAATCTCAGATGAGAAGTTTGTGAATAAGAAACTTCATAACCCCTTCTGTTCCGCCCCCCCCCCCCAAAAAAAAAAAAAAGTTTGTGAATGATGGTGGTAGAGGGAGAGATTGGAAATGAAAGTCAAGGAGTATTCCTCTAACATCTAACATGGCCAGTGAATGGTGGGCTATGATTGAAAGTTTTAGGTATTAAAAAGAGTAGCCTAGAGAGCTTTTATCTGGAGGCTTCAGTGAGGTCAAGAAGGGGAGTGAGAAGAAAAAAAAAAGATTTAAGATGAAAGCTAGTTTATTACCTGTGGAACAAACATTCCAGAGAACACTTCAGAGAATTCTATTTTTACCTAGCTACAGAGAGTTTTCCTTCTCTCGAGTTCCTGTGCCATTTGACAAGCCTAGTCCCTATCCCCTATGTCAGTGGTTTTCAAAATATGCAGACTCTATGGAAGTAAAAACTATTTCCCTAATGGTATTTCAATTTCTCATTTAATATTGACAGATATACAAGTGGGATGCTGACAAATGTTTAATAACCTGTTCTTGGAGAGAAAATTTACTCATATTTTAAAGATTTAATCTGTAATTTTAATTTTCTCCATTACTTTCTTAAGTCTAAACAATCAGCAAAACAATAGATGAAGCCCTGATTTGTAGCATTTGATTTTTGAGATATAAATGTTAAGAGTGAAAATTTCCAAGTTCCAATTTGCTCCAAAATGGCTCTAGAACCCCTGGATTTAACCCACAGGAAACAAAGTTTTTGAGAACAGGAGGAGTCCTCAGTATTTTTTAGAGTATAAAGGGATCCTGAGACCAAAAAGTATAAGAACTTTGGTTTATGTTTTGTGAATGAATATAATTTTTAAAAGATATTTCCTCCAGTTTTATGTAAAAACAATTTTTGACACTTTTTTTGTTTTGGGTTCCAAATTCTATTCCTTCTTCCTCTCCCTCTTCCTGAGACAATAAGCAATCTGATATAGATTATGTATTTGAAATCATCTACAACATTTCCATATTAGTCATTTTGTACTAGAAGATTTGAACAAATGGGATGATCAGCTGTGAATGACTTTGCTATTCCCAGAAATTCAATAATCCAAGACTACTCTAAAGAACAGATTGTGTCTAAATACAGAATGAAGCAAACTTTTTTTAAACTTTTTTTTTTTGAGGGGGAGAAATCTATTTTCTTTTGCAACAATGATTTTTATGGAAATGTTTGTATCAAACTTCTGATATGCCTTCTCAACGTGGATTGTGGAGGGGGGGGGAAGGGAAGGAGAAAATCAGGAACTCAAAAATTTTAAAAACAATTGTTAAAAACAAATTGTAAAAATAAAAAATTTAAAAATATGAACAAAAACCAAAAAAAAAAGTAAAAAAATGGTATGCTTAAGTTGGATTCAGTTAATATTAGTTCTTTTTCTGAATGCAGATAGCATTTTTTGTGTGTGTGATTTCTTTGGGATTGTCTTGGATCATTGTATTGCTTTGAATAGCTAAATCATTCACAATTCTTCATTATATAATATTGTTGTTACTGTGTACGGTATTTTCCTGGTTCTGTATGGAAGTCTCCAGGTTTTTCTGAAATCATCCTGTTTGTCATTTCTATATATATATGTATATATATATATATATATATATATATATATATATATATATATATATATATATGTATATATTCACACATGTCCATACAATTATTTTGCTGTACAAAAAGAATTGGACTTTGAAATAGTGTACAATTAACCTGTGAAGGAAATCAAAAATGCAGGCAGACAAAAATAGAGGGATTGGGAATTCTATGTAGTGGGTTATATTCATTTCCCAGAGTTCTTTCGCTGGGTGTAGCTGGTTCAATTCATTACTGCTCTGTTAGAACTGATTTGGTTCACCTCATTGTTGAAGAGGGCCATGTCCATCAGAATTGATCATCATATAGTATTGTTGTTGAAGTATATAATCTCCTGGTCCTGCTCATTTCACTCAACATCAGTTTATGTAAGTCTCTCCAGGCCTTTCTGAAATCAGTGTCCTTAAAAGCAATTCAGCATCAAATACCAGTGAAGATTATATCATAGTGATGATACTGGAAAAGTTTTGATTATGATCCATGCCACAAATTCTATTGCTCTCCAAGGACCAGTTTAGCCTAAGGAAAAAAAATCACTAAAAGAAGGGCCAGTCGGTGATGACTTTTTAGCAGATAGCATTCAAGAAACAAAGAAAAATAGTAAATAGCACTCAGTCCTCTGCAGGCCCCTTTGCTTTTGCATGAAAGGCTGGCAGAAAAGAATGCAAAGGGTATTAATAATCACATAGATTATATACTATCTTTATAAACATTAACTTAACTGTGCCTGAATGGATATATTATCGGAAAAACTGAACTAATAATAACCTTGACAGTCTCACTTTAAAAAATGAAACTAGAAGACAAAGAGAGTTGCAGTTATTTAGGATTGCTCACAGGTTGGAGAGAGCTGATAGAGTTGGTCTTTATGGTTCATTCAAAGATAACAAGACATATGATTTTATGGAATGTTTAGTTGTTTTTTGTTGGCAGTGCTCAAGATTAACATTTGCAAAAAGGCAATTGGTAATTGAATGGCCATTAACTAGGAGCCTGCATAAAGTTTAATGATATAGTCTGCACTTGAACTGTGGAGCATGCACAGTTTTTCTGTAGTTGGAAAGATTTGCTAACCACATGGTGAATAAAAGTCTCTTTGATTAGCTGAATATTAGAACTGGGGAGCTTTTCTTCTCTTAGTTTGACTTCTTCCTGCTGGTGAATGTTCTGTGGAAAGAAGAGAGATGATGCTGTGGGGGAGAGAAGCTTCCCTACCTGACATTAGCATGTGTCATAAATATAGATACCTGTCTTGGCTGTCTTGGCTCTTTCATTCTGAGTGAAAGAGGAGATGACCAGAAGTCAGGGTTATGCTACATTTTTACATCCATTCAGCCTAGTGTAGATTCCGTGAGCAGAGAGGAATGACCTTTAGAATTTTGGTCATAAGTAGTTGAGACAGGGATTTCTCATTTGGACATTATTAACGTTATTTAGGGAAAAAAAATGTTTTTAAGTCTGAGCCTATTCTTCCCAGAGACTAAAGTGTCAGGATTGATCTTTACAAGCGTGTGACCCCAGGGTACTAGAAGAAGGTATATTGAAATTTTGGTCTTTGTTTAAAAAAAAAAGTTAATTTATTAAGTGTAATTAGACTCCTACTTGCCAGTAGTTAGCAATGAAAGAAACTTTCAGTATAGAATTTCAAGATGACACCACAACTCCAGTGTGGAAATATAAGCACACTAATGTATTGCTAGTAGAATTGTGAATTAGTCTATTCTGGAGAACAATTTGAAACTATGCCCCAAAGGTTATAAAACTCTGCATACTCTATAACTCATTAATATCACTACTAGGTCTGTAGTAGTAGCCCCAAAAAGATCAAAGAAAAAAGAAAGGACCAAATATATTAAAATATTTATAGCAGCTCTTTTTGTGGTGGCAAATTGAAAACTGAGAGGATGCCCATCAGTTGGGAAATTGTTGAATAATTGTGATGGAATAGGATAGTTTTCAAAAATCTAGGAAGACTTAAATGAATTGATCAAAGCTAAGTGAGCAGAAAAAGGAAAACACTATACATAATAACAGAAATATAACAATAAACAACTAGCAAGTGGTAGTGGAGAGTACTGGTTAGCTACTCTGATCAATATAATGATCCAAGAAAATCTCACAGGACCCGTGATATAAAATGCTATTTGCCTCCAGAGAGATGAAATGTATAATGAAACATTTTTTCACTTTATTACTTTTTTTGCAACATGGCTAATAGGGAAATGTTTTCATGATTTTACATGCATAATGAGTATCATATTACTTGTCTTCTCAACAGGTGGAGAAGGGAGGGAGAAGATTTGAAATTCAAAATTTTTAAATAGCATATTAAAAAAAAAAGGGGGATACTCCAACTCTGCAGAAGGAAATGTAGCTATCCTTGCTCTAAAGCTGTGATGTCAGAGCACTTACACAAAAAAAATTATCTGCCAACTTTCTGAGACAATGACTTTATTGCCAAGGTGGAAAATAGTATAAGATAGTAAAAAAAAATCTGCTGAGAAACTGTTTAGGAGCAATAAAAAGGAAAAGGTCAGTAGACTATAATGAAGTCTCATGATGGACCTGGAGTCAAGGAGATCCAAGTTCAAATCCTATCTCATATACTTGTTAGTGTGACTCTGGATAAGTTATTTATTTGTTTGTTTGCTTGTTTATTATTTATTTTGTTGAGGCAATTGGAGTTAAGTGACTTGTTCAGGGTCACACACTAGGAAATGTTAAGTGTCTGAAGTCACATTTGAACTCAGGTGGTGCTGACTTCAGGGCTAGTGCTCTATTTCCTGCGCCACCTAGCTACCCCTTCTGGACAAGTTATTTGTCTGCCTTTACTTTCTTCATTTGTAAAATAGAGAGATATAATACCAATCTCACAGGCTTATAATTATGCTAATCAAATGATAAAATATTTGTAAAACACTTTACAAA
This sequence comes from Antechinus flavipes, assembly GCF_016432865.1. Taxonomy (NCBI): domain Eukaryota; kingdom Metazoa; phylum Chordata; class Mammalia; order Dasyuromorphia; family Dasyuridae; genus Antechinus; species Antechinus flavipes. The sequence goes on from NC_067403.1 coordinate 122,085,981, forward strand.
TTGTGAAGTACTAAATTATATTATTATATAATATATATGCTAATATATAGAATAACATATAAATTATGTTTTTATTTTCATTTTTAAACACTTATTTTTACCCTTTTTCTTTTCAACAGCCATTTCTAGCAGAATTGTCTACCACTACCACTCAATAAAATTTCTCTTGTAATGGGGAAAGTAGGTAAGCAAAATCAACTAATTGTACCTGATGGTGAACAATGTATTTTTCACCCAATCTTCTCCAACTCGCCAAAAAATAAGAGATCCAATCTTTTCTATGGCAAGATTGGTTATTACAGTAGTATTCTTTTTGTTTACAACATCATACTCATTAATTGTGTATATTCTTTTCTTCTTTCTGTTTATTTCATGATAACATTAATTAGTACCTCCTCTCAGGCTATTTCTCTCAGTTCTCATCTACACTAATAGCTTAGATCTCTAGAGCCAACTACTACTGTGTTCAGAGTTCTGGCATGTAACATTATTGTATATGAGCCCCCATTAGTGTGCTTCCCATCAGTGTCAATCATACATTCTTCAATTACATTAGAAAAAAATTTATATAGCAAATAACCATAATAATTGTTGGCATCATAAACATTCCTTCCCCCTCCCTCAGTTGGGTGTGTACTCTTTTTGCATATACAAGAACCTTGCAGAGTAGGCATAAATTTGAAGTACAATGTTAGTAAGATATGCATAGAGAACATAGATAACAAAGAGGTATCTTGTTACTTTTATTCCTGGAAGTAATTTTCACCTTTTGTGGAGTTCTCATAAAGTTGATTTCAGGGTATAATGTCAGTATTGCTGAATGAATTGATGTATGCTGGGCTAGGCCACTTTTCTGATGCTTCTAGCACTCTTCCTACCTTCTACTCTCTCCAGATGTGATAATTACAATAATGTTGCCTGAACATATCCATCTCAACATTACTGCTTAATTGCTTCCCAATTGTTGTCCCAATCTCTTGTGGACACTGTTGCAAGCTTAGTCCACTGGTGGGATCTCTGGTGGAACCTCAGGATTTCCAGAACATACATGGTTACCATGGTTACTAGGATGGAATTAGAGAGAGACACATTCTCTCCTTCCATCAAGCATCATCTCCCTTTCATCTTGGCTAGGGCTCTACCATTAGATTGCCACAATCCAAACTGGCTTTTGTTTTATAATAGGCCCAGAAGTGTGTCAAATTCTTGTGCCACGTGTCTTTATACAATGATTAGGGCACTGTAATATTCTCAAATTGATTAAGTATTCAATCACACCAGTTTATATTTTCCATTGATATATTGAGCTTTCTGGTCCCTCTTCAATAATATTAATAGGAGTAATGGTAGAAAGCCCCACCCTTTTATAAATTTAATGTTTCTGAAATATTCTGAAATATTAATCAATTAGTCATAGACAATAATCAAGTACTTACCCGAGTTCTATGGTAAATGCTGAGGATTCAAAGGAAAAAGTCAAAACATGTAATTCATATGCCACCATTTCTTTAGCATTCTCCCCCAAAGAGGCACATTGTAGGTTTTCAGAGTTTTTCTACCATAAGGAATGCTGTTAGAAATATTTTTTGTATAATATAGGGCCGTTATGTTTTTAAACTCCTTGAGATATATGCTAAATTTTGGGGTCTCTGGGTCAGAGATTCCATATTTTTTCCAGAATACTTGTATCAATTAATTTATTAGGATGCCTGTCCCTCTAGCATTCACTATTTCTGTCTTTTTATCATTTACTATTTCTGGTTTTTGCTAAGTATAAGATAAGACCTCATGGCTATTTTAATTTACATTTTTTCTTATTAATAATTTAGAGCAATCTTTCATATGACTTTTGATTGCAAAACTTTAGATACTATTTGTTCATATCCTTTGTCACTCAGTCTTATATTTGGTGTTAATTCCCAATATATTTAAATCTCACCTTTTTTAGAGATACAAAGATTTTGTTTTTCTACTGAATTTTCCTTCTTATCTAAATTGTAATATTTTGTTCATGATAAACCTTTTTGGTTTTTTGCAATCAAAATATCTTTTGGGGCAGCTAGGTGGTGAAGTGGATGGAGCACCAGCCCTGAAATCAGTAAGACCTGAGTTCAGATGTGACCTCAGAGACCTAATACTGCCTGGCTGTGTGACCCTGGGCAAGTCACTTAACCCCAAATACATCAGCAAAAATATATAGATAGATAGATATTACTTTTTTATGATCAACACAGGAGATAACGGACTTATAAAATAACATCATTAATTGCTTATATCTAAATAATTAAATGTTAATTTAAAACCAATCCTATAAAATAAACATTATTTTAAAATATACTAAATTATGATAAACATCATTATAAAAATTTCATTTTTGAAAAGAAATATATAACTAATAAATCATATTATATTGAGATAAAATCTTATTGAATAAATTTAAATATTATATTTCACTGGAAATGACTGGTTACTGATGCAGTTGTCATTTCTGAATCAACCATGAGTGATCAGATATTAACTTTTTAGACAAAATATAAAAATCAGTTCTAAAACAGAAAAAAAATGAACATGAGAAGATATGGCATATACAATTTGGGCAACTCCAGCATGATCTTAAGGAAGCTAATGGTTCTAAGAAAAAATGGGAAATGGCCAATAAAAATACAGATCTTTCACCATTTACAGATACAGATACAGATAATCACCATTTACAATGGCAATTTAACTGATGAAAATCAATTTCTATAACAAAAAATCCAAAAGAGTCTTAGCTAAGGAACACTTGATCTTTTTTCCAAGCAGGGAGATACAGTAGCCAAGAATAACATTGGTTCAGAATATTGAAAAAATTGTATGGAGGAAGATGTTGGAAGATTGTAATATGTTATAGCTGGTCAATCCATGTGGGAATGTACATATATCAGATACATATTATTGTATATTATTGTAGCTAGTTGAAGAAAAATCAGGAGTGACAATGATAAGGAAAGATTAAGAATAAAAAAGTATATTAAATTTAACAAAGTGAAAGCATATCAATTTAAATATGTATTAATCTAATGATATTGTACTTAAGTTAGTAAAGAAAAAAAAACCCAAGGAACATATGTGTTATGTACATATGTCTGTATATATATGTGTGTATGTGTGTTATGTATATATGTCTGTATATATATATATATATATAAAATTGAATAATAAAAACAAATTCACTTTAAAAAATCATCTTCTATACTATAACATATTTAACATGTATAAAACTGCCTTCCATCTAGGGGAGGGAGTGGAGGGAGAGAAGGGAAAAATCAGAACAGAAGTGAGTGCAAGGGATAATATTGTAAAAACTACCCATGCATATATACTGTCAATAAAAAAAAAGATTAAAAAATCATCTTCTTTGGAATACAAAGTTTTGCAAGGGTGAATGTTGAAAACTATCTATGCATATGTTTTAAAAATAAAAAAAAAATAAAAATCATCCTTTATTTTATATTGTAGTTTCTCTGCATGATCTTTATGTTCCTTTTCCCTTAATACTGTAATAAAATGTATCCTTTCTTAGAATAAGGGATTGATGAGAAATTGTAAGCATGGCATTAAATATTTGAATGTGAAAAGAGGTATAAATAGGGGATTTAATCCGATAGCATTTTTGAAATATGTTTTATGATTGTACGTATATAACCTATTTAAAATTCTTACTTTTTTAAGGAACAGAGATGGGGAGGGAAGAAGGGAGAAAATGTGGAACTCAAAAATTTTTAAAAGATGAATGTTAAAAAATTGTCTTTACATTTAATTGGAAAAAATGAAATGCTATTTTAAAAGAAAGGCAAAAAAACCTCTTACATGTTTTAAGACTATGTTTCCTGGGCTATGTCTTCTACAATCATTTTATTTATATATATGTGTGTGTGTGTGTGTGTGTGTGTGTGTGTGTGTGTGTGTGTGTGTGTTTGTGTGTGGTTTTTTTTTTAAATAACTTTTTATTGACAGAACCCATGCCAGGGTAATTTTTTACAGCATTATTACAGCACTCACTTCTGTTCCGATTTTTCCCCTCCCTCCCTTCATCCCCTCCCCAAGATGGCAAGCAGTCCTTTAGATGTTAAATAGGTTACAATATATCCTAGATATAATATATGTGTGCAGAACTGAACAGTTCTCTTGTTGCACAGGGAGAATTGGATTCAGAAGATATAAATAACCCAGGAAGAAAAACAAAAGTGCAATCAGTTTATATTCATTTCCCAGTGTTCTTTCTTTGGGTGTAGCTGCTTCTGTCCATCCTTGATCAATTGAAACTGAATTAGCTCTCTTTATTGAAGAGATCCACTTCCATCAGAATACATCCTCAAACAGTATCGTTGTTGAGGGTGTATAATGATCTCCTGGTCCTGCTCATTTCACTCAGCATCAGTTCATGTAAGTCTCGCCAGGCCTTTCTGAAATCATCCTGTTGGTCATTTCTTACAGAACAATAATATTCCATAACGTTCATATACCACAATTTATTCAACCATTCTCCAATTGATGGGCATCCATTCATTTTCCAGCTTCTAGCCACTACAAACAGGGCTGCCACAAACATTTTGGCACATACAGGTCCCTTTCTCTTCTTTAGTATCTCTTTGGGGTATAAGCCCAGTAATAACACTGCTGGATCAAAGGGTATGCACAGTTTGATAACTTTTTGAGCATAGTTTCAAATTGCTCTCCAGAATGACTGGATGTATTCACAATTCCACCAACAATGTATCAGTGTCCCTGTTTTCCCACATCCCCTCCAACATTCTGCATTATCTTTCCCTGTCATTCTAGCCAATCTGACAGGTGTGTAGTGGTATCTCAGAGTTGTCTTAATTTGCAATTCTCTGATTAATAATGATTTGGAGCATATTTTCATATGTCTATAAATAGTTTTAATTTATTCATCTGAGAATTGTCTGTTCATATCTTTTGACCATTTATCAATTGGAGAATGGCTTGATTTCTTATAAATTAGAGTCAATTCTCTATATATTTTGGAAATGAGGCCTTTATCAGACCTTTTGACTGTAAAAATATTTTCCCAGTTTATTGTTTCCCTTCTAATCTTATCTGCATTTGTTTTGTTTGTTCAAAAACTTTTCAATTTGATATAATCAAAATTTTCTATTTTGTGGTCACTAGTGACTTCTAGTTCTTCTTTGGTCATAAATTCCTTCGTCTTCCACAGGTCTGAGAGGTAAACTATCCTGTGCTCTTCCAATTTATTTGTAATCTCATTCTTTATGCCTAGGTCATGAACCCATTTTGACCTTATCTTGGTGTGTACGGTGTTAAGTGTGGGTCAATGCCTAGTTTCTGCCATACTAATTTCCAATTTTCCCAGCAATTTTTGTCAAATAATGCGTTCTTATCCCAAAAACTGGGGTCTTTGGATTTGTCAAACACTAGATTATTAAAGTTATTGACTGTTTTGTCCTTTGAACCTAACCTATTCCATTGATCAACTAGTCTATTTATTAGCCAATACCAGATGGTTTTAGTAACTGCCGCTTTATAATATAATTTTAGATCTGATACAGCTAGGCCACCTTCATTTGATAAAATCATTTTATAACTCCATTTAGGACTTAGTATTTATTTGACTAGGAGGAGGTAATAAATTTGTACTTTTAAATATTGAAATCCCTAATTTTAATTAAGCAAGTATTAGTTGAATTCTTAATCTATTTGTTTTATTTCAAACTTTAACATTATGCCCAACTTTTTATTTCTTGTTGCTTTCCTAAAATAAAATCTCTCTCTTTTCCTTTCCCTTTCTTTCCATTGTTTTCTATTTGTATTAGAATTATTATTGATAGTTCTTATTTATGTTGATTTATGTATCAGTAATATAGTACTTGTAATCCCGGGTGAGATTTGCTGATCTTTGAGTTTGAGGGATGGATCTGAGTTTGAGTGGGCTTTCCCAGTTGGTATCCACACTAAATTATGCATTAACCTGGTAAGTCCTAGAAAAGGAGTAGGCCAAATTGCATGAGGAGGAGTTAACCCAATTTGGTCAGAAATGTGGAGCATGTTAAAGCTCCTCTCCTGAGTAGGATAGGGCCAGTGAGTAGCCTCTGCATATCTAGTCTGAGCTAGATAGGGAGACCCATATCTTTAAAAAAATATATTATTTATACAATGCTTTGAAGTTTTAAAAGCATTTCCTAACACATTCCTGAGTTTTTGTAAACCTTTAAGCATTCTATAAATATGAATTCCCAATTAACACTCCCCCCCCAAATTTACTGAAATTCACAAAAGATAAATGTTTGCCCATGGTCACATGGCTTATAAATATTAGAGTTGAGACTCAACCCCACATTTTTTAACCCTGATTAGAATATTTGGAATATTAAGAGTTAGAAATGTTCCTTGGAAATGTTTGCTATACTTCAAACCTGAAGCAATAATTCCATCTACAGAATAACCAGAACTGGTCTTCCAGCCTCCATTTCAACATTACCAATAATGAGAAACTTTTTATCAAGGTAGTCTACTCCAATTTTGGTTCACAGTAATCAATAAGAAAACTTTCTTATTTTGAATTAAATTGAAATCTGTCTAATTTTAACTTTCATAAAATGGTCATAGCTATGGTCTTGAGCTATGTGGAATTAATCTAATATTTCTAGAAAAAGAAGTAATCAACAGTATACATTATAATGGCTATGGAATCAGAAGACGGGGGTCAAAATCCCACCTTGGTTACTCACTAGCTGGATAATCTTAAGACAAGTAATTTAACTTTCCTAGACTCCAGTTTCATTGGTGAGACAATCAAATTGATTCCCATTCCATTTTGTAATTGATTCTATTCTGTTATCACCACCATGTGATTGAATTTTGTATTGTTTCTTTGTCTTTGAGAGGTTCAGAAATTCAGGTTTCTGTTCAGCAGTCCTACAAATCACCTTAATTCAAAGAAATATATTATCACCACACAGCTTATTGCCCATGCACAATTAAAGGAGACCTCTTATCTTACTAATAAGCCTTGCATGCCCACTTATATTTAAGGGAGATCTGTTATATCAGTAATAAGCCTTGCAAGATGCAGGTGGGCCATAGGAAATCTGTTAGTTCTGCAACATTAGTTTTTCTTCAAGAAATCTGACCTATCATTGCTGGGACACTGACTAATCATGCAGGGGAAAACCAACAATGAACATAATAACAAGATGGAAGGAATAGTTGTTGCTAGCCTTGGATTCCAAACTTCCATCTAATCATATTATTTTCCATCATCTATGACACTTGAGACTTTGTAACCAAACATATCGCTTCCTAGTCTTCTTTAAAACTTGCCAAAACTTTAGGAAGGGTAGTAAGATCCACCTCAGGGTTTTTTTGGCTGGCTGAGGAGCTGAAAGATCCCCTTTTATGGGTAATTGCTAACCTTAACAATAAATTGACCATTCTTGGAACTTTGTGCCTCAATTTACCTTATTTTCAATCACAACAAATGGCAATCATAAAGGAATTAAAGGTGGGAGACTGGTCTTCAGAGCAACATATTAAGGGGGCCCTTTTCAGAGTGCTCAGGTAAAATTTTCACTGAGAGGGATTTAAAATCTTTTTTCATATTCCCCCTTTTTAACTTACTTATTTTAGAATTTTCAATAGTATTTTGCTTTTCCAAATACATATAATGATAGTTTTCAACGTATTTTTATAAGACTGCTTCAAATTTCTCTCCCTCCCCAAGACAGCAAGTAAGCTGATAGGGGTTAAATATGTACAATTCTTTTAAACATATGTGTGAGGTGGTAGACCCCCTTACCCAAACTGACTACTTGGAGACATTTTCAGATACAAACAGGAAGCATTTATTCTGTCCTTGCAAGGAGAGCTCCCAAGCACACCAGCTGAGCAGACCCAGAGCCTCTCAGCTCCTATCTCTCAGTATTGCACCTGGCCTAGTGAGCTGGAAAGAGTGAATTTGCTTAAATAGCAAACAACTTAGGTTCATTGGATGGAGCAAAAAGGAAGTAATCTTTGACCAATGGTCAGCTATGCTATCTACTTCCTGTGGTAAAACTCATAACTTCCTGAAGCTTAGATCTAGAGTCTGACCTTTCTTGCCCTAAGGACCTCTGAGAATAAGGATTATGTGACTTTCTGAAATTTAGGCCTAGGATCTAATCTACTCCATCTCATAGACTTTTTGAGAAATCTTCACCTGGTCCCATTCACATATTTCCATATTTGTCATATTGTGCAAGAAAAATCAGACCACATCCAGCAAAAGAACTATAGGAAATGAGTGTCAAACACAACATAGCATTTCCATTCCCTCTGTTTTTGTCTGCTTGCATTTTTTATTTCCTTCTCAGGTTATTTTTACCTTATTTCTAAGTCTGATTTTTCTTGTGCAGCAAAATAACTGTATGGATATGTATACATATATTGTATTTAACATATATTTTAACATATTTAACACGTATTGGTCTACCTGCCATCTAAGGAAGAGGGTGGGGGGAAAAGAGGGGAAAAGTTGGAAAGGTTTTGCAAGGGTCAGTGTTGAAAAATTACCCATGCATATGTTTTGTAAATAAAAAGCTATAATAAAAAAATTTTTTTAAAGAAAAAATCATACCAAAAAAGGAAAAAAAATAAGAAAAAAAGACAATCCCCCCCAAAAAGGGTAAAAATTCTATGTTTTGATCCACATTCAGTTTCTATACTTCTCTCTCTGAATGTGGATGACATTGCCTGTGAAAGCAAGAAAAGAGAAACATTAATGTATGTGGTCAAGACACGTTTATTGCATCTATGCTCTTCATATTTAAGCCTAAAATCACAAAATTACTAAGGAAACATAAAGCAGATAAATGAAGGGACAGTGTTTTGGGTACTAGTAGAAACTAAGCATTCTCTATAGAAACAGCTTCACCCCCTTGCCATCCTGATTTATGATACACACCCAACATATTCATTCCTAATTCTTCTCAATCTTTGCCTATGGGCTGACTGACACTTAGGGGGAGTTAAAGGGGGTGTTCAAAGCCAGGTCGAGATAACCTTGAATCCTGCAGCTAAGCAGGTGTTGCTAGGTAGATGTCATTGCCTGGAGAGGCACATTTTCCATGCCAAGTCTATTGGAATTGCCTTGAATCATCTCATTGTTGAGAAGAGTCAAATCCATCATAGTTGATCATCACATAATTTTGTGACCTTGTACAATGTTCTCTTGGTTCTGCTTGCTTCACTCAACATCATTTCGTATAAGTCTTTCTGAAATTAGCCTGTTCATCATTTCTTATAGAATAATATTAATAATAAAAATAAAACAATTATATTCATACACCATAACTTATTCAGCCATTTCTCAGTTGATGGGCGTTAACTCAGCAGTTTCCAGTTCCTTGCCACTACAAAAAGGGCTGCTACAAACATTTTTGCATACGTTAGTTCTTTTTTCTTATGATCTTTTTAGAATACAAATCCAGTAGTGACACTGCTAGATCAAAGGGTATGCACAATTTGATAGCCCTTTGGACATAATTCTTAATTGCTCTCCAAGTGGCTGGATCATCTCACAACTCCATCAACAATGCAATAGTGTCTTGTTTTCCCACATCCATTCCAGCATTTATCATTTGGATTTTTTTCTTGAAAGATTATACTATAATTATAATATTATATTATTATTATCCACTTTGGTGCAGAAGTTGCAACAGTATTTGTCTTGGTATCCTACAGGTGTTTGGGTGTGTCTGATTGGCAATTGGTAATAGAAACCCCCTTGAGGCAATACCAAACTCTTAGAAAGCTTTTGTTTTTTATCTTTAATGGAGGCATCAGATTTGTGTTGGGAGGCAACTTGATTCCTTGGAAAAATCTTTCTTCCTTCAAGGGGCCTCCTAGTGCAAGCCAGGAGAGATTATTAAGAAGGAATAGGGAAATCTGGAAATAAGGAATTTTTCCAGTAGTAAAAAGTGGTTGATTAATATTAAACAAAATTATATACATATATATATATGTGTGTGTGTGTGTGTGTGTGTATGCTAATTAGTTGCCCTTTGTTCTGGAAGAGAACTAAAATGATATCACTGTGTTGAATTTGAGGTATAGTGTGTCTAACTGTGGCTTATCAGACCAATACAAATTTGGAATGCCATGGGTTGGACACAAATAGTTCCTATGAACATTGAGATGGCTTCTCTAATTTTGTACATCTCACATTTCTTCTGAATTAATTCAATTATGCTTTGCTCAAAGAGCACAGTACCTTCTTTGATGAGAGCATGCCATTTTGGGTGGCCCTATGCCAGTGTCTCCCATGCCATACAATATGCATACACACAGATTATATTTAGACATATATACATACATATGTCCCAGAATTTGACCTAAAAGGAAAATTTCCTTTGTACTCATTGATTTGGTATCTTTCAGTCTTATTATGTATCTATTTTTGACAACCAAATTAGCTTTTCCTTGGGGCCTTGTCAACCAAATGAAAAAGAGTAAAATTTTGTTTTTGAGAAAGAATATCTCTTTCTCTTCCTTATTCTGACCAAGTCTGGGAGGTAGACAAGAAAATATAGATAAGGACAGGATTTTTTTCTCTAGTTTGCAGAAATTTTTGGCATCATAAACCAATTAGAAACTAAAAATATAAGTTTTCTACTTTGAATGTTTTTATAAATGCTGAAATGTTTTAGTGAGTTTTATTTAACTCTCTGTAGAATTTATTTTAAGGAAAAATGAGAATTAAAACTGTGAAAGTTGCAGGGAAATAGCATTTAGATCTTTTATTATTCTTTGTCTGGAAAGTGACAGATTTACTGTTTTAGTGCAAGGGAGAGATAATTTCATTGATTGGAGAAAAGGGAACTAAAGATATTTTGAAAGTAGTAATGAAATTCCAAAGTAAAGTAAAAAAAATGGATTGCACTTTATAGTCTGAATAGCTGTGGTACTTCAGAAGTGCTGTTATTAACTCTTTCCTGTTTCATGAAAAAAGAGAAAAGTTTGTATAAATCAGGGGATAGCTAAAAAGCAAATATGTTTTATTATACCATTTAATTAGATACTTGGGAGTTTTACAAATTAAATCTAAGTACAAATCAATTTAGACTGAAAATTTTGAATTATGTGTTGTGAAATTAGATTTTTTTTTGCTGTAAATTATATTAGAGTCTCTGATTTAGGTGCCAATATTAATTAATGTAGATTTAAAAAATTTGTCAAGAAGAAAATGAGGTTCTTACACATCCATTCAAACTAAACGATACAGAAATTATCAGCTCTGCTTTTGTTAATCAATCACTTCCCATAGGAGCATTACCACTCACATATATGAGAAAAAGAATAAAGAAAGGGAAAATCTGAGCTAATATCTCCATCCCTTTCCCCAAGGTGTGTGTGTGGGGGTATAATCCTAGTTGCAACTCAACATTACAAATCTGCAGGTTAAAGAAAGAAAAGTCACTTTGGGCTAAATTTCAAAGTCAATTGATGATTTGAATTTTAAGAATTATCTTACTTCTTGGCCACAGAAAGAGAAACTTATTTAAAGGAACAACTTAAATGTGAGTAAACTCTAATCTGGAAAAATACTTTATGTTACTTCTGTAAATAAGAGAACTTAATCATTTGGGTAAATTAGAAATAAGTTACCAAAATATATGAATAAACCATATATTTATAATTTTTTAAGATCCTCAAAAGCAACAATATTGCAATTGGTTGGAGTTATATACATTGTGCTCAAATTATTAAGGAAAAATTTAAAAAGGTTAGTTTGATAAATAGTTGGGAAATAAAGATTACAGGATCTGAGCAGATACAAGGATGTGAGGGAATTGGGTCAGAATATGAAAGGAGTCAAAGAAAGGTCCTATTCTAAGGGGCTTTAATCAAAATTCAAGGCAGCTAAGTGGTATAGTGGTTAGGGGTGGGTGGGGTGGGAAGACTCATTTTGCTTAGTTCAAGTTCTGTAGGACAATAGCGACCACTAAAACAATCAGAAGTCTGAGTAGATGTGCAGGAAAAAGTTTCTCAGAAGAAATAACGTGTAGTCTCAGTATAGTTTGAGAGAGACACAAGTAAACAAGGGGCAGTCTCTCTTTTATTCCCTAACTTTAGCTCCCCTCCCCAACCCATTGGCTCCTTTCCCCATTGGCTGGGGCTTCTAAAGTGCAGTTTCTAAAAATGTGGGATAAGAAAGCTTAAGGCTATCAAATGCTTAATAAAGTAAATTTTTCCCACTCAGTCCAGTTCCTGCCATCTAGGAGCTTCCATTCTAGAAGAGTAAGATAAGAGTGGAAAGCTAAAGAACAAAAGATTCTTTCCAAATCTCAGACCACCACTCCTAATTACAAAACCCAATCCCTGCCCCTAAGGAGCTTACATTCTTTCTTTTGGAGAGACAACCTCCACATACACCCCCATTTAATTTTCATAACTGTGGAAATAAAATAAATTTCTCATAAAGTTTCATCATTCAAATTTATATAATGAACTGAATAAGGAAATGGAAAACTACTCCAAATGGGTTCAAGAAATTTACTATGTTTGCTGGATTTTTTTGTGAGGCAATTGGGATTAAGAAATTTACCCAGAGTTACACAGTTAGGAAGTGTTAAGTATCTGAGGGTGGATTTGAACTCAGGTCCTGCCAGAACTGGTGCTAGAATGTCAAGACTGGGGCTCCATATTTAAGCCTATAGATACATAGGTAAATATAAGTAAAATACCATAAAGCATGTTTAGTTCTGTTTATTTTCAGGTAAGAGTGTAGTTACTATTTGGAACAGTCAATCAAATAGCAAAGTTCCATATCATTGACAAGGCATAATAGCCAGTCTGAGGATTAATTGAGTAAGAATTTTCCTGTTTGGAAAAGAAAGAGCACAATGGGAAAATTATGTTAAGAGGATTCTACCTTACTATATATACACTCCAAGGTTGTTCATTTAACCATTCTCAGGCAAAGATATCATCTATAGTACTCCTTTAAGAAAGTCTGGTCTATGTCATTGCTATGACACAGCTTTAATACTGATGAGGTTTAGATTTGGGGAATCCAAATAAAATTAGAGTTTCTGGTGGTCAGGGAGTTAAATGAGGTCTAGTGGCAGGTTTGGGGTTCAGGGTAGGTTTGGCTCTCCTGCACCCCCTTGGGATTTGGTGCAAGGAGAGAAAGTTTTGGGGACTCCCTTTTGGTGGCACAAGAAGTTCCCTGTAAAGGAATTTACACACCCGAAAATCTAGATTGATAAAAGAGGTTTATTAAGAGGATTTGAAGTATAAAGTCTGGTTAGGGAAATAGGTGGGGATAAAGAGAGGATGGCACTGGAAATAGTATTCCAGTGGGCAGAGGCTTCGTGGGATGCCAAGCATTGTATAGCTTGCATGTTTGGAACCTCTACAAAGAGAGGATTTTAGTTTGGCTCTTTTTATAATGAGAGATTTAGCTAATGGGCCCATGGGTGGAGTCCCAAGTTGGCTCCTTGCTGGGTTTCAGCTAGGGCTAGAATTTGTTTGGTGGGGGTTGGGAAACCCGAGCAAATCATCAGAATGCAGGCTTGGATAGCCCGAGTTGGCTCAGATCCCATGGGGGCGGGATGAGTCCTAATCTCCTAATTGAATTCAAAGGGGTTCTTTTAATCAGGATTTGTGAATCAAAGGCCCTGGCATCCTGTATTGATAATGCATCAGCCAGGAGGGGTTGGGAATCAGAAAGGAATCACAAATCAATCTGAAAGGAATCACAAATGTAGTTTCTTAAAGGAACTACAACCTGCTTCAATACCAGCTAGCCAAAGCAGGTGGATAGAACCAATGAGCTTTCCATAGCAACTAGATGGAGAGAGGGGTTGTTGCAAGTCCTGCATTCCATACTTTCATCCAGTTATGTTGTTTTCCATCTGTGATACTACCTAGGATTTTTTTCTTGTACTTCCCACTCATGGTCTTTTGCCACCACATGTAGCTGGTGATAGAACTGAGAGACCCTTCTTATTGGTAATTGCTAGACTTATGAATAAATTGAGGTGCCTGAAATTTTTTGTCTCAGTTTACCTTATTTTCAATTGTGACATTGGTGAAAAAATGAAGGGGATTAGAATAGATTCCTATAGCCCCTTCTAATTATATATCTATGATTCTGTGAAGATAATACTTAAAGATATTTGAAAACTACAATCATGTACCATCTAAATCTTGACCCTAGGCTAAACATCACTCCCTGAGTTTCTTCAATGATTCATTACACTTGCCATCCTGATTGTTCTCCTCTGTGGGCCCTCCAATTTATTAATCCCATCATGAAATATGGGGCCCACAACAGGAAACAATATTCTAGATTTGGGCTGGATAGGACATTGCAACAAAGCTATCACTGTGACCACCATTGTGCTCCTATTACTGTTAAGGGAAAATGATTTTTGTTGCTTTATTTTGGTTTTGTAACTATCTGATTAGGATATAGTAGTAAATTTACACTCTGAATTTATAAACCCTTGATTTTCTCATCTGTCAAATGGAGAATTAATAATAGTACTTAACCCAAGGTTTTGGTGAGGAGCAAATGAGAATATTTGTAAAGTGCTTAGAAAACCTTAAAGAACTTCATAAATGCTATTTATTGTTATTAATACCCTAGTTCTTTATCTAGTTTCTTTCTCCTATGCTTGTGCTAGTTGTTTTTACATTTCTATTACTGGTAATAACCCATTTATACAAAGTTATTTAAGATTTATAAAACCTGTGAAGTTTACTTTCTTTATAACAACTTGATAAAGTAACATAATATAAGAATTATCATCAGTTTTTTTTTAAATTGAGGAAATGCTAAATCTGAGTGGCTCACTTCATGAGCTTTTCATGGCTTCATGACAAAGTCAGAAATGAGATTCAAACTCAAGTTTCTTGACACCAAATCCAGAGCTTTTTAATTTTACTATTTTTCAATTCAAAGAGGATGAAAAGTACATATTACTAGCACCTACTACATGCTAAGCGCAGGCAGACTTAGGTTAAATGATTTGTATGTATATATGTATCTAAGGCTGCATCTGAACTGGGGTCTTTCTGACTCTAGGCCCAGTACTTTATCCAATACTCCACCTAGGTGCCTTGAAATCAAGAACTATTAAGTTACCCTACTATCATCCCAAAAACCTCAGACCAAATGGGTAATGGATAATAAAGTGAGACATTTATTCAGGGTCCAGGAATTGCAATTCAGGATAACATGATGCCTCATTCAGACAGGGATGCATGGGAAGAAGGGGAAAAGGAGATTCTTAAGAGGACAATAGAAAAGAGCAGGAGAAAGTAATGTCTGGATACATATAACAGACAAACTGCAGGAAGAGAGTGCTGAAGATGTTGAATGGTTACAACAAAGGCTCAGAAATGTCCTTCCAATCACCTCTGTGCAGAAACAAGGGTGATTAGAAACTTCTGGAGTAGGTGGAAGTCTTCTTGGGAATAGTTAAAAACTGCTGGTCAGAACAGGGGTAGAGGTCTACAATTTTCAGGAATTAACACTAGATGTTCTAGGTACTGTGGATATGTGTGGATATATGTTTTAAGGAGCTTATATTTTGTTGTTTATCTTTCATTTGGAAGAGGACCAAGATATCAGGGAAGTGATGCCATGACATGCAAGTGAATTGGATTTAAGTGAGGGAGAGCTGTGCAAGGTTACCAGCCTCTCCTTCTCCTCCTGAGCCATTTGGGTCCTGTGGCAAGATATAGATCAGGTGGACTGGAGATGTTCTTCATGGGAGGAAGTATGGAGTCACAAATTTTACTGTATTCAAATAACTGCAAAATACATTTGAGATGGAAGTAGCTAGTGCAGTGGTTAATACCTCACCTGGAATCAGAAGATTTATCTTTAAGAGTTAAAATATGGCCTCAGATATTTCCTATTTGTGTAACCCTGGGCAAATCACTTAACTCTTTGTCTTAAGTTTCTTCATCTGTAAAATAAACTGGAGAAGGAAATGGTAAACCGTTCCAATATCTCTACCAAGAAAACCAACCCCAAATGGAGTGAGGAACTACATAACATAACAGGATTAAATATTTGTAAAATGCTTGGTTGGCATGTAGTAGGTGCTATATAAATGCTTATTCCCTTTCCTACCTTCCACCCCCTTCCATTGAAAGTCATTTTTTAAAGAGGAAGAGTGTAAATAAAGCCAATAAATACACCTATATGTAGATTCTATACTCGTGGTTGTGTCCCACTTAATATACTTTTAAAATTCTAATGCCACTTTGCTTTGATAAAACCATTTTGCTGGATAGTTGCCACAGAAAACAGAAACATTGGTGAGAACAGAACGGAAGCCAAAGTGGTAATCACAGCTGTGTCCACCCTCTGGCACCAATCTTGCTTCCTTAGACTCCTCTAAACTGTTACACACTCCCCATTTGCTATCTAAGGAAAGAAGGAAGAGGTCTAGGAGAGTAATTAAAAACAACAACATCATCATTACCAATTGTGTTTCAAAAGTGGAGTTTAGAAATGAGGACACTTACTGTTTTCATAAAGAACTATCAGTCTTTTACTCACCTATTAGAAGTTCTATAAATACATAAAGATGTAAATCAAAGAACTTGCTGGAAAAAAAGGGGTAAGAAACAGGGATTCAGAATAGGAGTATAAGCTGTCAGTCATGAACCTCTGAAAAGGAAGAAAGATATCTAGTTAACTCATTGATTAAGGCACACAATGACCAGCAGAGTGGAGTGGAGGGGAATTTCAATACTTTGGGCAACTGAAGCAAAATTTTCCACTGGAGTAGGTAGAAAGTTAAGGTTGCTGAAATTCTCCTAGGGATGAGGAGGGGTAGCAAAGATATGAAAAAGTCAGCAGGCTTCCTAGGTTGCCTAGTACTTTTAAGAGATGTAGGTGAACGCCCCTCCCCGGAGGTTCCCTGTTTCCTTTCCGCCTCCCTCCCCTCCCTCTTCCTCTTCACTTCCCCACTCCTCCAGTCCCCCGGCCAGATCAAAGTGATTCAAATGGTTAAGTCTTTAATAATGTACCAAACCCGAGGCAGTCATTCCGAAGGACTCGGAGGAAGAAGGCTGGCCCTAAAGCGCGCTCTCCTTTTGGCCACCTCGAGAAGCATTTGCTCGCCGGCAAAGGAAGCTCGATCTTCACAGCTGTCACTCAGCCACCGCCTGCACTCCTCCCCCTCGGCTTGACACGCACGTCGGGGCCGCCTCCTACTCTTCTTCCTCCACAGTCTCCTCCTCCGCGGGTCCGTTCTGCTCCACCCGGTGCATTGACATATTAATAATCCCCCACCCCCATCCCTCACCCTGTTCCCCTTCCCCCTACACCCTCGGCGTCCGTGCGTCTATATCCTTGTGGGCTACCTGAGGGGCCACGGCACCGGCAAAGGTACTGGGGCCAGACGTGGCGAGGCAGGCGCCGTCTAGCCCAGCCCAGACACTCCGCGCTTGGGCCGGTGTCTCTCGCTGGCTGCCGGGGAGCAGGGTATGAACTGGGACTGTCCGTCGCTCTCGTGCAGCGGCGGCCGGAGCCGCGCGAGCAGCCGGAGGAGGAGCTGGGGAGCGGCCGCCTTCCGACCGAGCTCTGGGGGACAGCAGGGCGGGAGATGTGCCTGTCCTCAGCGGCACAAGGAGCAGCATGCACCCTGATGCCACCGACCACGGCGCGCCCGGCCTCAGTCTCGGCCGGGAGCCGGAGCCCGTGGCTGCCGCAGTCCCCGAACGGAGCGCACCCTCGGCCCCGCGCCGAGGCGCAGCTGGAGCCCGAGAGCTGCAGCCGGCGTCCCGCGCTACTACCCGCTCGTCACCTGCCGTCCTGGCCGCCGCCGCGTTCGGGCTCGGGGCGCTGGCGCTATCTTGGCTGGGGCCCGGTGGAGGCGGGAGCTGGAAGCCAGGGGAGCGCGGGTTCTGTTTGGTCCTGCTCAGACTCTGCCTCTACCTGGGCTGCGCGGCGGCCGCTTTCCTCCTGGGGCCCTCTTCGCGCTTTTGGGCCACAGCCGGAGGGCCCCGCAGCCCCATTTCCTCGGCCCCGGGGGCCGGCTGACCGGTGTTGCTTCCCGGGTTGGTGCTGGAAGTGCGGCCGCGCGACAGCTCCCCGGGGTGAGTAACTGGACTACCCTCTCCTTACTGTGTGGGGGGGTTAGGGGGATGGTCTAGCGTGCTTTCTCTACTTTCTGGGGGCACAGGCTGTCTACCAGGACTGTACCGGGTGGCACAGTTGGCCCCAAGTGCCCCAAGGATGATTATCCCTCCTTCCCCATCCTTCTCCTCCCCCCCTCCCCGCAGCTGAGAGCAACGAGTCTGGTGGCTTAGAAATTGGGGATTTTATGTCTTCCTCACTCCCAACTCCTCCTATGTGAATTTCTGGCCCTGGGGCAAATGAGCGAGAAATCGTGCCTACCGGAACCCTGTCAGGCAAGTAATTAGATAATTGTCCTAAGACTTAGGGATTTCTTGGTTTCTCACATGTTAACAACCGACCCTATTGTTACCCTCTAGTTTCTAATACTTTTGAAGGTAATGCAGGCAATTAGTGTTTGGTTTTTTTTTTTTTTTGGTGGGGGAGGGGGGGGAGGGAGGGAGCTGTTTCCATCCAGGAATGAGGCATTCGTTGACTGAAGAAAAACAATTTAGGAAAGTAATCCTACAGTATTTACCTGAGGCTGTATTACTGTTTTCCCTCTCCCATTCTATATATATTTGGAAATAGTTAAAAAGGAATTACATTTAAATATAGGGTGTCCCCAAAGTCTTAGTGCAACTTAAACTTTGCTGCACTAAGACTTTTGAGAAATTCTGGGGAGTATATACTCTGCTTCTGAGCCCAGTAAAACTATCATTTAAAGGTGAAGTAACAAAATTGGAAATAATTGCTGTAAAAAGGGCTATTGGGGATATGTCAAAGTGCGGACCATTCAGCATTATGCAAAATGATTTGTAATGATTAGAACATTAATTTGTACATTTCCTCTGTGATTTTCTAGTCAAGATCATAGCATCCCAGAATCTGAGAGAGAAGGGCTATCTAGTCCAACCCATTATGAAGGAAGAATTTCCTCTATAATATGACAAATGGTCACCCTGACTTGAAGACTATTGGGAAGAATAATGGGAATCTCATTACCTCAAAGCATCTCATCCACTCTTGGACAGTCTTGTTAGGATAATTTCCCTATGTTGCCCTGAAGTCTGCACCCCTGTCTGTAACTTGCACAGAGCCTGCTATTTGGGGCCTAGCTGTACAAGTCTCATTCTTCTTCTCTTAGGTTCAATCTGGCTGAAGATATTAGAAAACATCCAACTGTGTCTTGCCTCTGTTCTACTTCAGGTTAAACATTTGCTTCACATGCTCTTTGGATATTGGAATCCAAGACCTCTCCCTCTTATTGCCTTACTCTGAATTCCAGCCTATCAATTTCTTTCCTAAAATGTACTTTATAATTAAGCAGTCTTCCAGATATGGTTTGACTAGAGCTAAGTAGAGACTGACTTTAATCTGCCTGATTTTAAAGCACCCTAAAATGGCATAACTTTTATAAGCTGCTGGAAAGCAATTACTTTTACTTTCTTTTTATCATCATTGCTTAGCACACTCCTGGCACATACTAGGTACTTAACAAATTCTTATTGATTGACTAAAGTCCAAATCTGTAACTTGGAATAAGTCTTGGATTTTGTCAAGTTACTATAGTGAGGAGCATATTCTATTAGTTTAGAAGGGATCAAACTGGAAGACCTCAAGTACAGGCCAAGTGATGGACTATATGTCGTCTGAGCACCATCTTAGCTAAATTTGGAGGATCTCACCAAGCTAACTGCAGGATGATGGATATTCTAGCCAGGGCAATTTTCAAAGATCATCTAACTTATGCAGGGGTTGTAATCATGGAGAGAGCATTCATAGAATTATAGCTTCCTAAAGTAAGATTGATACTATTTGATTCTGGAGTCATATTGAGCCAGCATTTTGTATGGCAGCTTACTATAGTCTGAAGAATATTACACTTAAAATTTGGAGAGAGCCAAGTTTGAATTCTGGATCTAACACTTAGTATATGATCTTAGGGAAATTATTTAATGAACATATTTCCTTATCATAAAATGGTGATGATGATCTTTACATAGTTTGTGTCTCAGGGTTATTATGTGGCATATGTCTTAAAACTGTTTACATGTTGGGATTGCTCTTGCAAAATCTCAAGAACCTTTTTATATGAAATATATTTTAGTCATGCTTCTCCTTCTCATACCTTTCCCATATCTTTATAGTGGATTTTAAAAAAAAAAATTGAACTTCATATTTATCTCCATTATATTCCATCCATTCTTCTACATTGTCATGATATTTTTGGATACTACCTTTGATAGCCAATATGTTAGTTATTTCTCCCAGCTTTGTGTCAGTTGTAAATCTGATGAGATTCCTATTTATACATTTATCCGAGTCATTGATAAAAATATTGAACAGAGTCCTAAAGTTCTCTATTTGAAACTATCTTCCCTTCAAATCGACATTTGTGTTTGGTGATTGAACCAGTTCTGAGTCTTTGTGTTTATCCATTTATCTATTCATCCATTCTGTTTATATTACTCCATTTTCTCCACAAGATATAATTAAGATAATCATGATATCATGATAACTAGAATATATAGTACTTTAAGATTGGCAAAACACCTTACAAAAACTCCATTAGGTAGTTGCTATTAGTATTCCCATGATACTAGATGAAAATTCTTGTTCAGATGCTTTGTAAACACCTGTCCTATCAGTCCTGTTTAAAAGGGAAATTAATTTATTCTGACATAACTTGTTTTTGACAGATTCATGCTGGTTGGTAGTGATCCTTTCATCCCTTTCCAGGCTTTCAAAAACATTTTTGAAATAATGCATCTTAAAAATATGTTAAGTTCACTGGTCTGTGGTTTGAAGAACCCATCTTCTTTCACTTTTGGAAAATTGGCCATTTGTCTCTAATTCTTTAGTGACTTTCCCCTTCTTCATTCACTCTATGAAATACTTTGTATGGCCATGTCTCCCAATTATTCCTGCCAATTTGGCACAATAGTTTACTAAGCTAAAATGTTATTTGTGTATCCAAAGTATTCTTTTCTCTACCTGTCATTATTCCAAAAATGTCTCACATAATGGATTGAAAAGTATACATGAATCCAGATCAATACAAAGGTATCTTGAAATACATCTAGAATTTAATGTGCAGTATTGAACTACCGTATTCCATTTTGCTTAAGTTCAGTGCCTTGCTCTTGGAAATGAATTAAAACCTCAGAATTAGTAGAATTTTCTTATTTAGTTCAATGCTGACTTTAACTTTTTTTTTTTTATGAAGTTGAGAGTAGAAAGTATAATGTAGTTCATTTGCCACTGTATTCTTTCCCTACTCCTTTCTTAAATTACCCGTCAATAATCAATATTACCATGGGGGAAAAAATGGTACCTGGAGGACAAAACCTGCTTCTTTAGAGTGCTAGAAAGAATAATAACCAATGTATTCCAGTCTGCTAAACAGACCAACCCATTTTCTGGCTGTGTGCCCAGAAGCCTTATGTTATGGGTAATTACTCTCTTGCCTGGAAAGTCAGATTCCCCCCCAAAAAAGTCCCAAAACAAACAATAACAAAAACCTTAGGGCAGACTCACTCGTGCCTTTGGGCAGATAGAATTGGATAGCTGCCCAGAAATATGATTTTTTAGGGGATTTGGAAGAAAATGAATTCTGAACTTGGAACTAGAAAGCTCTGAGTTCTAGGCTTAGCTCTTCCACTTACTAATTATATGATGTCTGTAACCTGTGGGATCTTTGAGCCTCAGTTTTCTTTTTCACAGTCTACCTCACAAGAATATTGAAGTCTCAATTAACAAATTTACAGAGAAACAAGCTTTTTTCTATTATTAAGAAGAGGGAAAATTAGAATATACACCTTTTTTTTGGGGGGGGGGGAGAGAGTAACTCACTGGGAGCAAAGACATCTAAACTGAGAGGAATACAGACTAAGACAGACCAGATAGATTCCCCAAAGTCTCCAGGGAGGCAAGCTCAAAATCTGGGATATTTTGAGGATATTCTTCTATATCCTCTATTCCTCTTTCTTTCTGCTGTTTCTGTCTCTCTCTCTTTTCATGTGTCTGGAATCAATCCCTAAGAAAGTCGTCTAGTATTATACACAGCTTCTCTAAGACAACATGAACAATGTTTTTCTAAAGTTCTAATATAAACTTTACCCTCATAGTCACATAGTATTCTATCAACATACTCTCTACCAGTAAGGAGATTATTATGTAGAATGCCCAAGGCCCAAGTAGAAAACTGGACTTTATGTATTTTCTGTATAATACATATATGCATATGTGTGCAACAACCAAACCCTCTAATCAATGAGCAATACGTCACATGTATATATGCATACTCTATCATGTATATATGCTCATATGTGTATATGCATATGTATATATTAAATATATATATATTTTATATATGTATACTATATACAGAAAAATTTGAGATGTGAGGGAATATTTTCAGCTAAGAGAGCAGGGTCCTAAAGGTGGAAGGAGCAAACATTTTTAGGTACCTACTATGTGTCGAGCAGAATATTGAGTGCATTACAATATTATTTCATGTAATACAACAATCTTGGGAAATAGGTGCTATTAAGATCCCCATTTTACAGTTGAAGAAATTGAGGCAGATAGTGGCTAAGTAATTTCCCTAAGGTTACACAGCTAACTATATAGCACTGTTTCCTGTGCCACTTAGCTGGGCAAGTCACTTTACTTCTCATCTGCAAAATGAGAATAATAATAGTATCTATCTACCTCACAGAGTTGTGATGAGGATCAAATGAGTTAACATTTATTAAATACTTCACAACCTTAAAAAACTATATAAATTCTATTATTACTGTTATTGTTATTATTAGCTCTGAGATCAGTAACACCTAATAAACTGTCTTATTACTACTTAGACACTACTTAGTATGTTATAGGTGTTTCATAGATAATTTTTAAGTGACTTTGAATAAAACATTTAGAAGCTATTCAAGGAAGAAAGCACCTAGTATGGTAAGGAGGTTGACATGTATGGAAAGAAAACTAGAGTTTAGTGAAAAATAAAGATTAATTTTTTCTCCCTTCTTAAGTTCATGAGTCCCCTTGATAGGACTCCATGCAAATCTGGAACCTAGATTAGGAAATTAGAAATCTCTGGATTAAAGGATCATCTATGTCAGTCTTCAGAATCCTTTCCAGGTCTACTGTTGTCTGATTCTTTGAATTCTTACTGAAAAGAATTGCATGTGAAATTCAGTAGACAATGAAGAACTGTTTAAATGTGTTGCATAGAAGAATAGCACAGTTATAATTGTTAATATTATCTGCAAGTAAGAATGGCTAATTTGGCAGCATGAAGAATGGTGTTGGGGTGGGAAGAAATGGGAAGAGACTAGGTAGAAGGATGTCATTCTCAAGAGCCTCAAACTTCTTCTTTTTTTTTTTTTTTAATAATACCTTTTTATTTTCAAAATACATACAAAGATAGTTTTCAACATTTACCCTTGTTTTAATTAAAGCTTTTTATTTTCAAAACATATGCATAGATAATTTTAAACCTTGTGTTCCAAATTTTTTTCCCTTTTTCCCCACACACTTCTCTTCTAAATAACAAGTAATCCAATAGAGATTAAACACATTCAATTCTTCTAAACATGTTTCCACATTTATCATGCTGCAAAAGAAAAATCAGATTAAAAAGGGAAAAAAAATTAAAAAAAATACTATGTTGGGATTCATATTCAGTTCCCATAGTCCTCATTCTGGATCTACCATCACAAGTCTATTGGAATTCATCTGAATCACCTCTGTTGAAAAGATCCAAGTCCATTAGAATTGATCATCATATAATCTTGTTGTTGCTGTGTACAGTGTTCTTTTTGTTCTACTGAATTTACTTAGCATCAGTTTATATAAGATGCTCCAGGTTTCTCTGAAATCATCCTACTGATAGTTTCTTATAGAACAATAATATTCTATAACATTCATATATCATAACTTATTCAGGTATTCTTCCACTGATGGATCCCCAAACTTCTGTCAGAATTCTGTAGTTTTTGAGGGAAGAAAAAAAGGCTTAAAAAAGGTATCACTAATGATGCAACTATCATCTTGCAAGATAGATTCAACAGTGTTCTTTCTATGTGTCTTGTGTATGAGAACTTCTCAGGCAGGTAGCATGTTACTTTCCTAGGACATATGTAATACAGGAGAATACATTCACACAGATTATTATCTAGGAAACATAGCCTTCCCCCACTATCAAAACTATACTGTTCTACCACAAATAACCCTTATCATCTTCATTATCTCACCTTTATTATCCTAAGAGAATCTACCAAGCACAGTAGTTTGGGCCAGACTTACAAATACCAGCGTAAAAAAGGAGGAGAATGAAGTTCTACATGCTATTAAAAGTTGTTGCTTTCCACCCCCAGCTAGGCTGTCCAGCTTCCTTAGTATGGTAATAGAAAAGTCTAGGGGGCTGACAATGAAAACTGTTTGTGCCTGTTCTGGACAGTGGCACTAAAGGAGAACATAGGTGCAAGAACTATCACACTAATCAACAAGACTTGATAATTGATCCAAGGTGGAAAATTGGGGAGAGAGGGAAAATCAGAAGTTGAACAAGAACAAATTCTTCAAATATTATTTTCTAAGTGCTTTGTATACAAAACATTGTGATAGGCATTGGTAGAATTACAAAGATTAAATACAACACCCAGTCTTGGCCAAGGTGTAGAGTATTGAACTTGGAGTCATGAAGACCTGAGTTTCAAATCCACCCTTAGACTCTTACTAGCTTTGTGACTTTTATCAGGCATCTAGATGATATAGTAAATAGAATAGGCATCTAGATGATATAGTAGATAGAATTCTGGACCTGGAGTCAGAAAAAACCTGATATGCTAATTGTGATCTTACACGAGTTCATTTAACCACCCTGCCTCAATTTCCTCAGCAAATTTTACTTAATTATTCTCTGCCTTGGTTTCCTTAACTGTAAAATTGGGATCATAATAGCACCTCTCTTCCAGGTTTATTGTGAAATTAAATCAAGTAATATTTGTAATGCTTGCTTAGCATAGTGCCTGGCACATAGCAGATGCTTAATAAATTCTCATGATTATTATAATTATTATTTTATGACTTGAGTCACTTAATCTCTCTCTGACTCAGTTTATTCATCTGTAAAATAGGAATAATAATCATACCCTTTCCCCCAGGGTTGTTGTGAGGATGAAATGAGGTAACACAAGTAAAATATCAAATCTTTAAGCAGTATATAAATGTTAGCTAATTACTGAAAGCTAGTTAGATAACAAAAAAAAAAAAAAATTGAGAGCAATAGGTTAGGAAAAGTTCTGCCTTCTAAGCAGCCAGGATTTGGCAGGTGGTGAGGCTTGGGCCTTGGATGTTTAGAGGCCTGTACCCACGACTTTAGGCTTGGGTCAGCACTAGAATTGGGGGTGAGGACTTTGTCTAGCACAGCTAATCGACTCTGTTGTATGGTAACCAGCTTCTGGCAAAGGGCAGACATTACCCTACTAAAAGGTCCATCTCTGAGCCTAAACATCTCATGGCCCTGATTGGTTAGTGCTTTCTGAGTCTGGAGATGAGAGGTGCATACTGGTTGAGCCAGGGCTAAAAGGGCCATTGCCAGTCACAGATGCCAATTTGGAATAGCCTAGATGCTCAGCAAGCCAAGGGGTAAGGCGAGAAAGGAATCCGTGCCAGGACCAGGAACAGGGAGAAATGCCCAGTTCTGTCTGTGCGGTCTTAGGCAAGATCCTTTTTGTCGATCAGTAACCATTTATTATTAAGGTTTACTGTGTGCCAGTCATGATGCACAAGACCGAGGACACAAAGAAAGCACCCTGATTTCAAAAAACTCACCTTTAATTTGGGAGTCACCATGAAAAAAAGTATATACAAGATATAAACAGTGTAAATTGAAAATTATCTCAGAGAGAAGGTTCTAACAGGGATAGTGCTGGGCAGTAGTAAAGACCTACAAAACTTAAAGGTAAGATGTTCAGTTGTTTTTCAGTCATGTCCCTCTCTTCATGATCCCATTTGGTATTTTCTTGGCAAAGACAATGGAATAGTTTGCCATTTTCTTTTCCAGCTCATTTGATAGATGAAGAACTGAGGCAAACAGGTGAAGTGATTTGCTCAGGGTCACATAGCTAATAAGTGTCTGAGGCCAGTTTGAACTCAGGAAGATGAGTCTTTCTGACTTAGATACTCTATCCATTGCACTAACTAGCTACCTTAAGGGTTAGGTGAGTTGATCTTTAAGTCCCTAACCACTGTGACATTCAGTGGCTTTATGACATAGAGCCTAGCCCTTAGATTTGTATATCTCCTTTGATTATTTTATTCTTTGAATGATCTGCCTAATTACTTTATTTTATCTCTAAAATTCTGGCCCTATGGGACACTTGGGAAGATAATGATAGCTAGCATTTATATAGTGCTTTCAGGTTTGCAAATCTCTTTATACATAATATCTTATCTGATTCCTTTATCAAGATCCTGTGGGAAGGTGCTATTATTCCAATTTTACAGATGCCCAAAAAAACAAAAACAAAAACACAAACAGGATAAATGACTTGCACAGGGTCACACTGCAAGTAAATATCTGAGACAGACCTTTCTGACTCCAGGTGTTCTATCCATTTCTCTACCTGATAGCCTGTAGAGGAATCATTGGTCCTAAGGTCCCAAGATGTCTGTCTACCTTACCCAGAAGACCTGTGACTGCCTTTTGGCTCACCCCCACTCCATATGATGGAGCCAAGGGTTCTTAATGTGGGGCCTCTGGTCTCCCCAAAAATCTATAAATAGATTTTAGGGGCCTGGACTGGGGGAAAAGGAAGGAAGGAATATCTTTATTTTCACTAATCTTTAAGTGAAATTTTGCATTTCCTCCCCTTAGAAATCTAGAAAACCTTAATTATAGACTATTGTTTTCCTAAGACTAGCTTTACACAAAAGTGTAAGGTTCATGTAGAAAGATGTAGGTTTCTCAATCATTAGAAAGGATGTTGGTATGTTTAAAATGTAAAAATATGCCCACATATTTATTTTGTTCCTCAAATCACTCCAGTGATATTTAGTACTGAGCAAGTAGGGACAGACAGTGCAATGCAGAGTATCTGGATGAGTAGTGAGTTGATCTTCTGGCCTAGAATTCAGCTTGGTTGATAAGATGAATTGGTGAATTTGCTTTTATTAGCCAAGTGTGAAAAGAAAATTTAATTCTGTAGCATTAAATAAAACCTGCTTAGTTAGAAGAACAAAGAATAGTTTGCCTCTCAGATCTGTGGAGAAGAAAGGAATTTGTGGCCAAAGAAGAACTGGAGTTCATTATTGAACCAAAAACAGATAATTTTGATTATATTAAACTAAAAAGTTTTTGTACAAACAAAACTAATGCAGGCAATATTAGAAGGGAAGCAATAAGCTGGGAAAACATTTTTACATTCAAAAGTTCTGATAAAAGCCTCATTTCTAAAATATATAGAAAAATGAGTCAAATTATAAGAACATAAGTCATTTTCTAATTGATAAAGAATATGAACAGACAGTTTTCAGATGAAGAAATTGAAACCATTTCTAATCATGTGAAAAGGTGCTCTAAGTCATTATTGATGAGAAAAATGCAAATTAAGACAATTCTAATGTACTGCTACACACCTCTCAGATTGGCTAAGATGACAGGAAAAGATAAGATGAATTTTGAGGGGGTGGGGTGGGAAACCTGGGACACTAATACATTGTTGGTGGAGTTGTGAACTGATCCAACCATTCTGGAAAGCAATTTGGAACTATGCCCAAAAGGCTATCAAAATATTCTACCTTTTGATCTAGTAGTGTTTTTACATAGTTTATATACCAAAGAGATCTTAAAGGAGGTTAAGGGATTCACATGTGCAAAAATGTTCATGGCAGCCTTTTTTGTAGTGCCAAGAAACTGGAAACTGAGTGGATGCCCATCAGTTGGAGAATGGTTGAATAAATTATGGTATATGAATGTTATGGAATATTATTGTTCTATAAGAAATGACCAGCAGGATGTTTTCTGACAGGCCTGGAGAGACTTACATGAATTGATGCTAAGTCAGATGAGGAGAACCAGGAGATTATTATACAGGGCAAGAGCAGTATTATACAATGATCAGTTCTGATAGACATGGCTCTCATCAACAATGAGATGATTCTGGCTAGTTCCAATGATCTTGTGGATCGCAACATAGCATTTTCACTCTTTTTATTGTTTGCTTGCATTTTATTTTCTTTCTCATTTTTTTCTTTTTGATTTGATTTTTCTTGTGCAACAAGATAATTGTATAAATATGTATGCACATATTGGATTTAACATATTTTTAAAATGTTTAATATATATTGGATTACTGGCCATCTTGGGGGAGGTGGGGGGAAGAAGGGGAAAAATTGAAACACAAGGTTTTGCAGGGCTTAATGTTGAAAAATTATCCATGCATATGTTTTGAAAGCTTTAACAACAAAAAAAGTTGCTTGCCAAAATCAAATAATGTTAATACAAAATATTATGTTTACAAAAGGTGCAAGTAAAATGTTACATTAAGTCTGGGAGACTTAGAGAAAGTTGAACGTACTTCAAATGGTGCCTTAAGCACTTACTGTGTTGGTTTGTTTGTTTGTTACCCTGTTTGTCTCAGTTTCTTCATCTGCAAAATGAACCGAAGAAGGAAATGATAAACTATTCCAGTATCTTTGTCAAAAAAAAAAAAAAAAGCCATATTGGGTCACAAAGAGTCAGACACTAATTAAGAATAAAAAATAGCATCTATCTTTGGGTGTTGTGAGTATCAAATAAGGTAAATGAAGAGATAAAAATCAATGTTGATATAAACCATTTCTAGCTTAAAGAGAAACAGAGACAGATAGACAGAGATGCCCAAATTAGCATAGCTTTCCTCTGCCTCAAAGAGGCATAGCAAAGCTCTGCTTCAAGATTTCAGTTAGCATTGAAAAAGGAAAAGATAATTTAAAATATAGCCAGAGTGAGCTTTCTAGAATTGTCCCATTCTTCCTATATCACTCCCCTCACTCCCCAGGTTATTAAATCCAGGGAGCTTTTCCTCCCTTCCACTGATATCTTTATCATTTTTCTGTGGAGAAGGCTAGCTCACAAGTATCTATTTTATCCATATTATGTAAGAAATCTTTAAGGAGTAGAGAGGCAGTGAATATGATAAAGTAAGATTATTATCTTTATCTCCTTTCTTGGTGAATATAGTCCTTTGTTTCCCCCTTTCATCCTGATCTGTTACCAAGAATCTGGAAAATTAAGAGAGATTTTGTTACTTAATATTTTCAGTTTTTCTATAAATGCTCCCATAGTAGTATAATTATTTGTCCTCTGTAAGTTTAGGAAGAATAGCGGGTTTTAAATTTTTGCCACCTGCAGATACATGCAGTACTATAACTTGGAAAATTTTGAATGCTTCTTTGCAAGGCGACACTGGTCCATAGCTTCTTAAGAATGCACTTCTTACTATAGTTCTTTGAAAGTAATAGCCCATTCCTGTATCTGCAATATATTTCTACAAATAGACATAATTATCTGAACCATTTGTTCATCATTTTGTTGACATCTCAGTTGAGTTTCTGTAAATGTTACCTGTTAGAGCTATTCTTCGATTTGAGTCATTTAATGTGTTCTGCAATTTGTTATTGTTCTTATTTAACATGTAGTGAGGAACCAGTGAGGCAAATGGAAAAATTAGGGAAATGATGAATAGTTATTCCAAACTTTTAGGTTTAGCACTTTTTGGTAGAAGTACGGAGAGGGGGTCATAGATGTGAAACTGGAAGAGTCGTCAGTAGTTAGGTAGCTCTGCCCCCTCATTTTATACATGAGAAATCTGGGTACTTTGTCTCCCTCACAGAGTCTAATGATTGAAGATTTTTATCTCTGTCCTTGTGTAAACTGAACAACTAGATAACTTGCACTGTTTTTATAAATGTTCCTTGATTCCTTCCTCAGAATCTCTCTGTAATTAAGATCGAGTTCATTTAATATCTCCAGCTTGGGAAATTGTAGATTTCCTTACACTTGTTGGTACTATAGGAGATCTTATAACTCTCTTGGGTTCTTTCTCTTTAGTTTAGTTTACTGATATGTGTTCTGATATGATGTTTTTGTAGGAAAAGTTTTAGGTCAACCCATCAGAAACTCATTCAAATTAAGATTTGACTGCTCTTTGGGTATATTAACTTAGCTTAATATAGAAGCCAAAGACAATACAATTCTAATACCTAAATCTAAGAAAAATGGACAGGAAAAGTGGCTTAGATACAAACCTTATTCATTTTTTTAAAGATAATAATCTAAAAAATTTTTTCAAAATACATGTAGTTTCCAACATTCAGTTCTGAAAAATTTTGTGTTGCAAATTTTTCTCCCTCCTTTCTTCCTCCCCTAGACAGCAAACAATCCAATATAAGTTAAATATATGCAATTTTTCTAAATTTGTTTCCATATTTATCATGTTACATGAGAAAAATCAGATCAAAAAGAAAAAAAATGAGAAAGAAAAAAAACAAGCAAGCAAGCAAACAACGAAAGAATACTATGTTGTGATCCACATTCAGTCCCCACAGGCCTCTTTGAGTGCAGATGGCTCCATCACAAGTCTGTTGGCATTGGCTTGAATCATCTTAGTGTTGAAAAGAGCCACTTCCATCAGAATTGATAATCGCATAATCTTGTTTCTATGTACAATGTTCTCTCCATTCTACTTACTTCACTTCCTTATTCACTTTTGAGAAAAACAATTCCTTGCATGTCTTTTTAATTGTAGAAAAGAGAAAAAATAATACATTTTCATATAAAGGACATCATAAGTGAAGAAGGAAATGGCAAACCACTTTAGTATCTTTGCTAAGAAAACTTCAAATGGGATCATGAAAAGTCAGACATCACTGAAAAGACAACAGGAGAACTAGAAGAACACTAAGAAGTTTGGAGAAAACTGAAGGTCAGCCTCATTGAAAGACATCTTTAAGGAATGAAAGACAGCCCTCATCAAGGTTCATTTTAAAAGCTAGGGAAGTTCCTTGGATCATTTAATGGAAACATTTTTATTGAACCCCAACTTTATGCCCCAAATTGTCATCTTGACAGATAATTTCATTCTCTTATTAGTATCCTGGCACTGTCAGTAATCCCTGAGAAAGGAATCAATCTTATTCTCCAACTGATTTCCTCAAGCTTTCAATTTCAAGTAAAGATTTATAAGATAAAGAAGGGTCAGATATTCCAATTCCTGTAATGAATTAGCAGCCAGCATAAGGAACAGATGGCCCGGATAATGTGCTAATCTCCTTTTAGGACAGTCTGGATAACATGGTTCATGCTTATAAACAGGAAAAAAAAATGAAGAGAATAAGAATCAAATACTGTACTTGAATTAACTCAGTAACCAAAGTAACTAAAAGGACTTCTTTTTTTGTTACTGTTTTTTTAAATGCAAAAACTACCTAGGGTAAAATAGTTTGGGACTAGTGACATGGGATCAAGAAAGAAGATTGAGAATTAGAAGCACGAAAACATAAAAATGATGTAATGGGACTAAAAACTACTTACTCTTATCCGTGGCTTCCCCCTAGTTTTTTCCTCACACCATAAATTAATCTCTGATAGTTAGAGCATGGCAATGTGAGCTATTATTATTATTAACAATATCTATATTCTAATTCTATAATGTCTGTAATTTGTTTGCCTTTTTAAGGAGGGCTTTTTTTTTTTTTTTTTTTAAAGAAAAGCAAATAGGGAAAAAGAATTTTAGTCAGCATGGACTTTTGGGACTGCACTAACCTCATTACCATAGACTGGTGTTGAATTCCTCCATTGCTCTTCTTGGGTTAAGGATTGATATGACTTAAATGTACATATTTTCACAATTCGGTTTTTGGGCATCTTAGAATAAAATCTTGGAACTTCTCATGTCTTGATATAGTTGTATCCAGAAGTGCCACTTAAAGGATGGCCATTGTTCCTCTCCTTCCTTCTCCCAAAGACCCATACCTTTTCACAAAGTTTTGTTTTGTATTTTTTTAAAGAAAAAATTTAAAAAGAGGAAAATAAAACCCCAGGGGAACTCATCAGTGCATAGAAAAAAAAAATAACAATTTTATACACTAACATCTTATGTTTACTAAAGACATGATGAATTTTTATTTTTGAACAACAGCAACCACATCAAAATAGCAAGGAATAACTTACTATAAATGCATAAAGAACTTATAAATAAAACAGTAATGATAAACACAGGGATTGTAGCACAATTTATGAGGGAAAACTTGCAGTGGGTTTTGGCAGTAACTTTTTTCCAACGGAAGGCACACATGTATACAAATCTGTCCATGAAGCTGTGTTTCTGCTCTCTTAGTTTCTAAGGTATTATTTTTGTCCTGAGAAAACAAAAAATATTGCTTAATACTTTTATTTTGTTACAACAAAAGTCACATAGTTTAAGAAGGGCTCATGCTCTCATAATTTTAGCCAAACACAATTTAAGTTCAACATAGAAGCAAACAGTCTTTACATGAGAAAGTAACTTTCATAGGAATGAAGGTTCTTAACTACGTTTGTGTCTCTCCCTGGCTGCAGGGGAAATTCTCTTGCTGGACTGATGAGAAAGGGAAGTTTTTGTGTACTGGGTGTCTGGGTACTAATAAGTAGGGGAAAAAAGAAAGAAGGTAGCTAGCTATATCTTGTGTTTCATCCCAACTTCTAATTCAAAATTAATTTTCCTATGGGAATAATGTTTTTAAATGGTGGCTAGCCATGCAGGCTAGCCTGTAAACACATTTTGTATCAGAAATGGTCCCCATTTCTATAGTTGACAAAGAAGGATTAGACTGCAGATCAGTCTTGCCTGCCTGTGTGCTATAAGTAACTATTCTATTAATATGGGACATTTTTGAAGCAAGCTCTTCCTAACTTTGCTTCCCAGCTCATATTTTCCTATATATCCTCTTCTGCAAGGGCAGGCCGAAAGTCTGACCTTTGAAGTTATAACTTGTTCGTGATGTTGGCTTTAATTTGTATGTACCCGATTCGGCTAGCTGATTTACCCTTTGATTGAGAATCTTACTACTGTAATATTTATATCTGGAGGAAATCGTAGAGATCATTTCAGCTGATCAACCTCTTAATTTTACAGATGAGGAAATTAAGACTAAGGGAAGTTACTCAGAAACAGAATTTGAACTTGAGTCTTTTCACTTGAAATTTATTGTGATGTGATATATTGTAGAAACTAAGTCAAAAGTCATTGTGGGTTGATAGGTTTAAGAAACAGGCTTTCTAGATATCAGATATCAATGAAATAACCACTATATAGTAAGATTATCTACAAGGTAGCTTAGTGGCAGATTGGATAGAGCAATAGAGCTGGACAAAGATCTGAGTTTAAATTTGACTTCAAATACGTTCTAATTATGTGACTAGATGACTCACCTAATATAGGTCTGCCTTTGTTTCTTCATCTGTAAAATGGAGACAATAATAACACCTACCTTCCAGGGTTGTTGTGAAAATTAAAAGAGATAATATTTGTAAAGTGCTTTATGAATCTTATAGCAGTACAGTAATGCTAGATTTTTTTTTTTTAATTTTCGTTTCTGTTATTGTTTGCTTGCATTTTTTTGTTTTGTTTTCCTTCTCAGGTTTTTTTCTTTATTTCTAGACCTGATTTTTCTTGTATAGCAAGATAACTGTATAAATATGTATTTATATTGGATTTAACATATATTTTAACATATTTAACATGTATTAGACAACCTGCCATCTAGGGGCAGGAGTGGTGGAAGGAGAGGAAAATTTGGAACAGAAGGTTTTGTAAGGGTCAATGTTGAAAAATTATCCATGCATATGTTTTGTAAATAAAAAGCTATAATAATTAAAATTTTTTTCATTATATTTTATTTTCTAGATACATGTAAAAATAGTCTTGATCATTTGTTTTTATAAGACTTTGTATTCCATATTTTATCCCCTCCCCCAAGACAGCAGGTAATATGTGCAATTCTTTTAAATATATTTCCATATTTGTCATGTTGTGGAAGAAAAATCAGACCAAAAGGGGAAAAAGTATGAGAAAGAAAAAAACAAAGAATGAAAATACTATGCTTGAATTTAATTCCAGTTTCTGTAGTTCTCTTGACATGAATGGCATTTTCCATCCCAAGTCCATTTGAATTACCTTTAAATCACCTCACTGTTAAAAAGAGCATGCCCATCAGAATTGATCATCACATAATCCTGTTGTTACTGTGCATGATGTTCTTCTGGTTCTGTTTGCCTCACTCAGGATCAGTTCATGTTAAGTCTTTCCAGGCTTTTCTGAAATTACCCTGCTCATCGTTTCTTATGGAACAATAATATTCTATTACCTTCATATATCATAACTTACTCAGTCATTCCCCAATTGATGGGCATACACTTACTTTCCTTCCACTTCCTTGCCACTACAAAAAAGGCTGCTATAAACAATTTTGCACATATGGGTCCTTTTCCCTTTTTTATGATCTGTTTTGGATACAGGCTCAGTGAGACAGTTGAATCAAAGGACATGCACAGTTTTATAGCTCTTTGGGCATAGTTCCAAATTGCTCCCCACAATGGGTGGATCATTTCACAACTCCACCAACAATGCATTAATGTTGCAGTTTTCCCACATCCCCTCCAACATTTATCATTATCTTTCATGCCATCTTAGCCAATCTGAGAGGTTTATAATGGTATCTCAGAGTTGTCTTAATTTGCATTTCTCTAATCAATAGTGATTTAGAAGATTTTTTCATATGACTAGAAATGGCTTTAATTTCTTCTTTTGAAAATTGTCAATTCATATCCTTTGACCATTTCTCAAATGGGGAATGAGTTATGTTCTTATAATTTTACTCATTTCTCTATATATTTTAGAAATGAGGCCTTTATCAGAGGCCTTTTTTACAATGGTTGTAAAAAAATTTTTTCCCCAGCTTTCTGCTTCTCTTCTAGTCTTGGCTGTTTGTGCAAAAATTCTTTAATTTAATGTAATCAAAATTATCTATTTTTCATTTCATAATTTATTCTCTAATTCTTCCTTGGTCATAAATTCGTCCCTTCTCCACAGATCTGACAGGTAAACTATCCCTTGCTTTCCTAATTTGCTTATGATATCATCCTTTATGTCTAAATCATGTACCCATTTCAACCTTCTCTTAATATAGGGTGATAGATGTTGGTCAATGCCTAGTTCTAATTTTTCCAACAATTTTTGTCAAAAAGTGAGTCCTTATCCCAGAAGCTGGGGTCTTTGGGTTTATCAAACACTAGATTACTATAGTCATAGTGTCTTATATACCTAACCTATTTCACTGATCCACTATTTCTTAACCAGTACCAAATGCTTTTGATGACCGTTGATTTTTAATATAGCTTTATCATCAGGTACAGCTAGGCCACTTCTCTTTGCATTTTAAAAATTAATTTCCTTGATATTTTTGACCTTTTGTTCTGTTCTTCCACATGAATTTTGTTATTATTTTTTCTAGCTCTAAAGCAATTTTTTGGCAGTTTGATTATCATGGCACTGAATAAATAGCTTAATTTAGGTAGAATTGTACCTAATAAGCTAGGCCTACTCATGAGCAATCTTCCACTTGTTTAGCTCTAACTTTATTTGTGTGAAAAGTGTTTTGTAATTGTGTTCACATGTATTCATGGCTTTGTCTTGGCAGGTAAACTTAAAAATATTTTATATTACCTACAGCTATTTTAAATGACATTTCTCTTTCTCAGATATTATTATTAAAAAAGCATTCTGACACCTACTCTTTTGCCAGGAATTAAGCACACTTACAAAATTTAAATATACTGTGTATTTTGATCCCAAACATTCATCCATTTCTTCCTCTCTTACTTTTTGTGTTCCCTTTGGGCTAAGAAGCATGTCAGATTCTATTTTAGGAATTAGCACCAAGTTCTGTCTGTTTGCCTCTGAGTCAGTCTGTCTGCTCGTCTCTTTGCCCCTTCATTAAGAGCCCTTATTAAGACTGATGTCTGTTAATACATATATACAAATAGCAAAAAGATGAATCAGTTTCAGTGAATAGTATCAAAAGTAAAGTAATTTTACTTTCCAGAAAAGGGCTCTATAACTGCAGTTGTTTACACAGCTGTTTGCAAATGTCTGAGATTTATTGCCTCATCTCTTCATCCCTCTAGATTTATTTTGTTCTAAATCTCTCAGGATATGCAAAATTGGAATTTATTATTATTTTTTTAACGGTCATTTATCCAAATTCTTAATTGATATGGTTAGAAGGAAGAGAACTACTGTTCAGCATTTATTAAGCACCTATTACAGACCATGCTAAGTACAGGTCAACAAAAGATGAGGATCCACATCGTCATTGTTCTTTTTCATAGCCTATCATGAAATCATCTCACTCCATTTGTTCAACTTGTTCAAATCTTTTCTGGAGCAGAAATTCAGGAGATTGGGAGCTAGAACTTAATATAGCTTCCATAAAATAGAATCTGATTTCAGATTCTCTTTTTGGTCATAGCTTGCTTTATTATAGTTATTCCTTCCACATCACAGGACTTAGTGGTTTTGCCTTAATTTGGAAAATCCTTGTAAAATATTTTGGCTCTTTCTTCATACCGGAGAAGTCTAAATAGTTTCTTTTTCTTTTATTGGGGTGTTTACAATACCTTATTGTAAAATTTGGGTTGAATATTTGGTCATAGACTCTCACCTATTGGCCTTTATATGTTGTTTGTAGCTTCTGCAAATTTTCTAAACCATTTCCACTTAATTTATTAAGATAGTCATCTTAATATCCATGATATTTTGAAATCTCAATGGGTACTGGAAGCCTGCTCAGAATGAGAAATCAGGACCTATTTCTGCACTGTACCTTTTTTTTTTTTTCATATAGAGGCCCAATGCAGAGCAAAGAGTTCCAAGGTTCATTGTTTTCCTAAAAGGCTAACACTTATTCTCACCTCTCACTTGTAGCCACTGAAACCATCCTCACTCTGTTAAGTCTTACTCTTCAAGTTCATTACAACCAAAGTTTAGAACATGCTTTCATCACATTATCTAACTCTCTCCTTCCTGATTTCCTCAGTCACTATTCCCAAGTCTCTATGATGTGAAATAGAAGTCAGTCCACCCATTTCCACTGTCAGAATTTTAATGCACCCTTTTTTAATCCACCCATCTTGTTTCCATTGTCACATAGAGATAGGCCAGTTCCTGAGAATGTCTTGGTTAACATGCCTAAGACAGACTCATCTGTGTACCTGGACATAGACTAGCCCTGAACTGACCCCTCCCTAACGTCCTAAATTCTGCCCTTCCTTCCTTCTTTCTCTTCCCTCCTACTTTAAAAAGCCATGTTACCTGAAGCATCTTGCTAAATCACATATAATTTAGCCTTGCTAAATCATATTTGATTTTTCCTGTGAGCTGTTTCATATTTAAAAATGCCATTCTTTGTAACTATGATAAATATCTTATGTGAGTTCTTCACATTGTGAACTGTTCTCCCGTTACTTGGATCTGGTATTAATTTATTTGATATTTCATCTAGACTACCTAATCTGAAACTAAACTGAAGCTGGCTTTTTAAAAACCTATCTATCTATCTATCTACCTATCTATCTATCTAATATTTTCCACCAGTTACATTCAAAACCATTTTTTAGACATTTGTTTTTAAGATTTTTGAATTCTAAGTTCTCTCCTTTTTCTCCATCCACAATTAAGAAACCACATGTGAAGTTCTGCAAAACATTTCCATAAAAGTCAAGTTGTGAAAGAAAATATAGATCTCCCACCCTAATGAAAACAAAAACCCTCTAGAAAAATTAAGTTAAAAATAGAGGACTCATACTTTACACCGTACACTAAGATAAGATCAAAATGAGTCCATGATTTAGGCATAAAGAACAAGATTATAAATAAATTAGAGGAACATAGGATAGTTTACCTCTCAGACTTGTGGAAGAGAGAAAGGAATTTGTGACCAAAGAAGAACTAGAGATCATTATTGATCACAAAATAGAAAATTTTGATTATATCAAATTAAAAAGCCTTTGTACAAACAAAACTAATGCAAACAAGATTAGGAGGGAAGCAATAAACTGGGAAAACATTTTTACAGTTAAAGGTTCTGATAAAGGCCTCATTTCCAAAATATATAGAGAATTGACTCTAATTTATAAGAAACCAAGCCATTCTCCAATTGATAAATGGTCAAAGGATATAAATAGACAATTTTCAGATGATGAAATTGAAACTATTTCTACTCATATGAAAGGGTGTTGCAAATCACTATTGATCAGAGAAATGCAAATTAAGACAACTCTGAGATACAGAGTTATACCTGTCAGATTGGCTAAGATGACAGGAAAAAATAATGATGAATGTTGGAGGGGATGCCAGAAAACTGGGACGCTGATGCATTGTTGGCGGAGTTGTGAATGAATCCAATCATTTTGGAGAAGCAATCTGGAATTATGCCCAAAAAGTTATCAAACTGTGCATACCTTTAATCTAGCAGTGTTACTACTGGGCTTATATCCCAAAGAGATCTTAAAGAAGGGAAAGGGACCTCTATGTGCCAAAATGTTTGTGGTAGCCCTTTTTGTGGTGACTTGAAACTGGAAAATGAATGGATGCCCATCAATTGGAGAATGGTTAGGTAAATTGTGGTATATGAATGTTATGGAATAGTGTTCTGTGAGAAATGACCAGCAGGATGAATAGAGAGGCTTGGAGAGACTTACATGAACTGATGCTGAGTGAAATGAGCTGAACCAGGAGATCATTCTATGTGGTGTTCTCTTCTTTAATATATAATATAGTATGGTTCTCTCTGGGAGCAGGTTTCTTGGGGAGGTTTCTGGAGGCAGCCTTAGTTTTCAGTTAAAAGTAATAATCACTTCAAATACAGCCAGCTGATAAAATCCAAACATTTATTTCTTATCTCTTTCCAAGCCTGGTTAGTTTTCTTAGAGGCCTCTCTCTCTCCTGGGTTCTAAGAGCTCTTGCAGCTTTGTCCTTTGCTTCTGCCTCTGCTTTCTTCAGCCTCCGGCCAGGACAAAGGTGGAAGATGGAATGAATCTGACTCCACCTCTGTTGTGGGCTTCCTCTCAGAGTGCTCCCCTCTCTGTCAATCTTCCAAACTAACTAACTGACTAAAGTTCTAAGAGCTTCTTTATATATGATCTCCCAAAGGTTGACTTCTCCTCTGAGGGAGGGATTAAGGGAGATGTGAATTCACAAAGTTACAAAGTTATCTTTGTGAATCTCCCATACTTGGAAACTCCAATGAATACTTAAATACATTAGTGAGTTAGAGAATTTGCTAAGTACCTTGCTAAATTAGGCAACGGACATCACTTTGTAAGGATTTTGTCTAATGTGTGAACCAATAAGCATACTAGAATTCTAACATCTCCCTTGAGTTATCACCTTGTTTCAAGTTCTGGCTCATAACAATTATATATTTCAACAACAGTACTGTATGAGGATGTATTCTGATGGAAGTGGATATCTTCTACAAAGAGAAGACCAAATGATCAATGATGGATAGAATCAGCTACACCCAGAGAAGGAACACTGGGAAATGAATGTGGACTAATTGCATTTTTGTTTTTCTTCCCAGGTCATTTTTACCTTCTGAATCCAATTCTTCTTGTGCAACAAGAGAACTGTATGATTCTACACATAAATTGTATCTAGGATATACTATAAACATGTATAAGACTGCCTGCCAGTCTTTTGAGACTATTTCTGAGGCAGGAGTGGAGGGAGGGAGTGGGGGAAGGGAAGGGAAAAGTCCGAATAGAAGTGAATGCAAGGGATAATGTTGTAAAAAAATTACCCATGCATATGTTCTGTCAATAAAAAGTTTTAATAAAAAAAATAGAGAGGGAGAGTAATAAAGAATGCCTTGATCTATATTCAGATTCGATCTGTTCCTTCTCTGGGCGTGGATAGGATTTTTCATCATAAATCCTTCAGAGTAGGGATGGATGATTGTTCTGCTTAGAATAATTATGTCATTTACAGCTGGTCATTCAAGAACATTGCTATTACTTTGTATACAGTATATTTCACTTTGTTCATGAAGGACTTTCTAATTTTCTGTTGTTTTTTTTCCCTCGGGAACATCCTGCTCATTAGTTTCCAGAGAACAATAATATTACGTCAGAGAAACTTGCCCTTAAATTTTTTTTCACATTGTTATACTTTGCTAATTGTATTTCCCCCATTTAGGAAGCTTGCTTCTTAAGTGTCTTCATTGTGTGGAAACTTGGGTATGAGTGCTGGAAAGTTTCTCTCTCTAGAGAAAGGATATGCAGTCTCTGACACACAAAGAGTGATTTCTGTGAGAAATACACATCCTGGCAAAGGACATTCCTTTTTTTATTCCCTAATTCAAAATC
The DNA here is from genome assembly GCF_016432865.1 of Antechinus flavipes. Taxonomy (NCBI): domain Eukaryota; kingdom Metazoa; phylum Chordata; class Mammalia; order Dasyuromorphia; family Dasyuridae; genus Antechinus; species Antechinus flavipes. The sequence goes on from NC_067403.1 coordinate 122,126,579, forward strand.
CCCTCCCCAACCCCTTTTCCCATTAGCTTGGGGTTTCTAAAGTGCAGTTTCCTAGAAATGAGGTAAGAAAGCCTGAGGCTATAAAATGTTTAACCTAGTAGGGTGTTTCCCACTCAATCAACCCTTGCTCCTCTGGAACTTCCATTCTAAGAGCTTCCATTCTTTCAGCTGCCCTCTAATGTCCCTGTAGGTTTCAATTTTCCAATTTAAGTTTCATTTCTCCAATTTAATTTTTATAACTGTGGAAACCAAATAAATGCCCATCTGTTTTTCATACCATGGAACTGTAGGCACCTGCATTCTCTGGCCAGAACATTTTCCTCCTCTGTTCCACAATACCTCAAACATTCCCTCAAGGAGTGTTCACTCTAATAAGCATAACTTGACATGTGTCCAGATAAGTATAATACTGAATAGTTTAATATTGAAAATGGAATTAAAATCTACATGTTTTATGTTTTATGTATATGTTTTAATACTCTCTCATATCTTTAAAAATCTAAACAGTTGCTTTGTAACTTTACTCTTTAATTCTGGAAGAACCTTTAAGCTAAGCTTTTGTCTTGCCTTACCTCCACTCACACTCAATTCTATTGTGAATTGAATCTCCATCTTGCATTGTCTACTTTTATGACCTCATCCACCACCCACTTAACTCAGATTTTAAACTACACTCAAGTAGAGCCTATTACCTGAAGATTATTCCCCTCAAGTAATGGAAAAGCTTTGTTTATCTTAATTTCTAATGCAAAATTAGAGATAAGGGGTAAAGAAGAGATTCATATATTTCTTTAAAAAATTTTTAGTTAACACTATTGTTTGGCTTTTATCCCCAAGTATTGGGGAGAGGGGTTGATGGACTGCAAAAATATATTGAGGTCTCAGGCCAATGTCGCAAGTTGTCTCAAAAGAATTTAAAAAGTTAGACTTTCTCCAAATTGTATGAGACAAGCACCAGTCTTGAAGTCAGGAGGACTGAGTTCAAATCTGATCTCAGACACTTATTACTTCCTAGTCCTAGTGTTATGCCACGATTCCCTTTTAGTGTCCTGACTCAGTTTCCTTAATTGTCCTAAATTGTTCTGCCTTAAATTCCCCTGGTTGCAACCCCTCCCCCATCCCCCCATCATTAGGACTGATAAAACTTAGGACTGGCTACTCTAAGGTTATAAATTGTAAATGTGTAAACTCAAGATAAGAGGGAGTTCAGACTTCCTGGTCCTAACTCCTAAGTTATCAAGAATTTATGGTCCTCACCTCCTACCCTGTCAGAACAAGATTGATGGTCCCTTCCCACTCTCAGTGCTCAGACTTTACCCCTTACCTTGGTCTACCCTGGTAGACTAAAGCCATGTGTATATATTTCATGGGAAACTCACTTTTGCTGCTGGATTCTTTGAGACAAAAGTCTGATTCAGTCTTGAGACCAAAAATGGATCCTTTTGGTCCCAGAAAATCTCTCCCTCTCAGAAATCCAAATAAAATATTAAAAACTCTCTAATCTCTATCTTGCCTCAGTTTCTTTGGCATTACACTAGCTGTGTGACCTTGGGCAAGTCACTTAACTCCAATTGCCTCAGTAAAAAAAAAAAAAAAAAAAAGTTTGTTTGAAACAACAACTACCAACCCAAAATAATTCAAAAAGACACTTCTCAGAGCCAGAACAGAAAGCGGTTTATTCAATTTCTGCAATGCAAAGGGCATTCATTGCCTCTGCTAGCATAGTCAAACTAAGGCCCGTGGGCCAGATGCGGCAGCTGAGGACGTTTATTCCCCTCACCCAGGGCTATGAAGTTTCTTTATTTAAAGGCCCACAAAACAAAGTTTTTGTTTTTACGATATAGTCCGGCCCTCCAACAATCTGTGGGACAGTGAACTGGCCCCCTATTTAAAAACTTTGAGGACCCTTGGACTCTAGTAGAGTGAGGCAAAGTACAGGCTTTTTTAATACCCTGAACTTGGGCCTTAGTTCTTCTTGAGTTAGTATCAGGGCTCATAATATGTCAGGTGAATCCACTCTACCTTCAAGGTACAAGAACAGGGGGACTATAGATTACAAAGAAGTTAGTATGAGATCAAGCAAGAGAGTTTTCCTGGAGCTGTAGCCCTAAACTATGGCAGGTGTCAGTTTTCTGAGAAGGCCTTACATTCTTTTATGTGTCCATTTGAGACTTCTCATACCAACTTGATACAACAAACCTCTACATCTACTTTGCACTTCCCCTATCTTCCCGACTTTTGGGTTCCCACCCTGATTCCCCATTAATTGGTTTTTATAGAAGTTATAGGACATGGATTTCCATTTCTCATTACATAGCCAGTCCCTGTTCTCAAAGAGCTTTCATTTTTTGGGAAGAAAATAAACTTCATCCTTGATTATTCCTTTGATGCCCTTATGAATTTCAGTTTTCTATTTTAAGTTTCATTTTTCCAATTTAATTTTCATAACTGTGGAAAACAAATGTTTATCCATTTCTTACAAAATCAACAGGCAAAGATTTTATTTTACTAGTAATAGTGACTCCATAAGTGGGTTTTTAAGCAAAGAAAAGGGATTTAGCAATTAAGAAAGGAAAAGACAAGAGTTAAGTTCCCTAGTAGAATTCACAATTAACCAGGGGGAAGAAGCCCTTAGGGAGGAAGATGCCATTAAGGCTTAGCAAGTTTTTAGAAATCCCCTGATACCTTAGGTGGTCTAAAGAATTGGCTGCACAGCTATTCACTGGTGGGCTAACCCTAAAAAGAAGTCAAAGTGGCAATAGGTATTAGTGTGATGCTCGGCAAGGGGACTGACTTTAAAAAAGAGTGAGTGAGAAAATTTTTAGGCTTTCTCATAATTTGGCTTTCTGGTTGGCTGCAGTAACTAAAGTAATGATAGTTTTGTCAATGCAAAGACTTGGGAAGGACTGGGACTCTAATAAAAGTCCACTTTAAAGGCAACAAAAGGCCTAATCAAAATCAAAAGGTCTACTTATAATCCTACCAAAGCTTCTCCCAGAGAAGCTTTTTAACTCCCAGAGTAGCTTGGCTTCCTTGTGGTTTAAAGCAACTCAGGCTTTCTGTTTTTGAATATCTTCCAAGAACTTTATCACTATTGTGGTTGTTTTCTTCAGTATATTTTCTTTATAAGACCTTTTAAGAATGACATCAATAAATAGCTTTCATTTGGATGGAGGGAAAAGCACAAATAGAATATGAGTATATTATATTTAAGCAACTCACCAAAATCTCCTGGATAATTGAACCTTTGGGCTACTATCATTGCCTGTCCTTTCCCCTTCACAATCATAGGAGCGGGAGAGGAAAGGGAAATGATTATGTGAGTGGTTCTGCTTTTCCTCCCTAATGAATTATCCACTGTTTTTGCCCATATTTCTGGAGTCATGCTTTTTCTCCTTGTCAGTTTGACTGAAGGATTTCCCTGCATATTTGGCTGTGATGGGAAGAATCATAACATTGTTACATTTGCCTTTGAAATTGAAGGAAACTCTGTGACCCTGGGCAAATCACTTAACTCTTATTGCCTCAGCAAAAAAAAAAAAAAAAAAAAAGGAAAGAAAAGAAAAAGAAATTGAAGGAGAGAGAAGAAAATGAGGAGTAAACAGTGACAATAACAACTGAAAATAATAAAAGCTCAGATTCTTCTACTTAGGTTATGTGAACTACTTGGCAAAAAAAAAAAAAGTTTATGACAGTTATACTAACACAAATGAGAAAACAAATATAGCTAGTAGCCCCATGGAACAAAATCCGAGGAGTAATATGCCTTTTCATCTCCTTGTCTTTTCCCTCCCACAGTTCTAAGTAGCAGTTTATCCTCAGAGTTTAGGCTTATGCATGCTAATTGTTCTGGCTTTTGAAGTAGAATCTCCATTTATAGGCTCTGAAATTTAGCCAAGAATTCAAGTCCATCTCAGGGACCTTTACACTTTAAAGACGGTACTTCTCTTTATTATCTGAAAATTGGAATATCTGTCCAATTCTATTTAGCCTCTCTCTGAATTCTTCCCTTTTTCATATCATAAATCATAAATATGGTTACATAAATATGGAACATATTCCAATGGTCTTACTGTGCCCTGGTTTGAAATTGGTAGGAATTAAATTTATTGAGTGCAGTTGTATACTTCCAAATCAGCTGAGGATTTAGACATTAAAACTGTGACATTGCACTTTGAAGGCATGCTTTTTGTCCATTTGGATTAGGGTTTCAAATTCCTGTTATTCTTTTTCCCATTCTGAAGAGCTTTTCTATTATTTGAGTTGAGGAGAAAAAATAGAAATTTGAATGGTTTTGCCTTTTTCCTTTGTGTTCTAGTTTCTATAGTTCCAGATACTCAAAGATCAGTCTTATCCTTTCTTTTTACTTTCTTTTAACCTTAATTTGTATCCTTAGTATTTTTTCTCTTCTGTCTTCCTTCACAGACATCTTAGTCCTATCTAAATCCAGTCTTTATCTGCCCTCTAGAATCCTTCCTGTATTGTTAATTCATCTCTTCATCTTCCATCTCTTCCTCTTCCTTTTATTCCTGTTCCAGACAATCTCTCTTTCAGGAAAAAAACCTGGCATTTATATAGTGCTTTAAACTTTGCCAAGTGCTCATTTGATTCTCACTACAATCTGGGAGGAAGGGATTATTATTATTCCTAATATACCCATCTCTGTGTGTGTGTGTGTATATACTGAGGCATAGAGAATTTAAGTAACTTGCTGAGGGTCATACAGCCAGTAAATAAGCCAGAATTTGAATTTAGGTTTTTCTGACTCCAGATCTAACTTTCCACTGTGCCACCTAGCTGCCCCTCAGAGAGGACTTGGCCTCCTGCCTTTTTAAAATAATTATAACTTTTTATTGACAGAACCCATGCCAGGGTAATTTTTTACAATATTATCCCTTGCACTCACTTATGTTCCGATTTTTCCCCTCCCTCCCTCTACTCCCTCCCCCAGATGGCAAGCAGTCATACTATACATGTTAAATATGTCACAGTATATCCTAGATACAATATATGTTTGCAGAACCGAAGAGTTCTCTTGTTGCACAGGAAGAATTGGATTCCGAAGGTAAAAGTAATATGGGAAGAAAAACCAAAATGCAAACAGTTTACATTCATTTCCCAGTGTTCTTTCTTTGGGTGTAGCTGCTTCTGTCCATCCTTGATCAATTGAAATTGAGTTAGATCTTCTCTTTGTCAAAGAAATCCACTTCATCAGAATATATCCTCATACAGTATCGTTGTTGAGGTATATAATGATCTCCTGGTTCTGCTCATATCACTTAGCATCAGTTCACGTAGGTCTCTCCAGGCCTCTCTGTATTCATCCTGCTGGTCATTTCTTACAGAACAATAATATTCCATAACATTCATATACCACAGTTTACCCAACCATTCTCCAATTGATGGGCATCCATTCATTTTCCAGTTTCTAGCCACTACAAACAGGGCCTGGCCTCCTGTCTTAAGGATTATATGCTTTTATGCCTTTTTTTTTTTCCTTTTATGACTCCTTTCAAGACATCCCTTGCAAATGCACTTATTTCCCTCTTTACAATCTCAAAATCTCTTTATTGTCTCATTCTACTTCTGATCTCCAAGAATGAAAGGTTATTGCTTATTACCCCACCTCTCTTGTACTTGATTCCATCTCCTTCCATTTCTGGCACTTTGCTTCATGAATCTTTCCTTTTCTCTCCACTGGATGATCCTTTCCTTCTACCTATACACACATGTTCATTAAATCTTAAAAACGCCCAATAAAATAAAACAATCCAGCCTTCAGCATTTAGCCTTTTAGCTTTCATCATTCTAGCTTCCAATCCTGTCATTTTCCATTTTTGAACATTTCTTAGCCTGAGGTCATTAAAAGAGCATTTTCTCACTAGTTAGATGGGATATACAGGCAAATACCTTTTTGAGTATCTTTATTATTTAGTACATTTGTGAAATTCTACTATTTAAAGTTGATGGCAGTAAAACTGTTTTATCTGTCTGAATGTTTCAAGGATGTGCATTATCAGACTTGCCTCTATTTTGGCTTCAAAGTAACCACAAAAACAATTCTCAAGTCTGCCAAGTTAATCAACATTTCAAATATTTTCCTAAGCAGGTAATATGTACTCAGTTAACTCTCTGTTGGCAATGTGACTAGAAATTTAATGAGGAAAACCAATAGATAAGGATTTGTAGGATATTAAAAGTATAAGGATTCATTTCTTTGTCCAAGATCCCCCTAAAACCACCCCCTCTTCTGTATTCAGTATATTCATCAGTTTTTATAGCAGAGTAATATTCTATTACTTTAATATGACCACTGACTTAGCCCAAATAATGACCATCTACTTTGATTCCAATTCTTTGCTATAATAACATGTTGCTATATATATTGTGTTATATATGGAATCTTAGTTTTTATCACTTGTCTTACTTGAGGGAAGGAAGATATTCCTAACTGTACAATGTCTGGGTTAGAGGATTTGCATTTCCAAAGCATTACAAATTGCTTTCTAGAATGGTTGGACCATTTCACAACTCCACGAATTCATTAGTGTATTTGGCTTTCTGCAACTTCTCTAACATTAACTGTTCCCATCTTTTGTCATCTTTGCCAAAGCTTAGAGTTGTGTTGATTTGCATTTCTTATTTTTAGTGATTTGGAATACCACGGTAATTTTCTTGAATGTTTAAAGTAGGAACAGACCCAGCCAGCCTGGCTCCTTAGGTCCAGAGGAGTTCAGTGCGAACTCCATTATGAAATGAGACTATACAATTATACCTAAGATACTGGGATTGGAATTACATCTGTGAATCACATCAGTAGTTTTTAACCTTTTTGGTTGCAGGACCCTTTTATATTCTTTTTTTTTAATAACTTTTTATTGATAGAACCCATGCCAGGGTAATTTTTTACAGCATTATCCCTTGCATTCACTTCTGTTCCGATTTTTCCCTTCCCTCCCTTTACCTCCTCCCCCAGATGGCAAGCAGTCCTTTACATGTTGAATAGGTTACAGTATATCCTAGATACAATATATGTGTACAGAACCAAACAGTTTTCTTGTTGCACAGGGAGAATTGGATTGAAAAGGTATAAATAACCTGGGAAGAAAAACAAAAATGCAAGCAGTTTATATTCATTTCCCAGTGTTCTTTCTTTGGGTGTAGCTGCTTCTGTCCATCTTGGATCAATTGAAACTGAATTAGCTCTCTTTATCGAAGAGATCCACTTCCATCAGAATACATCCTCAAACAGTATCGTTGTTGAAGTATATAATGATCTCCTGCTTCTGCTCATTTCACTTAGCATCAGTTCATGTAAGTCTCACCAGTCCTCTCTGTATTCATCCTGCTGGTCATTCCTTACAGAACAATAATATTCCATAACGTTCATATACCACAATTTACTCAACCATTCTCCAATTGATGGGCATCCATTCATTTTCCAGCTTCTAGCCACTACAAACAGGGCTGCCACAAACATTTTGGCACATACAGGTCCCTTTAGTATCTCTTTGGGGTATAAGCGCAGTAGAAACATTGCTGGGTCAAAGGGTATGCACAGTTTGATAACTTTTTGAGCATAGTTCCAAATTGCTCTCCAGAATGGCTGGATGTATTCACAATTCCACCAACAATGTATCAGTGTCCCTGTTTTCCCACATCCCCTCCAATCCTTTTACATTCTTAAAAATTATTGAGAACCTCAAGGAACTTTTACTTTACTTTAATATCTTATTTTTTCTCCAATTACATGTAAAATAATTTAAACATTCTTTTCTTTTTTAATTTTGAGTTTCAATTCTCTTCTTCCCCTCCTCATTGAGAAGGCAAGCAATTAAAAATTTAAAAAAAATTTTTTTCTTTTTATTTTCAAAATATATGCAAAGGTAGTTTTCAAATTCACTCTTCCAAAAGCTTGTGTTTCAGATTTTTCTTCTCCCTTACTCTTACCCTTTCCTCTAGATAGCAAGTAATACAATATATGTTAAAAACCTGCAACATATTTCCATACTTATAGTGTTGCCCGAGAAAAATCAGATTAAAAGGGAAAAAATGAGAAAGAAAAAAATGAACAAGCAGACAACATCAGCAATAACAAAGATGAAAGAAAATACTATGTTGTCCTCCACATTCTGTCCCCATGGTCCTCTTTGTGGATGCAGATGGCTCTCTTTATCACAAGTCTATTGGAATTGGCCTAAATCGCCTCATTGTTGAAAAGAGCCACATCTGTCACATTATCTTATTGCTGCTATGTTCTTTTGGTTCTACTCACTTCACTTAGAATCAGTTTATGTAAGTCTCTCCAGGCCTTTGTGAAATCATTTTGCTGATTGTTTCTTATAGAACAATAATATCCCAGAACATTAATGTAGAAGGCAAGCAATTTGACATAGATTATACCTGTGTAGTCATTTCCATGTAAAGTCATTCTATAAAAGAAAACAGACAAACAAAAACAGAAATCCAAGAACCCCCCAAAAGTAAAGAAAAAGTATCTGATTTACATTTAGGCTCCACCAGTTCTTTCTCTAGAGATAACCAGCACCTTTCATCATAAGTCGTTCAGATTTGTCTTGGATCATTATATTCCTGAAAATATTTAAGTTAACCATACTACATCATTGGACAGTATTGCTGCTATTGCTTATAATGTTCTCTTGGTTCTTTCTGCTCATTTCACTTTGTATCAGTTAATGGAAGTCTTTCTAGGTTTTTCTGAGACCATCCTGTTCCTCATTTCTTATTCCATCATCACAATAATATATAACAGTAATATTCTTCTCTAAAATATATTGTTATCTGGGAGCAGGTTTCTTGGGGGGCTTCTAGCGGCAGCCTTCGTTTCAGTTTACAGTAATCACCCCAAATGCAGACAGGAGTTAAAAGTCCAAAACCTTTATTTTCTCCTTCAAAGTCTTGTCTCTTTTCCTGGGGCCCGGTTAGCTTTAAGAGGCCTATCTCTTTCCTTGGTTCCAAGAGTTTAAGCTGCTTTCTCTGGCTTATCAATCTCCTCTACTGAATCCTGGCTGAGGCTCAGAGCTTCTAGTGGGCTTCTCTCCTCCAGTAGGCTTGTCCTTTAGTGGGCTTGTTACAACTTCCTGGTCCTGAGACCTCCTCCTTATATACCCCACACTGAGTATACACCAATCATTATATCACTAGGAAACCATTATTTGTTGTAGGATTAAATCAATGCTAAACTAGATTTAACCACTGTCTCCTCAATTCCACTTAGTACCTTGTTTCAGGTTCTGGCCTATAACATCTCCTTATAGGATCAGATCAATCATACTGAACCTTGCTAAATTAGATAATTACGGTCTCTATCAATTCCACTGATTTAGTACTTTGTAAGAATCCTAACATGTAACACCTAGTTTAATCATTCCCTAATTGATGGACATTCCCTCAATTTCCAATTCTTTGCCACCACTAAGAGAACTGCTATAAGTATTTTTATACATATAAATCCTCCTTTTTGTTTTTATTTTGATCTCAAAGAATATTTATGTGAATTATATTTTGGTATTTACCACATCAGAAATTAAATCTGATAAATTTTAAATTTTTTATTAATAACAATAATAAACCCATTACATATTAACATGATAATTTTATAATGAAAATGTTTAAATAAAAATGGATTAGTGGCATCGTTTTACATATTTTTGCAAATATTTATTGTCTGGCTTGATAGAAAACATCTGGATTCTAAGATACTGCTTCAAGATTCATTATGTTTTGAAATGTTTGAAGTGTATGGAGAAAATCTAGCCTCACACAGATACATAGTTAGAAAAGAGAAGGAAATTTTAATAACATTTTAGTATTTCTATGAAAGTAGCTTGTGACCCCAGGTATCCCCAGAATTCTGCGAACTATACTTTGAGAAATCATACATATGGGGAAATTCCAAGGCAAAGAAATTATCTTTGCAAAAGCAGAATAGCTTTTAACTATAAGGGGATAAATGGTAAATCTAGAGGTAGTGTGTATAGTGAAAATAAAGACTTGACTTTAGAGATAAGATTAGAGACCCAAGTTAAACATTTACTATCTGTGTGACCATAGGCAGGACACCTGATCTCTATGTTCCAGTTCCTCTATCTTCAAAGTACAGATAGTTGTACTTAAGTACCCACCTCCCAGGATAGCTTGGAAACTTCAGTTGTTCTCACAAAAGTGAGACCTGCCCTCTACCCACTTTGTGTATAGTGTGTGTGTGTGTGTGTGTGTGTGTGTGTGTGTGTGTGTGTGTGTGGCACTTGGGGTTAAGTGATGTTCCTAAGATCACACAGTTAATTAAGTGCTTGAGGCTGAATTTGACCTTAGATCCTGACTCTAGGACCACTGCTCTATCCACTGTGCCATCTAGCTGCCTTTAGACAGATTTTTTGAAGGATAAATACAATGCATTCAGATAATGTTGTGTTTTCCAGTTACTTCCCCTGTATCCATTTCCCTTCTCTCTATCCCTCCTTCCCATTGCTTTTTTGTGTTGCCCTTGGAATTTGTGGAAAGTATATGCTTTCAAATGCAGTATTAGGATTTTAGTGTCCACATGAGTCTGATCTCCTTATAGATTCAGATATAGGCATGCAAGAATATTCTTCTGATAAAGGTTATGATCAAGCTATTTCTTAGATTAATACAGTTATAGAATTAGACAGGCACATCATTAGGAGAATTAGGACTATAAAAGTAGTTATCACACTGGTGAAACTGAAGACATATTTACACAAGTAGCCATACTTAGTTGATATGTCCTTTGAACATAATTAATGCCAATAGATACAACTAGTAGTTGCATGTTTAAATAGGCTTTTATTTCTTATTATTTTCTCACTATGCTTATTTGTATTTGTGTGTATTGAGGCAACATTTGTCTGTTATGGATATTTTGCTTTTATACATGTTTTTGCTACATGGAATTACATGTATTGTTATGTCAGCAAGTATTTTAGACTTATAGCCCTTAGAGCAAATTTCTAAATAATGGTTTGTTTGGGGCTATATTGTGAATAGGAGCAATATTTTTTTTTATTTTTATTTTTATTTATGTTTTTTTCTTCCACTGGAATGGAAGACTAAAGAATTGTGAGAAGCCAGTGCATGGAGAAGAGAAGTGCCTGGAACTGCAAATGTATGTTGACATTGTTAGATGTAAGTGAAAGATGCTGTTTCTCTGAATTGAATATAAACATGAAGAACTGAAGGTTTGTCTGATTTCGTTAATTCACTTAAGGAGTGATCTGCCTGGTATGCCTGAATATGCATGACTTGCCACACAAATCTAGAAAATGGGGAATGTATCCATTCTCCACTTCCTCTCCCTTTTTTGTGCCATTACTACTTAGTGAATAAACTTTACTTGTTATGTTAAAAAAAAAAAAAAAGAAAAAGAAAAAAGAAAGAAAAGGATTTTGGTGTCCAAATTCCCATCTCATCTGAAATCTAGTCATATTAGAAATTATACTTAGGAAACTGGACTATTTCTCCTAGCAATATTCTTTAGATTGAAAAAATTTCAAACTGAATTCAAGTATTTCTTAATTTTTTAGATCAAAATAACATGTATTTCAACATATTTAACATGTATTGGACTACCTGCCAGCTAGGATAGAGGGTAGGGGGGAAGTAAGGGAAAATTTGGAACAAAAGGTTATGCAAGGGTCAATGTTGGGAAAAATTTCCCATGCAATATGCTTTGTAAATAAAAAGCTTTAATAAAAATAAAAAAATAGATCAAAAGAATAAAAGAACCTTGAATTTTTAAACCTTTGGGACATTATATATGTTCACCTTAAAAAGCATGATTTTAGAGCATTAGGTCAGGGGTCTGAGACCTTTCTCCCCAACCCCCGGCTCCCCTCCCCCCATGCAAAAAGTCTTCACAGTTAATAAGGAGTGGTTATTACATGACTATGGCACAGAAGTAAGAGTGTGTTTTTATTAACCAAACCCCTCTCATGTACCACCCAGTCTCCTCTCAATCCTTCCTGATTGGTTAATATTCTGTTGACTAACAGCACCTCCCTCTCTGACTTCTTCATGCCCTCCTAGATGTGCTTCCCCTCCCTTGTCATTCATCCCATGTTCAAAGAGGGCAGAAAACTCTTAGAGGGTATATTAGTTAATATGCAATTAGTCTATTAAACATACTCATTCTCCATTTGCCCCAGATAATTGACCCCAACTAATTTGAGCCAGATTGGGGTCTGTGGGAACATTGTGGTTGAAAAGGATACATGGACCCATTTCTGATTGGTTAAATTCACCTGTTAAGCAACTTTGTTAATTACTTTCAAAATTCTAGTTCTCTGTGGAAAACAGTTTTGTTATTCCATCCTGGGGTGCATCTATTACAATGTCTCCTTTTTTTCTTTCAACACGAATTTGGTTTTCACATTTTATTCTTCTTAATTTCAAATTTCCTCATTATCATCTCACATTTCTCCTCAGAGGGTGAATTATAAATTTCCTTAGATATCATCCTCATCACCCTGCTTTTGATATTTCAAGTTTACATAGGCTATAATACCATATTCAACTGCTGTGAGTGTCCTGGCTGCCACTATTAGGGAAGTTAGAATGGATGTACACTGCTATTTCTTTTTATTTCCCAAATCATGACTCCAAATACCCTGCAATTGGATTCATGCAGTTAAATCTTGAAGTGCTTTAGTAAGGGTTCCATCAGGAGCAGTATTGTTTGGGATGAAATTCAAACATATTACTCCTGGTAGCATTTTGCATATACCACCTTGTTTGACTAGAATTGTATCTGTTAACTTATTTTCCCAAGCCATTCTGCTGCTTGCATCCAATTAACTGACTATGCCCTTGACCTGCATCTCTTCCATGGTTAATTTTGTTGATTATAATAGATATAATTGATCTAATCTACAGTCTAATTGATGATTGACCACCAAAAGAGGGGGAATTCAAATGTCTGCTTTTTGATTCCTTGCTTTGAACCCATCAGGTTCTCCATGTGGAAATCCAATAGCATCCAAATAGATTCTATCATCAAATGAACACTATAGGGTCTTTCAACCTCCCTTTTCCTTCTCTTATTCTCTTGGTTTTCCTCACCTGGATCAATGAGGCCTCATCTGCTAGGATGAATGGGATAGCCAATTGTACCAGTGCACAAGTATCTGCCCTTGGGAGGGAGAGTCAGTTAGAGTGTTTTTCCTCTAAAGAATCACCTGAAATCTGTCTTGGCAGGGTAGTCCTTTTAGTGCTCTCCATAGTCACATTCCAGTGCTGGGTGCAGAGGGCCATTCTGCCTAAGTCCTGAAATTTTTGTCTTGAAAGGTAGGCAGAGTGATTGTCTATCCCAAAGATAATGGTGGGAATACCCTTAGTGGTGCTTTTCTTTATTGATGAAATAAGGAGAATGAGGTACAATTTTTTGCAGTGCTGTTGAAGAACAGCCACATACATCATGCACTTAAACTTGGCCTCATGACCCTCCAATCCTAAGAGAAATGGTACTCCATATACTGCTGGTCTGTCTGAAGCACGTGTAACAAGTACTTTTATTCAATCTTCTAATTATGTATTGGACCCATTCCATCCAGTTATTAGTGTCCCCATATCCTATCTTTATTTCTATTGTCTTCTTTACGTCTCTTTTGAAGTCATTTATGGAAGTTTTTTACATCTAGTTTTTTTCCCATTTGGTGGTTTACTGGACCCAGGGGAGTTTGTAGCCTACACTCCAGATTGAGAATGGGTTGGGGGCCCACCAACCACTAGAATCCTGAATCTATCCATGGGATCCTTCCCACTAATATCCATTCCCATTCCAAGGGTTCCATTCACACTTCTATCTGCTCTTTTGATTGTGATATTTGTGGAATTGTACTCTCGGTTTCCACACTTCTGACCTACTATACCCTTAAAGATTGTTATCTTATTTTTAATTCCTGTTGGGGGCCCTTTGACTGAGTCCAACTTTTATACTGGGTGGCCCACTACACATCATCCCAAGCTGCATGAGAGGCCTTCTCTGTATTCGTACTCTATCATCTGGAGATTCGACTGGTTTCCTGCCCAAAGAAAGGTATTTATGCTCACCTCTTAGTTTCCTTTGGTTATCAATGTACCCACATTCAATTAATCTGACAGGCATTTAGTTGGATTGTTTGTGGGTCCCATTTTTATCAAATTAGCCCTTATCTTAATCTTACTTAGAGAGTCCCCTCCCAGAGTGTACTAACCATTGTCATAAACCCTATCCTCAGCCAAAGATTTCCCCTGCACCATCACAATCTCTGGACATAATGGTGACATGTTCCAACTACATTCTGAATTTGAACAGAGAAGGAGACATAAAATTATTATTCCACAGATTCCAACCACCCATATCGCTAAACCAAACACCAAAATCATTCCCTCAGGTCCAGTCATTTTGAGGACACATAGTCTCCTTCTGCTTGAGAAAATACTGGGGTAATTTTACACAGGAGAATTTGGGTATCATCACCAACATTCTAACCTCCCCTTGGCAAGCTGCCTCCTTTGCCACCTCATCTGTCAAGTGGTTTCACATGGCCTCAGGGGAAATACCCCTCTGTCCCCTCACATGTATTTTTGCTATTTCAATTCATCCTAATAGATTTTTTCCAACACTTATTTAACTACCCATATACCAATTCTTTCCCCTTATCATTCATTAGTCCTAATTTTTTCAAAAGTATGTACTACACTATAACCATATTTTGAAGGTTTGTGCTGACTTTCAGAAGGGCTCCTGTTCAAGAGTGAAAGCAAAAATTTCTCTGCTACTTACATCCAATGGATATATCTAGAAAGCATATTTTAGTTCTATTCTACTAAACCACTTGTGTTCTGAAGTACTTTACTCAGGAGATTATAAGAATTGGGCATGATAGGGTGCCTAACTTGCACTATTTTATTTATGACTCTCAAATCCTATACTACTCGATATGTCCTGTCCAATTTCTTTACTAGCAATATAGGAATATTATACCTAAACATACAGGATTCTAATAATCCATCTTTAAAGTATCTATTTCTACTATTAGTATAATATAATAATAATTATAATATATAATAATATAATATATTGTAATGTTCTCTGTTGAGGTTTTCTTGGGATCTCTGGGGGTCTTGGGAGCAGCCTTCATTTCAGTTCAGTAATCACCACAAGTACAGCCAAGTGTTAAAGTCCAACTCCTTTATTATCTCTTTCAAAGTCTTGTCTCTTTTCCTGCGGCCCGGTTAGCTTTCTTAGAGCTCTATCTCTCTCCTTGGTTCTGAGAGCTTGAACTCCTGCCTCCTTCTCTGTCCTCTGAATCTCTCTGAATGTCTCTGAATCTCCCTGGCTGAGGCTTCTAGCTCATAAGCTCCATACTGAGTACAAACCAATCATTATATCACTAGGACACCATTATTTGTTATAGAATTAAATCAATGCTAAACTAGATTTAACCATTGTCTCCTCAGTTCCACTTAGTATCTTGTTTTAAGTTCTGGCCCTATAACTATGTATAATAATAAAAAAAAATGATAATATTAACTAGTATTATCTGTTAGGCTGAGGCCTAATCTTCCTCCTATTTCCAGACAAATCTTCTAGCTTTATATCCAATTCCTTTTTCACACTCAGAGAATGCATTTTAACCACCACTTTTTGACTTTCCACTTCCAATTCTAGGCCCCGTGCTACTCTCAAATTACAACCTGTTTCCAGTATGAACAGTAACTACACTCTGTGTCTTTTCCAGTTTTTCTAATCACTTTCTTAAGTAACTACGACTTCAAATTCCTTCCTTTTTATCTCCTGTAACTTTTTACTTGTTCTTTGAATCATCCAATTTCTTTGGAGAGAACACGGGAGCAATGACTTCTCAGCCTCAAGGTCTACCAAAAATATTACTTCATCTTCTGGTTTTCCAATCTTTAAACTTACTTGAGGTTTCCAGTTGGGTGTGAGGAGTAGGAACCCCAGATATCCCCCTAGTCCTCTTTAACCAATAGTAACAGGGGTGCCACTGATCCTTCCTTGTTTTGGGGCAGTTTTTTTTTTTTTTAATGCCCTTCTTTTCCACAGAAAAAATACCTATTATTCTCCTGCCCCATTTCACTTTCTTCTCGCTTTTGGAGGGCCCTTCACTCCCTCTCTTGGTCTCCTTTCACCTTCCCATCTTGGTTATGTAGTCCAGAAGGGTCAAACCTTCTCTTGGCTCTAGAGCCAGTTTTGCTTACCACCTCCCTAATAGTCTACAACATTATTGTAACTTTCTGTTTCTGTGTCTCATCCTCCTTCTTTACAATACACTTTCTGGGCTCTCTGAGCAATTCATCCAATGGTTTTGGAATATCTATCTAATTTATGTAACTTTTTATTAATGTCTGGCCATGTTTTGGTCACAAAATTTACTTTCAACATACTCTGTGCTACTAAGTCCTGACTATTTTCTCATCTATCATCCCTGGTCCAGGTGGATGCCTTCAATGCTAAGTTTCCCTGGCTGTGCTCCTCTACTTTTTCCTTTTCAATAAACAGTAAATTTAGAATAGACATTAGTTCAGCCCAGATATAGATATTTGGTCCTAGGAATTGATCCATCTGTTCAGCTAATCCTACTGGATCCTTGATTTAAGACACCATTTCTGTCTTAAAACTTCTAACTTTAATAAAACTGAGTAGAGCATTTACCAACCTAATTTTTCCATCTCTATAGGAGCCTCTCTAAAGGAAACATATTAGTCCCCAGGTGGTTGGGATGGGAAAATTCACTAAATCCCTTTTAAACTGTCCCAATTCCTCCTCTAGTCTCCCAAAGGTTCATCCCTCCTATCTCCCCCTCCTACTTTTGTTGTACTGCTAGGGGGAACCCATGAGAAACATAAGCAGGCGGTGGGGGGTAGGGGTAGGGGAGTAGAGCAGAAAGAGGAAGGAGCCCATGGCTTCTCCTCCTTCCCTACCTTCTGTTCCATACTAACTGAAACTTTTGCAGGGTGTGCTTTTGCAGTGCCAAAGTGCAGCATATTCTGACTCTTACCTGTTGTTTCCTTTCTTTCAGTAACAAAGACATTAAGTGCCTGACACACCCAATCTTTATCCCTCTCAAACTTTGGCTACCAGATCAGTTGCCCCTGAATAGACCATTGGGTCATTATAACAATATTTAGCCAATTCCTTCTTATTCTTACCCTGAGTTCAGGAACTTTATTTACAATTTGCTAGCCTCCTTCCTGGGGGACTGTCTTTGGGAATCTCCAGAGGGTCCTTCCCTCTTTCTCTTGATTCCTCATCCTAGGCTTACCAAGAAGTCCCACTTCTCTTACACTAGAATGTGCCCCCTACTGACAAGACAGTACTTAGCTGCCGTTTTCTTACCTTGTCCAACATCTCAACTTTTCCTGGTCTGTCCAGATCTTCCTTACCTCACTCTTAGTGCAAACCCAAAATTCTGGGTTTCTATTCGAAGTGGGGGACAACTTAAAGGAAGGAGAAGCGAAGACTGCTGGAAATGGAGTGGGAATGCTCTTTTCACACCATTGTGTTCCCAGGACTGACCTGCTGAGCTTCTGTATCCTGGACGAGCCCCCAGATTGTTATAAATGTGGTCAGGGTTTCGAGACCCCCCAAAATGATGAAAAGTCTCCATAATCAATAAGGAATGATTATTACATTCCTGCAGAAATGTCCTTATGTAGATGCTCTGGTACAGAAGTAAAAACCTGCTTTTATTAACCAACCCCCTTCCATGTACCACCTCTTCTCTCAGTCCTTCCCGATTGGTTAATAATCTGCTGATGAATAGTGCCTCTCTCTCTATCACCTTCATGTCCTCCTAGATACGTTCCCTCTCCCTTGTCATGAGTCCCATGTTTAAAGAGGGCAGAAAATTCCTCTTATGAGGTATGATTATTATATTAAGCTTACTGATTCCCCATTTGCCTTTGCCAGGTCATCAGCTCTGACTAGTCAGAGCCAGATTGGGGTTTGTGTTAAGACTGTGGTTGAAAAGGACCCATTTCTGAGTGTTTGAATTCACCTGTTAAGCAATTTTGTTAATTATTTTCAGAATGCTAGTTCTCTGTGGAAAACAAACTGTTATGTTACTACATCTTGGTATCTATTTATCTCTGTATTCATTGTGGAAGCCATTTGTTTTGCATATAAAGAACCTGAGGCCCAGAGAGAGGATCGAGATTCCAAAACAATGCTCCTTCCACTATACTGTATTTCCTAATTTGTTTATGATAGTAAAATTTGGAAGCCTGAAAGGCTCCATAAGGAATTCCTTATAATACAATAAATACCATTCTTGTAGAAAGATATAATTGTTTTCAAATTTAGAAAGTAATTTATAACATCATCATAGGGGAATGTTTTCTATCACATGGAAGAACAATAAATTCATTAGTTTGCTGTTACTAATTTGGTTATAAATGCTTGACATTAAGACATTAAGATGATTTCCCAGACATCGCTAGTCTTACTTTCTTCATGTAGGTCACCACTTCCACCCTCTCCCCATCAGAAAATTTGGCTCTTCCTGAAATCAACTACCTTGAACTTTGATAGGCCAGCTTTGGTCTTGCTCAATTCCATGTCTTCATGGCATTTTATGGACTTCTCCAGGCAAGCTATCATGTGTGAACCTTTATGTGTTTTTTTCCCCCCTTATTAGACTGGCAGCTCCTTGAGGGCAGGGACTGTCTAGTATGCTTTTGTATGTATTTTAAGAGTTTATCACATTGCTAGACACACATTCTCTCTGTCTCTGTCTTTGTCTCTCTTCTGTGTGTCTCTTTCTTGACTTTTTCCTCCTTTCCCTAATTTCTTATTTGTTTAAATATTATTTTTCCCCCTTTACAATTGTAATTAACAGAAAGTACCCCAAACCATAATTTGAGGAGGTCTGGAGAGAAGTTTCTTGTAGTCTATCATCTAGTAGTTTTCTATTTTAATTAATTATTCTTGTTAACTAGATGCTAATCTCCTTCTCTCCCTCCACCCCTCCAGCACTGCCAAATACTTTTCATACTATTTTAATTCACTGCAAAGCATCAGTCACTCTTTCTAGTTTCAGTTCTATTTGTTTTCCTTAAAACTGCTCATTTCTAGAAATAAACATCATGTGTTGGTTGGAATGACCTCTCACCTTTTATTATTTTTATTTATTTATTTATAGCTTTTTATTTACATGATATATGCATGGGTAATTTTTCAGCAGTGACAGTTGCAAAACCTTTTGTTCCAACTCTTCCCCTTTTTCCCCCCATCCCCTCCCCCAGATGGCAGTACATGTTAAATATTTTAAAGTAAATGCTAAATGCAATATAGGATACATATCCATACAATTATTTTGCTGCACAAGAAGAATCAGACTTTCAAATAATATACAATTAACCTGTGAAGGAAATCAAAAATGCAGGCGGACAAAAACAGAGGGATTGGAAATGCTATGTAGTGGTTCACACTCATTCCCTAGAGTTCTTTCGCAGAGCCACATCCATCAGAATTGATCATCATATAGTGTTATTGTTGAAGTATATAATGATCTGCTGTTCCTGCTCATTTCACTCAGCATCAGTTCATATAAGTCTCTCCAGACCTTTCTGAAATCATTCTGCTGGTTATTTCTTACAGAACAATAATATTCCATAACATTCATATACCACAATTTATTCAGCCATTCTCCAATTAATGGGCATCCACTCAGTTTCCAGTTTCTGGCCACTACAAAGAGGGCTGCCACAAACATTTTTGCACATACAAGATCTTTTAGAAGAGAGTGTATCATGAATTTCACACACATGACATGTAGCTTGGGGTCTAACACATGACTATTGCCATGGTTTCCCTGAGTACAGAATTTGATAATAATTCTTCCTTGCTATAGCTACTTTTGGACATCATCCCTAATTTTGCACAAATATTTATAAACATTAATAAATTAGTATGTTGATATGATGATCTCACTGATAGCTCATCTCTTTCCTGAATATAGATGTTTAATAGATTTGTGTACCTAAAGAGTTTTATTAATGCTAGTTGCTTTTATATCATAATTATTTCCCCATATAGCATAACATTTTTAGCTCTCTACCATTTCTTCTAATAAAGAAAAATAGCCAAGTAAAACTGTCCCTTACAACAGTTATACTTGTATGCATATTCAATATTTAGCATCTGTAGTCTTCTTGTCTAGAAGAGGGGAGTATTTATGTTTAGTCATCTATCTTCTAGAGCCAATAATAATCATATGAAGTTTTTCTAAAAGTTGTTTTCATTCACATTATTGCAGTGTTTATGTTGTTATCCTGGTTTTGATTTCTTCACTATCTATCAGTTCATACAAGTCTTCCCATGTTTTTTGAGATTGCTTATATTCACTTGTAGTGTAATAATTCCTAAACTGATGAATGCCAGCTTGGGCTTTGCTGTCATGAAATGTGTTTCTACTAATACTTTAGTATATTTGAGCTCTTCTGCCTTTAGGCTCCTTGAGGCATATGCCCAGTAATAGGATCACGAGTTCAAAGGATTTAAGCAATTTAGTAATTTTTTCAGAATAATTGTCAATAGTTCTTTAGATGGTTTGGTATTTTATAAAGCCCATCAATAGGATATTAATATCACTAACTTCCCATAATCCCTCTGTTACATGTATTATTTTGAGACAATATTTGTACTTACAGTGTATTGTAAGATAAGAAAGGAAAGGAAAGGTTCAACCCAGTTAGTCTATTAATTCAGTTTATTTCTATCACCTCATGGATTCCTCCCAACTCCTTCTGTACATTCCCACAAAGCCATTTGGTGGTAGGCTACCTTGCATGGGAAAGTTGATTGTCTCTCTGGTGGATTTCTGCTATTGCAGTTTGATTTCTTATTGCAGGAATTCTTTCATGACTTGAAAGTTGTAAGCAGTGGGCACAGTGATTTAATATCAGCATCTAGAAAAACAAATTCCATATTTAAACTTCAAGAATTTCGGTTCAAATTTTGCTTCTATTGTCTGCTCTCTCTGTGATATTGGAAAACTCATTTAGCCTCTCTGGTATCTGAGTTTAATCATAAGTAAAATAGGAAAGGAGGCAGGTTGTGGGGGTTGGGAGTGGTTGGACTAGTTGATCTTCACTAAGGTCCTTTCTGGCTATAAATAATAATCAGACAAAAGACCTTGCTTAAGACACAACTTCTAGATGTAATAGAGTGTAATGTCCAAACACCAACAATCTCTTTCAAAATAATTTATAGTTAAGCCTCAAAGTATATGATATTAGTCTTCCTTGAATGCAATTGCATACTTGAATTCCAAGGAAATAACTCCTTTAGAAAAATTGTTGGTTTAAATTTCAAAGGGCAGCTTTTTTCATTTCCTGATCTAAAAACAGATAAGTTAAAAAACAACAACAATAACAACCCACTTAAAAACCCCCCAACAACCTGACAACATGGCAGCCTATTAGTTGTGTGTCTACCCGTAGAATTTTCAGCATATGGCTACTTATCATTTTTGAAACTAAATAAAAAGTTGTTCTGTGTCATTTACAATTAAAATCATAAAAACACAAAAAAGGAATCTGATTTTTCCAAATCTTTATTTAGTTGTAGGGCTTGGAACCTCTATTTCAGAAATCATTACTGTTGGAGAAAGGGGACTGGGACAATTGGAGCACATCCAGGAGATTTAGGCTCATCTCTTTTTAAGGCAGAATAAACATTTTCATAGTGATTCCTTCATTTGCCTTATATTTTTATAACTCTAGGATCTTGTAAATATTTGTGGGGAGGATAGGTTGATCCAGACTTGTGATTTCATTAATATGGAAAATTTCCAGTGTAGAATTCCTTCAATCAGGGCAGATTAAAAGTTTGGCTTTGGTTTTAGAAAGGTATCTGGAGCTCTGAGAGATTTAGGGGATTTAGCTATAGTCACATAGCTAGTGTGGGTCAGAGACAGGTCATAAACCCGTCTTCCTTTGCTATTCTCAGGAGTACAATGAAGGATTTATGATAAAAAAAATTTTCTTATCCATATCCAGAGAAAGAACTGATTGTGTGTGAATACAGATCAAAGCATATTCTCTCTCTCTCTCTTTTTAAACTTTATTTTTCTTGAGGGGTTTTTGTTGGAGGATAGGGGAAGGGAGAGAGCTCTAATGGTTTTTTTTTCATAACATGACTTTTATGGAAATGTTTTGCATGACTTCAGGAGTTGGATCTTAATGGGGGACTGGGACTAGGGATAAGGGAGAGAATCAGAAACCCAAAAATTTTAAAAATAAATGTTAAAAAAATTTTTTTTAAATAAAGCTGGGAAAAATAAGCAAATAAATAAATCCAGATCTTCCTAGCTCTAAATTTATCATTTTTTTTTTTACTAAACCAGACTGCCTGTAATAAAGGGTTTATCAATGTGTGTTGGTTTGAATTGAAATAAATTCCTACCTACTCACCTCCCAGATCATTTCATTTTGTAAAAAATATAGGAGTCAAGTGATTTTTTTTTTTGACTGGACCACAGTGACACATTTTAAAAATAAATTAAGTAAAACTACAAATCTCTATTGCAAATTGCTTGCTTTTTTTCCCCAAGTATATAATAAATTGAGTATATTACTATCATCTTTGGGATGATAGTCTTACTTATCTTTGGGAAATGGTAGTTTCTTAAGACTCATTCTCACTATGGAAAAAAGTGTCAGTTTAGAATCTTATGCTTTGTGACAGCTCTCATACTGACCTTGACTGTTAAATAATTACTGTTTTGTGTTTTTTTTTTTTCCAGTGAGCATAAGTTAAGTTCTTTATGTCAGATGAGGATTAATTGAAAGAAATGAGTGTTTAATTCAGAGAATAAAAAAATATAGAAGGACATAATAGCTGTCTATGTCTAAAGTAAGACATGGAAGACGGTCTTTGTGTTTCAGAATCAGGACTTATGGTTGGAAGTTGTTGAGAGGAATGTTTGATTTATTAAAAGATGACTTTCCATTACTTAGAATGATCCCTATGACTTAGGAGTATTCAAGCAGAGACTGAATGACTTGTCATAAACATTGTTTAGAAGATTTATTAGTTTAGTAGGAGGTTGAACTAAATGACTTTTAAGGTCCCTTTCAACTTCAGGACTTTATGAGTTTATCTCCTTTTTAAATTTTCTTTGTGATTTTTTTTATTTTCCAGAGAAAGAAAAATATAGTTTCTTTTGTTAGTGATTTAGTTTCTGAATAAGTCCTTCTCTTCCTGTTTGTTGTAAAGCTGCTTAATTCATTTTCTAGGGACCAGAATTAAAAAAAAGAAAAAAACGAGAAACAGAGTAAGAATCATAAAATAGCAAAGTAAGAAGGAAATCTAGGACATCTAAGCCAACTTCTGGGTTTTACAGTTGAGGAAACTAAATCCTACAGACTTGTCTAAATGCCTACTTATCATATAGGTATTAAATACATTGTAGGCTTGCTCCTTCAAGGCAGGAATTATTTTTACTTTTCCTTGTATCCCTGCACAATATCCTTGTGCATAGTAAGAGCTTGATAAATGCTGAATTGATTTGCAGGCTCTTTGCTAAGTTGCTTTCTTGTGTTTATCATACACCTCCAGTGCATATTTAGATATTGACAGTATTTTGTAATATATCATGTGACAAATTCAAATTGTTAGTATTCATTGAAAGATAGGTATTCTGTGGCTTACTGTTTTTTAAATTGGGGAAAGGATTTTTGCTTATCACTATGATAGAGATGGCAAATCCTGCTTTAAATTGGTTTTCCTGTGAGAAGTAACAGTCAGCATTGTCCATGAACATTGAGTGTCATGTGTGTATGTGGCTGGGTTCCAGGTAGTTCCTGGTTGCCTAGTTGCCAGAGGACTTAGGACTTAGGCTTGCATTTTCTTTGGATAGTGCCTCGCTAAGAGAGGATGACTTTAGTTAGCTATTTAGGTAAAGTGGATCTTAATTTGACTTGGCAGAAGATTCCAAACTGGTGTTATTTAGGAGCAGAACAGAAAGCTGATAAGCACAAAACTTTTTCTTGATAAGTGATATATACTGGGGAGGGAGGGTGAGGGGGAAGAGGAGAGAGCTTTTACGTTTTGTCCTATATTTGGAAGGCCATAATTAATGCAAGGAAAACTTTCTTTTCCCCTTTGTTTTATATTATTATATATTATATTATTTAATATATGCCATATATTATCTCCACAAGTTCCATTTATTTTATATCACATCTTTCATAGAATTTTTCTCCAGAATTTCACAGGTTTTAGTGATAAAAATATTGATAACAGAATCAAGATGCAAAATTATCCGAGCAGGTTAGAACTTGGGATTGTAAACAAGTCTTGAATTTATCTTCAAAAGAAGGTGCTTGGCCTGCTGCAGGTTGAGGGAAGCTTGGGGTGGCTCCTCCCAGCAATGAGACTGTTCTCCAAAATAATGTTCTCCCTACCTCCACCTCTCCCTCACCTTTCTGGACTGTCAGCTAGGCTACTGGGCCACTCCCTCTCTCCCCTAATTGAGTTGATCACAGGTATAGTTAACCTAGTTATGGCTCTGCCAAGCTAAAGCAGCGTGACTGGGGAAGCAGACCTGGTTTCAAATCCTACTTATGTCATTTACTATCTGTGTGATTTGGGAGGTGTCACTTCAACTGACTGGTCTTAGTTTCCTAATCTGAAACTTGAAGGAATTTCAAAGTTCCTTCTAAGTCTACATCTATGTCTATGACCTAGTGATAGGATATGGAGAGTAGAGAATATGGGAAGAACGGAGTATGACTGATGTTGTGAACCTGGGAGACTTAGAAAAGTTCAGCAAAAGTGAAATGAGCAGAACCAGGAGATCATTATACACTTCGACAACGATATTGTATGAGGACGTATTCTGATGGAAGTGGATTTCTTTGACAAAGAGACCTAACTGAGTTTCAATGGATAAATGACGGACAGAAGCAGCTACACCCAAAGAAAGAACACTGGGAAACGAATGTGAACTATCTGCATTTTTGTTTTTCTTCCCGGGTTATTTATACCTTCTGAATCCAATTCTCCCTATGCAACAAGAGAACTGTTCGGTTCTGCAAACATATATTGTATCTAGGATATACTGCAACATATCTAACATATATAGGACTGCTTGCCATCTAGGGGAGGGGGTGGAGGGAGGGAGGGGAAAAATCAGAACAGAAACGAGTGCAAGGGATAATGTTGTAAAAAAAATTACCCTGGCATGGATTCTGTCAATATAAAGTTATTATAAAATAAAATAATTATTAAAAAAAAAAGAAAAGTTCAGCAAGTATTTAGTAATTCTGAATTCCTTCAGGAATAACAAGTAATCTATTATGAGTCAGGTACTATTCTATGCACTGAAAATACAGAGATACAACCAAAATAGTTATTAATTACTGCTATTATTATTAACTACATTAACATGAACACAGATAATTGGATATGAAATATCCATATAATAAGTCATCAAATATTTAATAAGTATCTATTAGGAGTTAGGCTGGGGATGTATATGATAATGGAAACCATCCCTACTTTCAGAGAATGGAGGAGAAAACAAGTACATATTATTTGAATGAAGGGCTATGTGGAAGGAACCGTGAAAAACTAGGAGAGTGTGGAAAAGTAGAAATGGCCTAGGCAAAGGCACAAAGATAGGAGATGGAATATCATATTATGGGAAACAATGAGGGAGGGAGGGCAAGATTGGCTGCAGTATTGAGTGTTTGAGTGAGGAATAATATGGAATCATTCTGGAAAAGAGAGATTGAAGGGGACTTTGGGGGGCTTTAAATTCCAAACAAAGGAGTTTTTATTTTATCCTGGTGATTATAGGATCCAAAATGGCCATGGTCCCACCTCTGCTTGAGGAATTTCAGTTTGGTGGTTATATGGAGGAAGGATTGGAGAGGAGAAGAGAAGCTGCATAGGAATTGGAGGGGGCAGTTTTTTTTCCCCTGAAGCAGTTGGGGTTAAGTGACTTGCTCAGGGTCACATAGCTGGGAAATATTAAGTGTCTGAGACCAGAATTTGATCTGACTTCAGGGATGGTGCTCTATCCACTGTGTTACCTAGCTACTCCTGGAGAGGGCAGTTTTAGTCAAGTAACGGGGTAAGGAGAAACCAATCTGATTGAAGAAGGTAGAAACAGCAAGAGTAGATAGCTCTTTTAGGCAGTTTGACAGTAGATATAATTTAGACTGGCAAGGTCAATTGAGGAAAAAAAATTATTTATTTTTGTGAGGCAATTGGGGTCAAGTGACTTGCCCAGGGTCACACAGCTAGTAAATAAGTAATTCTGCCATATTTGAACTCATGTCCTTCTGACTTCAGTGCCCATACTCTATCCACTGCTCTATCTTGCTGCCCCCAAGTGAAAATTGGAGTCATCTCATTGTTGAAGAGGGCCACGTCCACCAGAATTGATCATCATATTGTATTGTTATTAAAGTATATAATGATCTCCTGGTCCTGCTCATTTCACTCAGCATCAGTTCATGTAAGTCTCTCCAGGCCTTTCTGAAATCATCCTGTTGGTCATTTCTTACAGAACAATAATATTCCATAACATTCGTATATACCACAATTTACCCAACCATTCTCCAATTGATGGGCATCCACTCAGTGTCCAGTTTCTGGCCACTACAAAAAGGGCTGCCACAAACATTTTGGTACATACAGAGCCTTTTCCCTCCTTTAAGATCTCTTTGGGTTATAAGCCCGGTATTAACACTGCTGGATATGCACAGTTTGATAACTTTTTGAGCATAGTTCCAAATCACTCCCCAGAATGACTGGATGTGTTCAGAATTCCATCAAAAATGTATCAGTGTCCATGGGTAATTTTTTAACATTGACTCTTGCAAAACCTTCTTTTCCATTTTTTCCCCTCTCTCCCTCCACCCCCTCCCCTAGATGGCAGGTAGTCCAGTACATGTTAAATATTATACAGTAATTAAATAAAAATTTTCTAATACAAACTTTGAAAGGGCTAAGAACTCTAATTTATACATTGATCAACCATGATTCCAGTGGATGCTATCCACTTCCTGATATAGAAGTGATAGACTAAATGTGCAGAATGAAACATTTTTATACATGGCCATCATGGTAATTTCTTTTGCTTGATTATGCCTATTTGTTAAAAGAAGTTTATTTTTTGTTTTGTTATTTTCCCCAATGGCAGAAGAAAGGAGGAAGAGAAAATAAATATTTGTGTTAATTGAACAACCGAAAGCACCCTTTAAAAATAAAAATCCTGAGCCAAGTCCTGAAATCCTTGAGGAAGTGTAATATATGACCTCCATATAGTTCAGAACCCCGGGCCCATAGGTAGAAGTTGACTTCAATAGAGATCTGAATAGGGTGATATAAACAATGGAGAGTGGCTCCAAGGAATTAATTGTTGATACATAGTGGTAGAGGGAAGGTACAAAAGTGAGAATGGGAAGCAAAGAGTAATAAGATTCATTCTTCTGACTCAGTGTTTCCAATGAATGGAATGGGTATTTGAAGAAGGTATTTATATTGAAGAGAATGGTGAGGGATGCTGTATCTTCTGGAAAGATCCAAGTTTCTGAGTGCCCAAGATAGAGTGCAAGATGATTGCACCTCAAAAGGGCATTTGTGGACAATGGAACAGTAGCTTCATGGAGGTATGAACTAAAGAGAGTTAGCAGATGAAAAGGTGTTTTTTTTGTTTTTTGTTTTTTTAAATCTTGGCAGACAGCTGCCCTGAATATGAAGACCTGGGTCTGAACTTTTAAAAAAAAATTTAATAGCTTTTTATTTACAAGTTATATGCATAGGTAATTTTACAGCATTGACAGTTGCCAAACCTTTTCCAATTTTTTCCCTCCTTCCTCCCACCCCCTTCTCTAGATGGCAGGATGTGGGTCTGAATTTTTAATGCTTACTACTTGTGTGATCTTGGGCAACTCATTTTGAAAATGAGTAAAATGAAGAATATATTAATCTCCAAGGTCTTTTTTAGTACTTAATCTTATAGTTCTGTTATTAGTCTTTCATAGTGATTGAAAAAAATATACTAATGTTCAGTTATCTGTGGAATATTAGTGGGGAGTAGAAACAAAGCTTAATACCCATATTCTATAGGAGGTCTTTCCTGCTTCCATATTTCTTTATTTTGGATATACTTTATCTTTTTGGTCTCTACCTGTTTGCTTCTGTATGCTAACTAATCCTTTGACATTGTATAACTTTTGTCTTGCTTCTGGCCCCTTTGCTGCCTCAGATGGTACTAATAATGTCCATGATCCTGCCTATGTCAGGCTGCCTTGCTAGGGTCATAGTCCTTCCATGGAGGATTTTCTGTTGTCTCTTTCCTTGGAGTGGATCATTGGGGAAAAAGTGAACCTGGGAACCTAAAAAAGGAGAAAGATCTTCCTAGAAAAGGATGGTAAAGTGACCCACTGACTGGTTTGGTTCTTGGTTTGTTTAAAGTTGGCCCAGCCTGCCCCAGTTCCTGATAGAGAGGTGACAGATTCCAAATATTTTTCAGACATGGCCAGTGTGGAAATTTTGTTTTGCTCATATTGTTTATAATAAGGGTTTTGTTTTTCATTCTCATTTAGGGAAGTGGCTGGGATAGGAGAAAGAGAAATTAGAGTTTTGTTGATTGAAAAAAAATAATTAAATACTTATCTCATTGGGTCATTGGGAACTCAAATGAAATAATATATGTAAAACACTTTGCGGACAGTCAAACAGCATATAAACATCACTTGTCCTCATTCTAGTGATTGTTTCTCTCTGTTGTCAGCAAGATGCTTTGCAAAGTACTAAAGAATAGCGTTTCCCTTCATTGTTAAGTGGATTCTCAAGAGATTAATCACCTTCCTAGAGCATCTTAAAGTATAAAAACATTAGAGCCTCTGAATCTCTTTTTATCTGCCTCTTGTCTGGTTGACTCTTGCAAATTACTTCCATTGCCTGGTTCTTTGTACTTTCCTTTGCCTGACAGTGATTTTTTTTTTAAATCAGTTCTTTCTATTGCTTAAAATAAACCTCTTAGTTAAAAGTTAGATTGATATTACATGAACTTCTGATGAGAATCATTCCATGTGTACCTAGGAAAGGAGAACATGGGGACAGCCAGAAAATTCTAATCATAGGTTGGACAGGTCTCATCTTTGTATTCTTAAAACCCAGTTCAGTGAGTGACACAAAGAATGTGTGTAATAAATGCTCACTGATTTGAATTGAATTGAATAGGCTCCTGCCTAAAGTATACCATTTCAGAGATCTTAAAAAACAAACAGCAAAAAAACAAAACAAAACAAAACAAAACCTAGAACTACCTCCTGTTCCCTTCATTAAGAGACACAGTCTTTCATTTATTTTCCTTCACTGGGTCTTAATTTCCTCATTTATATAAAACCAATGTGTCCTGCCTCTTCCCCCTTTGTTAGTATTCTTTCTCTCTCCTTTCCCCCTTCCTCCCTCCCTCCCTCTCTCTCTCTCTCTCTCTCTCTCTCTCTCTCTGTCTGTCTCTTTCCTTTTCTCTCTCTCTCTCTCTGTGTCTCTCTCTCTGTCTCTCTTTCCTTCTCTCTCTCTCTTGCTTTCTTTTTTTCTTTCTCCCTTAGTTGTCTCCATGCCTGACCATAAGGACTTCTCCTGACCTTCAACACCATATGGTACAACTGCCCCTTGATCACTCCCTATCATTCTTGTTATAACTCTCTCATGGGTTCCCCTTTCTTCCAGTCCCTGGATAGGAAATGACTTAGATCAACCCCTCTCCCAGAACACTCACACCTCTGGTTAGACTATTCCTCTCTCCTTCCCCCCTTCCTCCCTCTTTCTCTCTCTCTCTTTCCTTCTCTCTCTCTCTCTCTCTCTCTCTCTCTCTCTCTCTCTTCTCTCTCTCTCTTCTCTCTCTCTCTCTCTCCTTCTCTCTCTCTCTCTCTCTCTCTCTCTCTCTCTCTCTCTCTCTCTCTCCTTCTCTCTCTCTCTTGCTTTCTTTTTTTCTTTCTCCCTTAGTTGCCTCCATGCCTGACCATGAGGACTTCTCCTGACCTTCAACACCATATGGTACAACTGCCCCTTGATCACTCCCTATCATTCTTGTTATAACTCTCTCATGGGTTCCCCTTTCTTCCAGTCCCTGGATAGGAAATGACTTAGATCAACCCCTCTCCTAGAACACTCACACCTCTGGTTAGACTATTCCGTGAGCCACTGAATTTTACATCCTGTTTTGATAGTCTTAATTCTGGCTCTTTCTAATGCTTTGTATACATGATCTCATTTTCTGGAATACAAACAACCCTGTGAAGTAAACACTACAGGTATTATTGTCCTCATTTTACAGATGAGAAAATGGAGACTCCATAAGGCTGTGACTTGTCGCTGGACTCCTAATTAATAATTTCCATGAGGAGGATTTGGATCTCCATCTTCCTGTCTCCAAGTCCAGCACTGATTCCAGCATACAGTGCTGTCTCTTCAAGTCTTCCATTTTGATTTAAAACCAGGTGGTGTTTTTCATAGTGTAATTTATTCCTCCATTAACACATATCCTATTTATATTTCAGAGTCCTTTATCTGGAAATTCACATGAGTCTATCCAGTCCAGAAGGGTAGTAATTTCTCATAACATGGATAAAGCTCTGAAAGAAGGTAAGGATTTTATATAGATAATAGATATAGGCATAGCTATTTATATAGATGTTTATATATCTATTCAAACACAAATTTCTGTGTAAAGCAGGCCATTATATTTTGAAATTCAGATAAGATGAAATTTTCTATTGTTTAATCCATAACACTTTTTCTTTATGGGCATTTGTGTTAAAATTTTTATATCAGTTGCACATAGTGATGTGAAAATAGTTCTACCTTATGCTTTCCTGAGTTTATATTTAGTCCCTGTTTGTTTTACCAGACAAATGGAAAAACAAACACAGACACAATTGTTATCAGTGACTTCCTAAACTCCTGAAGCAGATTTGTTTCAGTTTGCCATAAGAAACATTATATTTCAGCGGTAATTCCTATGCAAAGCCAAGTTCTTAAATGAATAATGACAGAGTCATGTTTAGAAGTGTTAGGTAAGCATTATGGTAAATAATGAGAAAATAAGTCCAGATATCTTCCCACCTCAATCCCCTTGACTAGCATATTTTACCACTGATTTATTCTTAGTATGTTTAAGTTATTTTTAAAATGTACCTGGCTACAACTTTCATGGTGATTTCTGAACATACATATATCAAAGCCTGTCCCTTTGGCAGAATTTTTATATGTATATACATACATACATATAGACATACACATATACACACACAGTATATATTTTATATAAGTATGTATGTGTGTCTAGACATATATACCCAAATGTAAATGTGTACATGTACACATGCATACATATCCTCATTAGTATATTTGTATAGGCAAACCCATGTATATACACATATGTCACATATACATACCTCTTTGTGTATGTATATACACAATACACATTTAAATATATATAACTTAATAGTATACAGCAATCATATTTCATTCCATGATTAATTTTTAAAAAATATGTTTAGTCTCCTAAGAATAGATTGCCATTACAAGTTCTGGCAAATCTATTACATTTCATATCTCTTTGTTGTCTTTCAGTTTCATCCATAAATGCTATTGCCTGACCTAGCTTAGTCATGTATCATCATGCCAAGCTTTCGGGAGGCCTTGGTTTCTTCTCAGTTGCTTTTTCTTGTTTCAGAAGGTGATCCTGATCATCCTTCTATTGCCTTATAACTCATCTTTTGAACACACTCTGATATTTTTTTGACCATAGATGGATGAATTTTTGGAACATGTCAAAGAAATATTGTATAGTGGGAAGAATGCTGAGTCTGGGGTATTCATTGAACATCTTTAGGCCTTCTTTTCTTTGCTATGAGATAAAGAGGTTGAACTAGATGACTTTGGGTTTTTTCCCTTTTAGCCCTAGAGGTATGAATCTATAATATCAACTCTTCTCTCTCCTGCCTCCCTCTGTGATTGTAGGATCTAATTGAAATAAGAGAGTGCATTCAAACTATGGTTATCTAATATCTTGAAAATTAATTGGACTAAAAATATTTAAACTGTTATTTAACTCAGATGGCGGGCTTTTGCGTCACTTTCATGCTTTAAAAACCCCACATTCAATTTTTTTCTTCATTTAGGTATATACTGCATGCATGCACATGCATGCATATGTGCACACACAAAAAAAACTCTTTGAAGAGTGACAAACTAAGTTTTGAGTTTGTTGGTATAAAAGTTAGCCAACTCAGGCTGTTTTTTTTTAATTTTTTAAAATCTTATCCTCAAAGTAATTTCTCTTCATTTATTTTTATTATAAAGAAAACTGTAGAATCAGTGACAGTCTAAAGCCCTTAAATGAGAACTATACTTAGTCTACTTTGTACAACCTTGAGAATTTGAACATACAATGTTTACTTTAGTGGTATCGATGCACTTCTCTGGGAAATCTTGAAGTTATCAAGTTTGTTATTAAAGGAGATCATTTATTTTATATAGTGTTATAGTCAATAAAGGGGATTGAGAGGAAAAATATATTTAGTGTTTAGTATAACAAAATAAAAAAAAAAAAGAATTAGAATACCCTTACTGATGGGATATTATCTGTAGTCCATATAGCCTGATATGGGATATTATCTGTAGTCCATATATATTTGTCTTGAAAGAGATTTTTTAAAAAAAAAGTATTTAGAAATTTAAAATGGATAAAATTATATGCTAATATTTTATATTATATAATCTAATCTTTTCTAAATCTTGACAACCAGGAGATTCTATTAAGCATTCAGAATATTATTATCTAACTTCTATAAACTCTTCTATATCTTGGCTAAAACTGGAATTTCATTTTTAGGTCAGCAGTATGCAAACAAAAAGCTAACTCTTAGATTGGCATGATGAATTCTATTGAACAGAAGTATTTGAGCATGGCCTTATTTTTTGCACTTGAAAGGACCAAACAAGTCGAATACAACTGAAATAAGTTGGCTTTTGTGTTTTTCCTGACTTGCTTTCCTCTCCTCCATATAGAGCAATTAGTTTTAAAAAAGAACTTTTCCCTTTCCCTTCCCTCCTTGCTCTATATAGGAATCATCAGGAAAAATTTAATCTGTTCCCTTTTTCTGCTCCTTAGGCAGTCTTCTGGTCTTTTTTCCCCAAGGGCTCACCATTTTGGTGCCAGATTTAGCAAGTACCTCTCATTAGCTTTATCCATACTCTAGCTCAGAATTCCAAAGCCATTTACTGGCCTTTACCTCCCTAGAAGCAGGGCATGTAGGCATAGCAAGCTAGTTTGCTTTTTTTTTTTTTTTTAATGGAATTTCAAATAGGCTGTCCATTGAATTTATTTTCTTAAATTTTAGCTGATTGAATTATAGAGCATCAAAATGGTATTAAGTCAGAAATATTGAAGGAAATAATATAGCTATTTTTTCTGTGGGAGTAACAGAATTGTTAGGACTCCAGATATTTCAAGCAAACATGTCTTATGGGATGAATAAAGATTATACTTTTCCATTATACCCTATATTAGGGTTATGAATGTATTATCATTTTAAAATATGAAAGGCTAAAAATTAGAAACTCAAAATCTTGACATATTTATTTATATATCAACTCATATTTCTTTTGGAGAAAACTCAATAACCTCTTTCACCCATAACAAACACACAAAGTTTCTGTCCTAATAGAATCCCAAGAACCTTCCATACCTCTATTTTCATAAAAGAGATGGTAAATGATTTTTTTAAGAGAAAATATTACAGTTATATTAGACCTTCTATCAGACTTTCATAAGATCTGCTTTCTAATTTTCATTTGGCTATTTATTTATTTAAGTCTAGACTTATGATTTTATTTTTGTTATTTCACAATTTTGAAAATCACTCTCAACTGCTAAGGCCAGTAAAAAGTTAAATAGTTTGCCCAGGGTTACACAAGTTTCTTGTGTGCAAAGTAGTCCTCTATCCATTACTTCATACTCTCATTGATTTATTTTAGATTAGAATAATTCACTTTTACTCAATAAATATTCACATGCAACCTTAAAGGTAAATTTTTAAATGTTATCTTTGTAAATTTTATCCTTTTAGAATAATTTTGAATATTAATCAGTATTCTGCCATTCAAAAATGTTCTTGGTTTTTAACAAGTATCTTCTAGATAATGATCTAGAAACCTAGCTAATGGGTTTTGGTTCCATTATTATTACTATTTTTATTATTAATGTGGACATTCATTTAGTTTAAAATGGCCCTTGTTTCCTTGGGACATTTATAAAGGGTGTCCTCAAAAGTCTTAGTGTGGTTTTAAGCTACTTAGCTTAAAGCTAAAACTTAAAAACAAAATAAAACAAAACAAAAAAACCTAAAATGCCAAAAAGATATCTGATATTATAAAGCTTTTGGAAATTCATCATAACATGGATCCTGATAAATATTTTTTAATAGACGCTATAGCTTTCCATGGAAACCTAAAGATTGAAAACCTGGGACTTAGGCTTCTATGGGGTGTCCCTAAATTCCTAGTATAGTTAGTCTGTACTAGTCCAATGATATGATGAAAGGGTGAAGGAATAGTAGCTGATTATTTTTATTTGGACTAATGGGCTGTTTGTGCCTATGATATTGAATCATGTGTCAGCTGATGCTTTTTCTAGCAATCGATCATATTGAGGGAAGGCCTGGTTAGAAAATGCAGAATCTGCTTTTGATCAAGCTTCCAGGTTGCTTGAGAGTGAGTTTAAGATTAAACTCTGATTATGAGAAGGGAAAAATATCATTTTATTGTTTAGTGTTGTTTGAAGGAGAATAGAATGCCTTAGGGCACTGGGAAAAATCCTGGTAGTTTGATTAAACCAGAGAAATGTTTTGTGTATATTCACCTGTTTTTCAGTCAACTCTTCAAAACTCCATTTAGAATTTTCTTGACGAACATATACAGATGAAAAAAACTGAAATAAAGAGATTACCTAATTTAAAATCCTCCCAACAGCCTTTGGAGATAGGTCTTATTTTTATACCCACTTTACAAGTGTGATAATTGAAACTACCAATCCAGCCTGGATTTGAATCTTCCTCACTTTAGGTCCACTGTTCCCATCCATTGTACCACTTTGTACCACTTAGATCGGTGGTGACAAACTGATATAGAAATAGGGATCACTGATCATACATAAAGATCCGTGCAGACTGTGTATTGACTTAGATGTAATGATATCTGTGGTTCATTATATTTTAATTTATTTTGTTAAATATTTCCCATTTGCATTTTAATTAATTCAAATTGTATTTGGGAGAGTTTGCTGGAATGTATTTGACATCTCTGGATTTGAGGACTTTAAAGGTCTTTCCCATAGATATTAAAGTCTTTGATTCTATGATTTTCTCCTTGCAGATGCAAATAGAGAAGTCTCCTGAGGAGATATGGATCCCTTATCTCTTTAATAACATTTGTAGTAACCCCTACATAGTCTGTGCTAGCCCTCCCCTAAGGCTCTTATCTGTATTGATCTGCATTCTAATTGACTCTAGCTCTGATTAATCTTTGATTTATTAATATGCCTAGGTTACAATCTTTTCTCCTCTGTCCCATCTCCTCCTGTCTATGTCCTTACTGGTGTCTTGGGGGCCCCTTCTCATGTAAAGACTGATACTTTGATTGAATATTAATGTTTCATAAAACATTGTAGATTTAATACATTCTCAAAATCAAACATTATGTTAAAGAGAGTAGATTGAAATACTTTCTTAATGAATGCTAGGGTTTGGAATCAGGATTTCTTAATCTGAGTCATGAACTTCATTTAAAAAATATTTTATTAACTTTATTTTAATAAAATTGGTTTCCTTTATAATTCTGTGTATTTATTTCATGGATTTAAAAACATTATTCTCAGGAGTTTACAGATTTTACTCGTCTACCAGAATGGTCCACAATCCAAAAAAAGTTAAGAACTAGATTAGGTTGTCATTATTTATTTCTTTGTAACAAAGCCTTACAAGATCCTGTGTATTTTTTTTTCCAAGTGAATAAATACTGGGCTAGACAGTGAACCCAGGAATACTTCAAAGAAAGGTAGTTAGAAAGAGGATACCCAGTTAGTGTGTGTGTGTGAACATCATAGAGCTCCCAGTGCCTCATGAAGTTTCTTAAAAGCTACTCCAATGAAAATGCAAACTCTAAGAGGCCATGATCCAAACACCAGAAACTTACCAGATTGGCCTAAACGTGATTAATTTTTTTTCTGTAGCAACCTTTGAAACAAATAAAAATACAAAATGGCCCATGGTGGTTGGCGGCTTCTGACTCCTTTTCACTCTA
The DNA here is from genome assembly GCF_016432865.1 of Antechinus flavipes. Lineage (NCBI taxonomy): Eukaryota > Metazoa > Chordata > Mammalia > Dasyuromorphia > Dasyuridae > Antechinus > Antechinus flavipes. The sequence continues at coordinate 122,162,955 of NC_067403.1, forward strand.
CAATGATGGTAGCAGACGGATGAAAAAAAGGGCAAGGAGTGCCAAAAATGCTATAGTCTGTTCTACTCTAGTGGATTTAACTATTAAAACTATATATGTGGATCTTTGTCCATTGAACCACAAATTTATAGATGGGAGGAAGTGAACCAAATTCATGTCAGAATTGTCATTAGAAATGAAACCAGGACACAGATAATAATAACAGTTAAATGAGAGACTGGCACATAAAGGAATTGACAAGTTATTTTCATTTTGTGTCCCATAACACCAAAAAATATCATTTGGTTTAATACCTTTAATACCTTCTTGCCAGACATTTATTTATGGAGTTTATAAAAATATTTAGTGGGTTTCTTCACCCAATTCACAATGGTGCTAGCAGAATGGGTCTAAAAAGGGGTGAATGTTACTGATTTCAGATATTCTGAAATACATGGTAGCTGCTCATTCTGGTAGGTAACTATGCTCCTACCCCTAGCACTCTAGCTCCCACCCGGAGCTCTTAGCAATCAGCCAATAGACTCCATTACTCAAAAAGTTTAGCAAAGACAGTAGTTACAAAGTATTTCTCCCAATAGAGTGGTACACTTTCCTAAAAATGCTTCCAGAGTAGGGTAGGGGTGGGAGGAAAATGAGTAAGAACTTAAAAGTACAGCACTAGTGAGACACACATGTACAAAATATATCCCATTCCTACTGATATTTCCTGTGGAATGTGATGAGGTGACGGTGTATCACTTTGCTATTCAGCTGGGCTGCCTTTTTGTCTATCTCTCTCATATACTGTTCTGCCAGGCTATTGCTGCTAGTCTTTGTCAGGTTGCTTGGCCACTGGGCACTTTTCAGGGTACGTAGCTCTTCAGTTCAGTTGCTGGACTCCACAGGTTTTACTGTCAGCTATAATCTTCTCTGCTTCTAGACACCAGCACACTCAGTGTTACTTTGCTCTCTTTAGCTGGGGTAGTGCTATGTGTTCTTTAAGTGGAGTGCTAAAGAGCTCTTTCTTGTAGCTGAGGCAATGATCCTCTGTCTAAAGATGCTTCTTTCCTCTGACTCTCAGAACCCCTAGCACTTTGTTTATCTGGCAGGAGACAGGAAAAAGCCTGACCTTCCCTAATTGATAATCCTTCTGAGCTCAAAACTCTTTCCCTAGATAAGTCACTCTATGGTTGCCTTAGGGTGATGTAAGCCAAATCAATCATTTCTACCTCCCGTACTCTTTTGGGAATTCTATATAGATGATTCTGTTAGATAAATTGACTGTCTTGTTTGTCTCTTCATATTCATATGAAATATTTAAGCCTTTAGATGCTTTCTAAAGTGAGATTATCTCTATTTTACATCTGGAAGCTTTTCCCTTTACATATCATTATCTCTGTTTTCAGAGTTTTTCTGAAGTCTCACAGGGTACCCCCTCTTACTAATATAAGTGTTTAATAACAGAAGATCTACTTTTGGTGTTAATAACAAATTCTGATTCTGCTATTTCTTACCTACATGATCCTATGCAAATTATTTGATCTTTCTGGATCTTAATCTCTTTGTCTATAAAATAGACCATCATCAATGAACGATCAACTTAAATTTTTTTTAAAGTTTTTATATTCTATGGAAGATAAAGTAGAAAAGTTCTACAAAGGATTTTTGAAAATTTTCAAAACCATATCAATGTATAGTTTCATATTTGAGGATCTAAGAGCAGCTGTAGGGCATGGAGGAATGACATAGAAAAATATTTGACAAAATAGTTACGAATTAAGAAAGAAAGAAACTAAAGACTTTTTCTTAATCCTAAACCATTTTATCAAGCAAGCATTTGTAACATAGAGGATTGATTATTCAGAAGACATATGCCTGTGTTATAAATATTTGTATCCAGAAAAGAGTTGAAAGGCAATAGACATGAAGAATAGCAAATACAAAAAATGAAGTACACTTTTTCTTAATGGACAGGAATCATATTAAAGCAGTGCTCTAAATGATTTTAGGTTGCTTCCTTCTTCAAAATCCCATATTTTGTCCTGCAGTATTCTGATATTACTGTGTGCCTATAAGTCATAGATTTAGGGCCTTAGAAGAATTAACATTAGAAGCCAGCCAAAGGAAGATGCAAAGACAATAATGAAGGTGAGAATAGAGTGTTGCAAATTGCCAATGAAAATTTAGGTGCAAGAAGTGGTCTAAAATCATTAAAGCTACATAGAAACAGAGGGGAAGGGTGGTTATGTAGCAAGAACAGTGAACAAATGAAGAAATGTTGCATTGAAATGCAAGAAATATTCAATAGAAATACTGGAAAATAGATAAAATACTGGAAAAATAATATGCAAAACAGCTTTATGAATAAAGATAATCTGTATGGTCCTTGTAAATCAGATTATTAAATTTCCCCTGGAGAACCGAACAGAGCTTCTCAGATGGAGTAGGTATTCAGAAAATATTTCTTGACTTGTTAATCCAGCCAGGTCCTGATTAGTACAAATAATGACTCCCTCCTCAAATGATCCTATTATTTGAATTCATACTACATATTCCCATAGATCTGGAAACAATTGCCCAAGTTTACATAATTATAATTTCAAGCAGTTTGAAACCAAATACTTGTGACCACTTAATGGATTTGTTATTTGTGCCTAGCTGCCCATAAGTGTTGCATAAGCTACCTCTAATGATTTGGTTGATACTTGTCTAGGTATCTCTTGAGAAATTCAGCTTCTCTCTGCATCAAGGCATTGAAGTATTTGGTTGGGTTTGTTAAATAGTATTTCCTGTTAAAATAGTATTTTAGACAATTCTCTTCCCTCTTTCTCTATTAACTATGTTACTCCTTTCCCCAATTTCAGAGTCCCCCCCCTCCCCCCCCAGGCAGTTGCGGTTAAGTGACTTACCCAGGGTCACACAGCTAGGAATTATTAAGTGTCTGAGGTCACATTTGAACTCAGGTCCTACTGACTTCAAGGCTGGTGCTCTATCCATTGCATCACCTAGCTGTCCCCACTGAGTCCTTAATATTAAGCTTTTATTGTTTTATTATGTTTCCCTCTTTAAAAAAATAACCATCATTGTGAGAGAAATGATTATTAATGACCAATGATTTGGAGAGTCAGAGTTGCTCTTTTTTCTATAGTCATCTTTTCAAAGTTGAGTCTTTTGAAGGACATTACTGATAATGAGTTTTGAATTAATTGTCTCTCAATGTTGGTAAGATCCTAACCCTCCTTCTACTCAGTTTTCAGTGAGGATACATTCTTTAGATAGAATGCCCACTGCTGGGCATTAGAAGTGAATGCCATAATCAAAGTTCATTAGAATAGGTCCAGTCCCTCACTGTAATACTCATTCTTTCTCATTACTTGTTAACCAGTCAGAGTTGATTCTCCACCATCCCCCCAAAGCCACATAATAAGTCTTGAGTTGCTGCCACATGCTGTACATGTATGTGTATTGGGTAGGGTAAATGTGGAGAGATTGGGGAGAGAATATTAGAGAATTCTAGAATTGCTTTTTTCCTCCACCAGACAAAAAGAAAACCCAACTCATAGGTGTAGAGCTTTGCTTTTAGAATGAAAATGGAAACAGTACTCTCATGTCATCCCAGTATACCATTTAGATCAGGGCAAGTTTTCCCTTTTTCAATTCACATTTCAGGAAGTTGTTGCTCTCTTGCATAGCTTCTCTTTCCTTTCCCCATTTTTCTTCTAGCTCTCTTTTAAGGTTTTTTATAGTCTCTTCTAGGAGACCCTTTTGTATTGGGGACCAACAGTGGTCTGGAGACTGTCTGCTATTAGTCTCTTCAGGGTTGAAAAGCTGTTCTCCTTCTGTATAGAAACTATCAATCGTCCTTTTGATTTTTTTACTCATTTTGTTAAAGCCTGAAGTGTCTGCCTTCAGAGCCAGGAAGTTACCAGCTTCCTCTGCAGAGCAGTGAAAGGTGTATGGACGGGTAGCTGTCCTGCCAGCCGGCTACAAAAAGCAGCGAGGTACTGGAATGCTCTGGGAAAGAGTTCCCCACCTGGGAGTAACTCAGGCCTGCAGGGCCGAGCTGGGAAAGTGCCCTGCAAAGAACCCCTGCTGTGTGGGATGATGACTGCTCTGGGGCTAGACGCTGAGCAGTGAGAGTTTCACTACCCTAAGCCAAAGCCCACCCTGGGGCTGTGGGTATTAGCAGCAGAGCAGGGAATGGCCCTGCAGGGACTGGAAGTGTCTCTGCTCTGGAAGCACAGTCCTGCTGGGGAGGTTCTATTGCTCCAGGATGAGCCCCCCACTGTGCCGATTAGAGGCTGCCCAGGCTGTGCCCCCTGCCGTGCAGATATATAGCTGCCTCCGCAAAAGCCCCGAACTGCAGGACGTGGCTGCAGGGCTGCATTAAAATCTGCCTGAGTCACTTCCGGGTTTGAGGGGTTACAGCCAGATCTCATTAGGTTCTGGCGTTTTTTAGAGGACTCTCTGTTTTAGGCTTTCATTTCTCTGCCAGTTTATTGCTTTGTAATCAAAGCAGAGCAGTCAGCCCATAGCAGAGTGGTTCCTATAACTTCTCTAGCCACAGAGATCACCCCCGCCCCTGGTCTGCTCAGGATGCTGGTCTCTCACTGCCTGTGCTAGTCTGTTCCTGGCCCCTCAGGACAAACCTTTCCTGGCGATCTTCCAGATTGACTTTGCTGGTAAGTTGTAGTGCTTCTAATCTTCATGAATTTAAGCAGTGAAGAGCTATTTTTGAGGCTGAATTAAGTAGTTGGTTGAGGGGATGAGAGGAGCTTAGAAAGTCAGCAGTGCCTTCCCTGCCATCGTGGCTCTCTTGGGGGGGGAGGGGGGCTTTCCCGGTGCCCAATGGCTATGCTTGTGGCTTGCCTTTCACTTCAAATTTCATAGATGTGGCACATTTAAATAGCAGGAGCCTTTGATATCGGGGAGATCTGAGAAAATAAGATAACTTTTGTTTACATTGTATTTTTAAACATTTAAAGCCTTTGAATTAGCTCACATTGTCTAACTCTTGGTGATTCCCATTTGTTTTTTGTTTGTTCGTTTGTTTGTTTTAGAAGAGATACTGGAATGATTTCCATTTGCTTTTCCAGCTTATTTTACACTTGAGAAAACTGAAGACAAATAGCATTAAATGAGTTGTCCAGGATCACACAGCTTTTAAGTGTCAGGGGCCTATTTTGAAACCAGATCTTCCTGATTCTAGAGCCAATGTTCTATTCACTGTGTTGTATAAAAATGAAAAGATTTGCTTTTTTGATAACCTCACCAACATTCTAGAGGCAGCTAAATGTTTACTTCCATGAGCACACTCTTCTGATTGTTAAATCTTGGCTCACCATTCCTGAAGGCAAGTATATTTTCCTTGATGTCCTTTTAGCCCTAAGTCTGAGATCCTGTAATGTAAAATGTGTCTGAGAATGTGGTGGTTGTTGTTTGTCTTTTGTTCTCAAAGAGGATTATGATTTCAGAGGAGATGCTACTGTGCCATGTAAGGGAGTTGGATTTAAGTGAAGGAGGGCTGTGGAAAGTGACTAGTCTTGCGTTCTCTTTCAGAGCCATCTGGGTCCAGGGGCAAGGTATTGATCTAGACAACTGGATCTGGCCCTGGATGCAGTGGGAGAGCTTGATCTTTTTAAAAAGCTTAAGTCTTTAACAAGTCTCAGTTTGATTGAGACAACATCCATTCAGTGATTAAAACTAGGTAAGAAATGAAGCAGAGAATGTCTCAGAATGTCTGTGAAGGTAATTTAGATATGGATTGTGAATTTAAATAGAGGGGTTTGTGTTTTGTTATAGAGACAATAAGGAGCCATCTGAGTTTTGTGAACTGAGGAGTGATGTGTCTGCTATGCTTTAGGAATATCATTTTGACAGCTGTGTAAAGTATGGATTAGTAAGGAATGAGACTTGAAATAGGAGACCAATTAGAAGGCTGTTAAAATTCATAAGAAGCAATTTGTTCTTGAGATAGGTGTGTGAATAGCGAAAGAATGTGGATGAGATTGACGTTACGGAGGTAAAATTGATGATATTTGGTGGACCTATTGAATATGTCAGAAGAAGAGTGATGAATAAATCAAAAATAAATCTCATCTTTACAATACAAACAATGAAGAATAAAACCACATCATAAGATCGAAATTTTTAGAAGAAAAACATAATAATATCAACTATTTATGTAATCTGTACCCTTCTAGTTTCTTTTCTGTATGCACACTTGAAGTTTTGTGGTTTTGTTCTTTAGGTTGTAGCCAATGTGTTTGCTCTTCTAATTTTGCTTTTGAAAAAGCAAATATTGAGGCATTATATCACTTCTTGTGAATCATTTTATATTTCTTTGTAATCTTCATATTTATCATTTTAAATTCCATAGGAATATTCCATTTCACTGTTGCAAATCCAATCTGTCTGCCATTACCTTGTCATTGGATATTAAGATTGCTCTTAATTTCCTCCATTATGATAAAGCAGGCAATATATTTCTACAAACAGATCTTATTTTCTGCTTAATATTAGATTTAGCAGAGTTCATATGAAAGAAATTGATCACATTTGTGTCCCTAAAAATACATTACTAGAGTGTCTTTCTAAAAGATTTTATTGCATAGCTCTTCAAAAGAATATAACATAGCATATATGTTTTTCTAGACTTCTGATTAGATGTAAATTTTATAATTTCAAGCTTTTTGTTAGTTAATATGTGTAAGGCAATGTTTCAAAAATTGTTTGATTCTGTACTTGATTATTGGAGTTTGAATACTATTTCATATAATTATTTAAAACATGTGCTTTGCTAGAAATTTATTAGTTTTTGTTAATTATTCACTGGGGGATGGGTATTACTCTTATAGATTTGTATCCTTTCTTTATGAATTTCTGAATGTTAGATTTTTGTTTCCTCATCTGCTTCTTTTCTTTTTGTTTTGCATGTTCTTTCAGTTATGCAAAATCCTTTTATTTTTGTATAATAGATACTTCATTTTGTTGTCAATAATTATTTATTTTATAAATTCTTATTTTATAAATAAAATCTTATTTTATAAATAAAAATTGTGTCTTTCTATTGAGATAACTATATTATTAGTTAGGATTCTATTTTGTGTATTATTTAAAAATTTTTTTTAGTATATCCAAGTGGAATTTATTTTTAGATATAGGATGAAGTGTAAATATAAACTCACTACTAATGAAAGTTTTTTCCCCACCCCCTTTTAATGAATAATAGTTCCTTTCCTAATCTGAGGTTTATAAAACACTAATGTCTTGTATACATTTGTACGTTTTGTACATGATTCTATTTTTTTACTTTTAAAACCTGCATAAAATAGTTTTGTCATTTACTGCTTTATACTAAAAATAACTCCTGCATAATATTTTTTGGGGAAAATCTTGATATTTTTGCTAGTTTAATTTTCTTTTAATATTCTTTTATTTTCAAATGAAAATCATTCTTCTTTCCCTCCCAGATACCTACTATTGAGAAGAAATATAAGAAAAATAAAATTCCCATTACAAACATGTATAATAAAGCAAAACCAATTCCTGCATTGACCATGTCCAAAAAAATGCAATTCTGTACAGTTCATCACCTGTTTATCAGGAAATGAGCATCATATTTCAACTAATTGTATTGGTCAGAGTTTCTTAGTCTTTTAAAAGTTGTCCTTACGATGTTATTGTCATAATCCAAATTATTTTCCCGGTGATGCTTACCACACTGTCAGTTCATATGGTTTCCCCATGTTTCTCTGAAACTGTTCCCTTCATCATCATATAGTATAATAGTATTCCATCATAATTGTATATAACAATCTTTTCAACTGTTGGTTACCAACTCAGTCACCACAAAAAGAGCTTCCATTTTTAAAATAAAAATCCATGTATTTTTATACATAAGGATCTTTCTCCATATTCTTTGATCTCTTTGGAATATAGACCTAATAGTGGCCATCACTGGGTCAAAAGAACATGGCACAGATATGACCACAGACCTGAGAGTTCTCTATTCTTTTTTCTTCTTTTTAAAAAATGACTCTATTTTATTTGTGTTTTCTACTCATTTGGAACTTATTTTAATATATGGTGTGAGTTTACCAAATACTACTTTAATTGTGCTAATTAGTTTGTTGAAACTATATCTGTAAATTAATTTGGGGAATATTGACACTATCACCATATTAAATTCTTATAATGATATGCAGGAAATATCCCTCTGTCTTTATTTCTGTTAAAATCATTTAAAAGCCTTTTTTTTTTTTTATAGAGATCTCATGTCTCAATAGGTGAGTACTAAACATTTGATACTTCTTTTCATCACAATACATTTTCTTGTATATACATTTTCTTACTTTGAGGGATAATATAAAAAATGAGCATATTTTAAATTTCACTGCCAATACTTACTTTTAAAATTTCTTCCTTCTTAATGCTCATATAGCATTGATCCACTTTTCTAAAGCTACATTGACTATATAATAAGTCATTCAAAGTAAGTAATACTGGTTTGTACCTCTTTAAAGTACTTTTTATGTTTCTCTATTTTGTATAACCTCAGACCTTGATTGTACTTTTGAATAGATGCTTTTATAATACTCAGGAAAAATTCTTGTTTTCTTGTGCTTTTTCATTATTGTGGATTTATTGGTAATACTTTTTTTAAAAGTTTCCTCTGAATCCTTTGTTGTAATCATATGATTTGAAAAGCAGCCCTTTATAGTAGGAGGCACTGGAATTGAAAATGGGAAATCTGGGTTGAAATCCAGCTCTGACACTATAAGCTGGGTAAGCATTAGGCAGCTTCTGCAAAATGGGGTTAAAAATATTTGAATCTAAATATAGGCTCTGCTTTGTGTTTAACAGTTCTTGGCCTTTATCAGTATTATGTTTGGATATGATCTCTTACCTCCAACTCTCAATCTTGTGTCATTGCTTTGCACTATGTTTCTTAGAGGATGGTTCTAGAGAGAGAATGCTGCCAACCTTAAATCAGCATATAAATGTAAGGTAGTTTTTAAAAGTGTGATTTAATTATATTGATACCCTGCCTCCCCCCAACCTTTCCCCCATTTTTAAACAAAAAGATAAGGCCATTTTTGTGTTATTCTGTCAGTTTTTGGTCATATTAGATTCTTCATGACCCTCTTTGGGGAAGGGATGGGAGGGTTTCTTGGCAAAGATATTAGATTAGTTTGCCATTTCTTCCTCCAATTCATTTTACAGATGGGGAAACTGAGGCAAACAGGGTTAAGTGATTAGTCTAAGGGCACACAGATAGTAAACATTTATGGCTGGATTTGAATTCAAGAAGACAAATCTTCCTGACTGGAACTCTATCCACTTTACCTCTTTGCTGCCCCATCTTTATGTTCAACCTTCCTGGTATTAATGCAATGTGGTCAAATTTTGTATGCTAGTCTTAGGATCCTAGACTCATCAGCTCAAAGACTGGGGCCTCTTAGTCCATATCCTTTATTTTATAGATGAAGAAACTGAGGGCCAGAGAGTTATGTTATTGGGCATATGCATATTCAGAATTGATACAATTTTATTATCTATCATGACTTTAAACATGATATAAACCTTATATCCCTTTTTATGTTTCTTGGTTTAAATTCAACTTGGATTTGCATTGAAGTGAGCAGATATTTTCTGAACTATTTCTAGCATGATAAATTTAATACAGCTAATTCAGTTGAAATCTGCTTATCACTTTTCTTGCTAGATTACCTGCATACAACATATGGTTAATTAATTTTTTACCCTTTCCATTGTAATACATAAAGTATTAAAATATTTATAACTCCTTCCCTTTTAAATGGATGAAGTGAATCCATTTAATTTACCTTTATAGTTATTATATTTGACTTTTCCATACCAATTCTGTAAAATGCTCATTTTTTGTCAGAAATTTTTTTCAAAAGTTGTCAAATTTTCTATTTTAACATTTAAATAATGTAACCAAAATGACATGTAGGACCCCTCTAGTTTATACCCTCATCTCACATCCCAGTTTAGGCCCTAAAGGAGGCCTCACAGTTATTTTAGCCTTCTCCTCAGTTTGGGAATTCACTTTTTACTCAATTTTTGCCCTAAGTGACTTCTTGGAGGAGAGAATTAGTCCCAGGTAGATGTCAGTCCTCTTTCCTTCAAATATCAACTTTGGCATCTGTTTTTTGTCCCCTTAGTTAGTTAGTTCTCTGGTTGAATATTGCTGCTGTGTAGTATGCTGTTACCCAAGGAAAAGATTATTCTATAGGCTTTTTTGTCTTTACCGCCATACAAAAAGAGAAGTTTGGAGAAGGAACAACAGAATTGAGTGTTGTTGCTTGTTGCCATACAATGATTGGGATGAAGGTTAAGGGTTTACAGCAGCAGCAAAAAGTATAGATTACAAGCCCAAGCTTAGGTTGTATTGTCTTGCCATATCAAGGGACCTGGTGTATGGTAGGGACTACTCAATAGATGGTTTAGGTTTAGAGATCTGCCTTCTCTCTGTCAATAAACAGACTTCTTAGTGTCTATAGACAGATGAAGTTATTCTTACCACTTGTGCATAATTTTTATTTGGCAGACATTTAGGAGTTTGGGAGGATTGGAGTCCTTGCTTTTTTGTTGTTCTTGGACCCAGACAATTACCTAAATGCAAATGTATTTCCCGAAATAGCATTATAAAAGGAGTAGTAACAAAATGTTATTATCATAACCCTAAAGTATATTCTTCCACAACTAATTTACATAATAAGAGGTTTCCCTCTCTAAATTGGGATCCAGGTTATGGGCATTATAATTAATGCTTACTCTTTTCTTAAATACCCTTTAAAATAATATTTTATTTTTTCCTCAAATACATGCAAAGATAGTTTGCAACATTCACTTGCAAAACCTTGTATTCCAAATGTTTCTTTAAAAAAAAAGTAATATCCCTCTATTGTCAAACTTCAGATAGATAGGGGTGAATAAGGGACTATAAAGGAATACTGCATAGAAGATCTTAATTTGAGAGAGAAGGCAAGGGAGGTGGCTCCCCATCCCAACTTTCACCCCAAGTGGGAGTGACTTATCCAATGTCGAATAAAGCTGGCAAGGAAGAGAGCCAGCAAAGAATTTGCTCTTTGGTTAGTGCTGGGACTGGAGCTAAGGGGTCAGGTCAGTGGGTGGTAGGGGATCAGAATCATGGCTTTGCCTGACCTTTGGGTGTGTCCTGGCTGGTAGATCTTTTGATTTGGAGCTACTGGACTGTGGGTTTAAATGGGATGGAGGTTCAGGATTTGTTCCATTGCCAAGAGAAGCAGAAGTTGACTCATAGTCCTGCTCAATTCTTCATCAGTTGCTGTCTTTGCTCTTGTCTCCCAGGACCTAAGCCACTGTACAAGGTCAGCCTAGGATGGTCCTACAGGACACAGTTCCAGCCTGATACTCCAAATCTTTCATAGGTGTCCAGCTTCTTATACTTGAAGTTTCCTAATAGCTGTACACAGGGGTACCTTTGAGCCTGTGAGCTGGGAAGTGCCTGGTGGGGTTTCTTGGGAGAATGTGGATTTCTTGATGGAGAGGATGAAAGAATAAATTCCCTGAAAGAAGCAGTAAGAGCTGAAAATTATATGCTGATCTAGAATAGCAAGAATAAGCTTCCATCACTGGCTCTTCCTGAATGGGCTCCTCCTTGGCCCCCATTAGCCCCAAATGGCCTCCATTTTAGTTGTGAGACAAAAGTATTCGTGAACAGTCAAATCTATATAAATTTTAATGGGCTATGACTGCTAGGCTGCCCTAGCAGCTTCCTGATCATCAGGAATCTTCAAATGCTTTCTTTTTCAGAACTCCAACCTGAGTTCTGAAGCCATCAGCCTATTGGCTTTGAGAAACAGATTTGGATTCCTTATGTTGGGGGATTCCAAAATTTTTCTTCTTCCCCCTCCTTTCTGATATAGGTTAAACAAGTACAATTTTCTAAACATATTTCCGTATTCATCATGCTGAGAAAGAAAAATAAAATCAAAAAGGTAAAAAAAAAAGAAAAAACATGAAAGGGAAAAATATCCCAAGCAAACAAACAACAATACTAACAATGGAGAAAATACTATGTTTTGATCCACATTCAGTTCCATGGTTCTTTCTGTGGATATGACAGCACTTTCCATCACAAGTCAATTGGAATTGTCTTATTGTTGAAAAGAGCCAAGTCCATCACATTTGATCATCATAGAATCTTGTTACTGTCTCCTGGTTCTGCTCATTTCATTCAGTATCAGTTCATGTAAGTCTTTCTAGACCTTCCTGAAATCAGCTTGCTCATTATTTCTTATAGAACAATAATATTTCATTACATTCATATATCATAACTTAATCAGCCATTCCCTGAGTGTGACCTCCCAGGTAATCACACCTACCTTGCTGATATAATCACACCTGCCTAGCCTATGCATAGCTTGCTATATTTCCAAGCTGTATTTTCCCAGGCATTCTGGCCTGCTCAGTCTGCACTCAGTTTGCAGTAATGTGCCATTCTGACTTGGCACAAACCCCTACTTCAGTCTGCTCATTGGCCGGCAGAGGCTGGGAAGCTTCGGGAACAAAGATGTTATGGGAATGAATCTGCAGGAGTGATAAGCCATCTGCCCAGATAGGGAGAGACAGTTTGTCTGGGAATATTAAAGTTTCTCCTTGAACCCAATTTTCACATGGTCCCTTCATATACTGACTAATTTATCTACTTTTTATTTTCATTTTGTGTTTCCTTAGCTATACTGTGATTAGAAAGCATTTAAGGGTACATTTAATGATAATAAACATCTTCCTTTGTCTTTTTACTACTTCACTTTGAAAGTATAGTGGTATCTTTTTGTCTTTCTTTCTCTCGATTTTCATGATATCTGTGAGAACCAGAACAGCTGGTTTGATTTCTGGCATTTTCAAGGGTCGTGCATTCCACACCTGAGGTACGTCCATTCAGTTTCTAGTTCCTTGCCACTACAAAAAGGGCAGCTACAAACATTTTTGCACATGTGGATCCTTTTCTTTCTTTTATGATTTCTTTGGGATACAGGCTCAGTAGACACTGCTGGATCAAAAGGTATGCCTTTTGGGCATAATTCCCAATTGCTCTTCAGTTCTCATATACTTCTTGCTTGGATCCACAGATGAATTTTTTAAATTGGAAACAAATTGTCAATGGCAGATGACTTTTGTTTTTCTTGTTTTATTTCCCTGATCTGTGGAGATTTTTCCTGATTTGGGGTGTAATGCCGGAGAAACTGAGGCAGGAGAGAGATTAGAGAGTTTTAATATTTTTATTAATGGGAGAGTAAGATTGACTGGACAGGACTCTCGTCTCAGATTATCCAGTCAGACAGAGATAAGTATACTGGGACCAAGGAATCCATATTGGTCCCAGGGCTGGAGGAGTCCGGCATACAACTGCCAGCCGCCATACTCCAGCAATGAATGGAAGAACCCCAACTTCTTAAATACCTTTTTGGAGACAAAGAAGAGAAAGGGAGGGAAAGTTTTTATCAGGGAGGGGAAGCCATATCATGGGTTATCTTGGAATATTCTAAAGGAATATTGTAAATCCATAAAAGAATCAGGAGATCTACTCTTCTATCTTGCTAATTTATAACCCCAGAGCGAATAATCCTTAGTTTTACTGGGTCAGAGACAGAACAGTTAAGGAAACTGAGACAGGGAAACTGAGTCAGGACAGTTAAAGAGAACTGTGGCATAACAGGGGCTTTTTGCTTTAATACTTAGTTCACAATTTTCTGCCTAACCTTCACAATGAATTTTTCTTGGAAGCTCCTGGCTTTTTGTTTACCTACTTAGATCTCTTTGCATTATGTCTCCCATTCTCTTCTCTTTCTCCCTTGAGTCTCTTCTCCTCTGAAAGAAATTATTATTTTTCTTTTATATTAATAACCAACTATTGAATTAAGACTAAGGTTTTCCCCCTTCCTATTTCCTCATTCAAAAATCAACCCTTGTAGACAAGCCATTGAAGTACAGGGATGATAATGTATGGTTCAGAAATGGTGAGGGGTCACCATTTAATAAAAAAAGCTGGAGAGATCTCTAGAAGCAAAGCAAAGTTTATTATACATTCTAGCGAGAAGGGCGTCCCACCCTTCCAGCAGACAATGGAAGGGAGGGAAGGAAGCACAGTCGGTGGCAGGGTCAACACTTTTAATCCCTAATGGGAATACCCCCTTCCACCACTGATGCTCATCCTCATTGGCTGAGGATCTTACATTCTAAATGAGGGAACTACCCAAGAAATTGAACTTGACCAATAAATACATAGTTGCCCATATTTGACTGAAATGGGGAGAAAACGATGTCATGGGAGGATAGCAGGAAGGGGACTTAAGTATTGAAATGGACAAATCTCTCCTTTCCGCCTCAGGCCAGCAGAAGAAAGTTTGCTTAGTTAGATTGGGGATCTCTTTTGTATTTCAAAAGACCAGGTCAACGATGCCCTTAAGGTTATCTGTTCCAGGTGGGTGGTCTATTTATGCAACAGAATACCTACTCCCACCCTGTAGTAAAATGCTAATCACAGATTCCAATGTAATAATGCTAATCACAGATTCCAATGTAATAATAGCCGAACAAATATAAAAGCTATCCCTAGTGTTGTGAGGGCACGGAATTTTCACCATTCTGTCCGGAGCTCGGTACCAAATAAATCCTAAATCTTCCTCATTGCGGCTGTCTTGAATTTTATTGCCTGGGCTATTTCATTATGACTGACTAAGTGCTCAAAGTCCTTCAGGCCTACTCAAACTCTGAAGTAGATGAAGTCTTACTCGATTTTCACAACTGTCTTGAAAGATCTCTCCTCATCTCGTTCAATAATGAGATGAAATCTTGGGCAAAACTGGGAAAACTAGTATCTAATCAAAAGGTAAAGAAATTCTAGTTTAGATGAATTGATGAATTCCGGTCTATTGGATCAGTCACCTACTGGGTGGAAGTGGATTTACCCCTTTTATCTAGATTACACTAGACTGGTGATATGTATATAGAGAAGTCTCTTTGACAAAGACTGAGTGATCAGAGTAAAATCCTTCAGACCCTCATTAAAATAAACCCATCTCTCATTATAATATTTATTTTCCTCATTACTCTTTAATAAGTCAGTGTTGATTTCCATCCTCATGAATATTCAGTCTTCCAAGGGCATATAAATATCTAGTGAATTCAGTGAGGTATCCCTGGCATTTGAGAGTGCTACTGACACCCTTCCCCGTCTTTAAATTATCTGTTAGCAACAATTAATAAAATGATTAATTACCCAGGAACTATATTTCTTGAACTTTTTATATGTCATGCCTGCTACCTCCAGGTTTCATGATTATGGCTGATTGCTGGCATTTATGGGCAGACCTTCATTTCCTTTTCTGATTGCATTCCATCTTGCTGATTTCCCACTGTATATAAAACTCACTACTGCATCAGTAGAACAGATGACAAGGGAATAGGATCCCAAGGACTGTAAAATTCCCTATCAACAAGAACAGAAATTCATTGAGATCTGCATATGAATAGTAGTGTTTGGCTGGCATTTGCTTTTTCCCTGAGCAGATGTGAGATGTGAGTGTTTTCCAAAGGAGAAAGTGATTCAGCATTTCATACTGGGCTACTTGTAGCTATGCCCTGGATGACCTCTCAGTATCTCTGGGAGCAAGGAAGGAGAACATAGGCTTGTTTGAATGGCAGTATCACTTGGGTATCTATTGATAGCCAGTTACTATGTCTTTAAAAGAAAGGTCTATTGCTTCCCTTGGATGATAAGTAGTTCTTTTATTTTAGACCCTACTTTGTATTATTTATATGTAGTCATATGTTCATTTAACAAAGAAAGAACTATAAAAGTCATTTGAGATATGCATTTGTTGTCTCTCCATACATTGACCCAAGAGGGTTAGGTTAGATTTTTATTTTAAATTTCTTATTCACAGATGTGTTTGTGTTTCTGAGTTTATTTTACATAATGCATCTTCAGAATTAAGACTTCCTTCTATTTCCTTTCATATTGATGCTATTCAGATTGTGAATTTCTTTGAGGGAAAGGGAGGGCCCTGCTGAGGAGATAATGATTGCTATTGAATACAATAAGTATCGTTAAGAGACTACTATATACAAGACATGGAAATATATAAAGATAGAATGAAAAGTAATCCCTTACCTCAAAGGGCTTACATGCTATTAATAAGATATAACATTTAAAGAGATTTGAAAGTGTGTGCATGTTTGTGTGTGTGTGTGTGTGTGTGTGTGTGTATGTATGTACGTACACATACCATATATTATTTGAGAAGGTCTTAAATCAGAGTAATTCAGGGATTCTGGAAAAGCAAATCCCCTTAGCACATAAAACTAAACCTGGAAGGAAACTAAAGATTTTTAAGAGGCAGACTTGAGGAGGTACAGGAGCAGAGATAGAGGTCAAAGATGGAGTGAAAGACTCTGGAAACTATTAAGTAGGCTATTTAAGCTGAAATGGAGAATACATGAAAGGAAGTGCAGTGAGCCTGAGAAGGTAGGCAGAAGCAGATTGAGATAGACTTAATGGTAAAAAGGGAAACTAGTATATTATCCTAGAGGCAACAGAAAAACACTAACACTCCTGAGCAAGGGAGTGTTATGGTCATCGGTACTTTATAGGAAGATAATTTTGATAGGTGTTGGGAGGATGGATTTGAAAAGAGACATACTGGAACCTGAAGGCTGAATCTAGGGAATCTAGAGATTGGGTTTTAAGTATGCAATGGGACAAGTGATATTTTAAAAGTTTTGGCTATTGAGAGCTATTGTGCTCAAGCATGAGCAACTAGGTGGTACAGTGGATAGGATGCCAGGCCAAGGAAGATTCATCTTCTTGAGTTCAATCTGGCCATGTGACCTGGACAAGTCACTTAACCCTGTTTATCTCAGTTTCCTCATCTGTAAAGTGAGCTGCAGAAACCAATGGTTCTAATATCTTTGTCAAGAAAACCTGTTCTTTAAGAGTTGGACATGATTGAAGAGCAAAAGTGCTCAGGCATAAATTTTCAGAAATTACTGTCTGATAGCAAAATACCTTGCTCATCGTAGGTGCATAATAATAAACGTTTACTGACTGATCAAATGTTTGATAAAGTTAATGTAGCAGATTTCATTTCAATATTCATTTGCACATGTATATACATACATACATACATACATATGTGTTGCGTGTATTATATATAGATCACATATCTTTGTTTTTTATAATAGCTTTTTATTTTTCAAAATACATGCAAAGATAGTTTTCAACATTTATCCTTGCAAAACCTTGAGTTCCAAATTTTTCTCCCTCCCCTAGATAGCAAGTAATCCAATATAGGTTAGACGTGTAATTCTTTTAAACATATTTCCATATTTATCATTCTGCACAAGAAAAATCAGATCAAAGGTGGGGAAATGAGAAAGAAGAAAAACAAGCAAGCAAACAACAACAAAGGTTGGAAATGCTGATGAGATTTAGATTTGGGGGTACCCAAATGAAATTAGAGTTTCTGGTGGTCAGAGAGTTAAACGAGGTCTAGTGGCAGGTTCAGGGTTTCAGGGAATCAAATAGAGAGGTTTGGCTCCCCTGCAACCCCTCAGGATTCGGTGCAAAGATAGGGAGTTTTGGGGAACACCCTTCTGGCAGCACAGAGGCTCCCTGTATAGGAATTTACAGACCTGAAAACCTAGATTGATAACAGAGGTTTATTATGAGGATTGGAAGTAAGGTTAAGATCTAGTTAGGGAAATAGGTGAGGGTAAAGAGAGGATAGCACTGGAAACTATTCCAGTGGGCAGAGGCTCCTTGGGATGCCAAGCATAGTATCGCTAGCATGTTTGGAACTTCTGCAAAGAGAGGGTTTTAGTTTGGCTCTTTTTATGATGAGAGATTTAGCTAACAGGTGGGTGGAATCTCAAGTTGTCTCCTTGCTGGGTTTCAGCTAGAATTTGAATTGAATTCATTGAGTTTCAGGACTGAGCCGACCCCCCTGAGATAACAAAGATGAAACTGTTTGTCCTTGGGGTGGGGTCCCTCACTGAGGCAGAGTTGAAGGAAATTTTCTCCTTTAAGAAATTTCAGAGTTTTAGGGTCCCCTCTTCAACATGTTGTGATCCACATTCAGTTCCCACAGTCCTGGATGCAGATGGCTCTCTCTATCACATATTGGAATTGTCCTGAATCAGCTCATTGTTGAGAAGAGCCTTGTCCATCACAGTTGTTCATCACAGAATCTTCTTGTTGCTGTGTATAATAATCTGGTTCTATTCACTTCACTCAACATCAGTTCGTGTAAGTCTCTCCAGTCCTCTCTAAAATCATCCTGCTGCTCGTTTTGTATAGAACAATATTCCATAATATTCATATGACATAATTTATTCAGCCATTCTCCTACTGATAGGCATCAACTCAATTTCTAGCTTCTTGTCACTACAAAAAGGGCTGCCATAAACATTTTTGTACGTGAGGGTCCTTTTCCCTCCTTTATTATCTCTTTGGTATGCAGGCCCAATAGAGACACTGCCGGATCCAAGAGGGTATTGTGTGGGATGGTACTAGACCCCTTTTCCCAAATTACTAATCAGAGACATCTTCGGGGACGAAGAAAGCATTTATTTAGTCCCTGTAGGGAGAGGCCCAGACACACACCTGGGAGCCATCCCAGTTCCCTCCATGTGCTTGTGGAACCTCACTAGCTTCCGGCTTGTGGGGATTAAATAGTAAAAGAGCCAAGCCTTTTCATTAGATAGACTAAAAGGACATTACCATCCTTGACCAATGGTCACTAATGTTGTATGCTTCCCACAGGTCACATCACTTCTTGTAACTTCCTGAGGGTCTGACCTTTAGAGACCATGTGACTCCCTGCAACCCGGGGGTCCAAGACCTGATCTTCAGGCTCTGGGAATAGGGATCATGTGACTTTGTTTCAAATTGAGAAAATTTCATCCAATCAGTCCCATTTAGTATGCACAATTTGTATACCATATATCTTTAATATAATTCAATTCAACAAGTTACTAAAAATATATGTCCAAAAGTGTCCAACTTTCATTTTGAGTTAATAGGTACTCAAATATATGCATTTGGATTCAGAGGACCATCTACTTACTTAATCCTGTGTGATCCAGAGCCAGGCCTTTGATCATTTTAAGTCTTCATTTCCTCATCTATAAAATGAAAGTTGTTAAAAGTTGGTCTTTAAGGCTCTTTCCAACTCTAAACCTGGGATCCTATATACAGACATGTATGCCTAAGACGTTGGTACAGATGATTATGTCCTTTATATTTATTTTTTTAAACATTAACATTGGCTTTGAATTCCTCTCAGCATGCTGTAATCATAGGGTTATAAAATTTTAGAGCACAAATGGACTATTTATTGAAATCTTTTAGTGCTAGGCCCAACCCTTCATTCTAAAGATAAGAAAATATCTTTACACCAGAGAGATTATCTTGGTTAAAGCCATTTAGTGTCCAAGTAAGGGGTAAAGATTGCCTATACAGTTCTGTTTCAAAAATGTCTCTTATTACATGTGATAATTTTGGGGGGATGTCTTGTTTTAACATCAAGAATTTACACGGTATTCCTACTTTGTGAGCAGTCTCTAGTAATAAAGGAAAACATTTAAGTAAAACTAAAATTATCTGAAAATCATCAGAAAGTATATACAAAATGTTACATCTTGTAGCATCCTTTCCATTTCACTACTTAATAAAAAGACAACAGAAATCTTTTTCCTTTTCCTTTTATTTCCTGCCCCATTGGGGAAAAAAGAAAAAAAATTTTCTTTTAATAATTTTCTTGCATAGTCAAGCAAAAAAAAAAAAATCCTCTTAATGGCCCATATAAATACATACATGATACATACATCCCTACAAATACATATCCATCTATAGAAATTCTGTAACCTAAGTCCATTACTTATATGTAATGGATAGCAGCTTTTATCATCTTGAAGAGTAAGGAAGGGAGAAGGCAAGATAGAGACAGACAAGAAAGATACTCCCATTTAAAAAATATTTTTGAGAGGTTTTTTTTTTTTGCCTGTTGTAAATGCTACTGGATAATTGTTTTAGTTTAATAGCAAATAGGATAATGTAGGCTCAAAAAAGGCCTCTTTGGAGAACAAGAAGCTGAACTCTACTGATTAAATCTCATTATGTCCAAATAAAGAGATCACGTAAAGAGATGGAACTTTAAAGTTCACATTCCAGCCTCTCTGTCCCTTGGGCGAGGAAGTAGATTTCTCTTGTTTGACCCACAGCAGGCAAAACTAGCGCCTAATTAGTAGAAGTTACAGAGTATCATATTTGAGTTTTGTTCCATGATAAACTTCCTAATAAGAGGTACCCCAAAGTGATATGCTACCCATGAAGAAATAAACTGCTTGCTCTAATAGATGTTTGAGCAGACCATGAATGATATATGGAGATTCCTATTTGATTTGTTTTGTTTGATTTGGAGAAAAAAACCACAATAACTGCTCATTGAAATCTGGGTGCCTAGACTCAGTTCCCCATTTGTGCTGTTTTATCAAGGAGAGGTGTCTTTTAGGAAAGGTCTCTTAGGAAGGCACATTCTATTACTTTTCTAGTATTGGGGTGTTTATAGCCTTCAAGGATGTGCTTGCACACATCAATAATATCTGGATATACTCTCAAATCTTTCTTTTTAAAGATTATGCTTATGGGAGAATAGGTTCTGATCTGGGTTTTGTTTTTGTTTTTTCATTGAAATATGGAACTCTATTAAGGTAGATCAGCTCCTTCTCTCCATCTAAGAGAGATACCTGGCAGCATGGGAGCTTTACTCAGATTCTTATAGACAGTATATCACAAATGTAGGAATTGAACCCAGCTCTTTCTGGCTTTCTATCTAGTATAATGTTATTATTGTTATTGTTGTTCTTGAGTGGTCTCAGTTGTAACATCCAACTCTTTGTTATCCTGTTTGTTTTTTGTTTTCTTTTGGCAAAGATACTGGAGAAGTTTGCCATTTTCTTCTCATTTGACAGATGAGAAAACTGAGGCCACAGTGACTTACCCAGGGTCATATAGTTAGCAAGTGTCTAAGGGAGGATTTGAACTCAGAAAGATGAATTTTTCTGACTCCAGGCCCGGTACACTATCCACTGTACCCAGCTAGCTGCCCCCTATCGAATATACCATACTGATTAAACATATCTTTTTGTTAGAATACAGGATCAATGCAGGACCCATCTATATTTCCCCGATTTGTTAAGAAAAACAAAAATCTATATATGCAAAGTATTTTTTAAAAAAAATATATATTGCTGAATCATTGCTGAATTTGTATATAATTATTAGTTTCTAAGTTTTTTTTTAATTTTTATTTAATAATTACTTTATATTGACACTCGTTTCTGTTCCGATTTTTTTTTTCCCTCCCTCCCTCCACCCCCTCCCCTAGATGGCAAGCAGTCCTTTATATGTTGGATATGTTGCAATATATCCTAGATACAATATATGTTTGCAGAACCGAACAGTTCTCTTGTTGCATAGGGAGAATTGGATTCAGAAGGTATAAATAACCCGGGAAGAAAAACAAAAATGCAGACAGTTCACATTCGTTTCCCAGTGTTCTTTCTTTGGGTGTAGCTGCTTTTGTCCGTCATTTATCAATTGAAACTCAGGTCTCTTTGTCAAAGAAATCCCCTTCCATCAAAATATGTCCTCATACAATATCGTTGTCGAAGTGTATAATGATCTCCTGGTTCTGCTCATTTCACTTAGCATCAGTTCATGTAAGTCTCGCCAGTCCTCTCTGTATTCATCCTGCTGGTCATTTCTTACAGAACAATAATATTCCATAACATTCATATACCACAATTTACCCAGCCATTCTCCAATTGATGGGCATCCATTCATTTTCCAGTTTCTAGCCACTACAAACAGGGCTGCTACAAACATTTTGGCACATACAGGTCCCTTTCCCTTCTTTAGTATTTCTTTGGGATATAAGCCCAATAGAAACACTGCTGGATCAAAGGGTATGCACAATTTGATAATTTTTTGGGCATAATTCCAGATTGCTCTCCAGAATGGTTGGATTTGTTCACAACTCCACCAACAATGCATTAGTGTTCCAGTTTTCCCGCATCCCCTCCAACATTCATCATTATTTTTTCCTGTCATCTTAGCCAATCTGACAGGTGTGTAGTGGTATCTCAGAGTTGTCTTCATTTGCATTTCTCTGATCAGTAATGATTTGGAACACTTTCATATGAGTGGTAATAGTTTCAATTTCATCCTCTGAAAATTGTCTGTTCATATCCTTTGAAGTTTCTAAGTTGAAGATAAATTTGAGATTTAAATTGAATTGATTAAAAAATTAAACTTTTAGAAAGATTAAAATAGATGTGCTGATTAGGAACATAGGACCATAGATTGAGAGCCACAATGGACCTTAAAGATAATCTTGTATATTTTGCATCATGTGCTTAAAATATTCTTGTTCACTTTGCCCTCTCCTTTCTCTCCACCAATAGAATAAATAAAGTCCCCAAGGCCTATTACTGTTTCATTTTTAGCATTCATTTTAGCATAGCAGAGGTCCAGAAGTGCTGAACCCCTCCAATATATTGGGGTTTTCAATACATACATACACTCAGAACGTTAGCAGAAATGCTAATATTGGGGATATAATTCTCCCCATATGGGACACCAAATGTTATTGTTTATGGGTGACTCAAAGTGTCTCAAAATAAAATCAAGAGGCAAAGATTTTTATGATGCTGCTGACAGTGGGATGACCCACTTAGGTGAAAAATGTCATAAAGGCAAGGAAAGTTCCTAATGAACTAGCCATAACTGGGGGAAAGATCCCACAAGGCAAACAAAGGTCCTGGAGAACTTGTTGCCATAAGGTGGGCAGTTCCTAATGAACCCCACAGAGAAGTGACACACAAATAGATTCTTTTATAGGAGAAAAATAACTGGGGAGAGAGGGGCTTGACGTCATAATTTGACCTTCTGATGGGATACAGTGACTATAGGTCATGTCTATGCAAGGAATTCAGCCTGGGCCTACTGCAATAAAGGTCCTAAACAAAAGGCTTATTTAAGAAAAGACAGAGATAATCCTGATAATGCTCATCCCTGCTTGGCTTTGGTCAGAATTTGGAGCTTGGACAGTAAAATTCAAACCTTCTCCTGTCAGTTGTCCCTACCTATGGCCCACCTACTTATCAAAGGTTTTTTTTGGGATCTTATTTCTTCCATCATTTTTAGTATCCATTCCTATGACTTGCATATAATGTAGTTATTATTATTATTATTGTTATTTTTTGATGAGGCAACTGGGGTTAAATGACTTGCCCAGGGTCACACAGCTAGGAAGTGTTAAGTATCTGAATCCAGATTTGAACTCAGGTCCTCCTGACTTCAGGGCTGGTGCTCTATCTACTGTACCATCTAGCTCCTTATAGTGTATATTTTTAAAAAAAAATTTGAATTGAATTCTCTATGTCTTTCATTTTATAGATGTGGAGACTGAGCCAGGAAGCCTGAGATTATCCAAGGTCACATTTGGTATTTTAGTGTCGTGAAAGAGCTATGAATTCTCTTTGTGTGTTTAACTTGCTGTTTATCAGAAAGAGACTCACGCTGGAAAGAAAGCTTTATTTTAAAATATAACTTAATTCAGTTTTATCAAAGCAATTTAAAAAATAAGGTACCATAAGTCCTAGAGTAGTCTAGACATATACATATCTGCATTCTACACATTGAAAAATATCTTATTTCTTATTTATATTTGGAGCATTTTTCCTTACTGTGCTTATCTAAACAGATTACAGGAAAAAAACATTCCTATTGCTTTCTATCATTCTTTCATGTTTCTACCTGTAATCCTTTCAACTTCTATCCAGAGTGCACATTTAGGATTTGGCAACTATATATGAAACTTAGAAAACTTCTGTGTTCCATTCACATTGAGTCTATATGTAAGCCGTAATGAATCTACTGAATTAAATTCAAGGAACATTTTTAAAGTATCTAGATTGCTAGGTATTGAGGATGAGGATGGGAGAACAAAATCAACTCCCCTTTTGTTGGGGAGGGAAAGTTAGATATAACATGTGCACAGTTAGGTAAATGCAAATTGGTCAGAAAAAGCGATACAAGGACAACTTTAGAATCAGTTGTATGACATGGGAGACACTGACATAAGATTGCCCAGCATGGCGGGCCCTCATCAAAGAAGATGCTTTGTTCTATGAGCAAACCAGAATTGAATTAGCCAAAAAGAAATGTGAGATGGGCAAAATTAGAGAAGTGAATGTTCATCGAGATTATTTGTTTGTTTTTTTGCTGAGGCATTTGGGGTTAAGTGACTTGTTCAACATCACACAGCTAGGAAGTATTAAGTATCTGAGGCTGGATTTGAATTCAGGCCCTCCTGACTTAAGGGCTGGCGCTTTTCCCACTGCACCATCTAGCTGCCCCATAGGGACTATTTGTGTTCAGCCTGAGGCAGAGCATTCTGAGCTCCGATTGGTCTGATCAGTTAGTCAGACTCTAACTCAACTCTAACATAGTGATGTCATTTTAGTCCTCTGAGTATCAAGGTAACAACCAACTAAATGCAAAGTAATGCAAATGAGTTTCAAGAGGAAGATATATAGGTGAGAGAAATGATTATTCAATAATCAAATATTGGGGAGATTCAGGATTTTTTCCCTTCCTCATTTGGAGATTATGTAAAAGCTTAGTTCTTTGAAGGGGAAGGCAGATGATAAAATGAAATTTTAGAATTATTATCTTACTCAACTAAGAGAACCTTAAAAAGAACTTAATTTAAAGAATTCTGGTTCATTCTGTTCCACCTGGCCAGCTCTGAGTAGAGGGAGAGCCTTTGTCTAGATTTTGGAGGCTAGGGATTGTCTAGGAAAGACAGTGATCAAACTCATCTCCTCTATCCATCATTATAATGGGTCAGCTTCTCATGATATTCATTCTTCTGGGGTTTTTATTCTTATTATTGTTAACCAAAAATAATTGATTGCTACCCTCAGGAACATACATGTTTCCAAGGCCACATAAAAGCATACTGGTTTTATAAGGGATCTCTGGCATTTGATTTCTTTTATTATATGATTAATAGTTTTTACCCAGAAACTATGTCTCTTGAACTTTTGTCACATGGGGCAATCAGGAAAGATTTTATGTAGGAGTTGGCACCTGAACTGTGTTGTGAAAGAAGCTAAGGATTCTATAAGGCAGAGTTGAGAAGAAAGTCGATTTTAGAAATGAGGAGTATGACGTGTTTTGTATGAGGAAACCACTAACAGGCTAATTTGACTAGAATAGAGAGTATGTTATAGGAAGTAATATAAAATAAGACTGCAAAGGTAAGGCAAAGACTGCAAAGATTTTGTAGGGCATTTAGTTAATGATTTTTAAAAAAAAGGTTTATGTGCTATTTTATAAATATTGACTTTTGTCATCATTAATCTCATTCTCATCCTTATTTTTGTTATTGATGAGCTTCGTACTCTGTCTTTGTCCAGTGAATACTAAAGTCAATGTTTTATACATGGACTTTGTATAAAGCACAGGATCAATTTGCAGAATAACTCAGTAAATAGGGGTTAAATGAATGAAAATATAGTTGAAATGTCAGCTTTTGTCCAATTATTTTTGTAGCTATCTAGTGTCTTTGGTAGGAGGTACTCAGAGCTAGCAGTGTCTAATTTTTTCTCCATGCATTTCTCCTGACGTCAGTATAAAACAATAAATTTCCATTTCAAGAAAACACTACAAATTATTTTCCAAGCTACCTAGCTTTTGTTTGCTTCCTTGTAAGTTTTTTGGTTTGCTGCTGTGTACTTTTAACTTAAGCTTCCTCCGAATGCCTCCAAATCCAAAGGTTTGTCCTTCAGCCTCACTTTTCTCATTCTCTCCCTGCCCCTCCCTTCCCCAACTATACTATATTAAAACTACCCAAATAGTAATGATAGTCAAGAGTATTGATATCGTTTTCACATATAAGAAGTAAACAATTTGATTTTATTGATTAAAGATAATTGATTTTAAATGTTTACCTTATATTTGTCTTGGAAAATTTCTCCTTGAAGATGTCAAATTTTCCCTTAAATTCTGCAATTTTTGTCACAAAATCTGAAAGTCTTTCAATCCTTTAAATATCCTTTGCTCTCCCCTCCCTCTACTCTCCCATTCAGGTCTGTACTTAACTTTGCTTTGTAAGTTATCCTTGGTTATCACAGCTCTTTTGCTCTATGAAATATGGTATTTCAAGATCTGCAGTCCTTAAATATATTAGCTGTTTTATGTAATCTTTATTGTAGCTTCATATTAATTTTTTTCCTTGTTGATTCCAATAGTTTCTTCTTGACATAGGGGCTTTGAAACTTGACTATGATATTTCTTCAAATTTTCCTCCTGGGATTTCTTTCAGGTGGTAATTTTTTTTCCCCCTATTTCTGCTTTGTCTTCTTGTTTTAGAACTTCGGGATAATTTTCCTTGATAAATTTTTTCCTAATATTTGTATCAAGATTCTTTTATATTTTTAAATATTCTTTTATATGATTAAATCATATAACAAGTAATTATAACTTAGAATGTGAGTGGTATAAATTTATTCATAAAGTGGAAATTGATAGCAGATTTAAAATAATTTCACTATTCTTATATTATTTCTCCTTGATCTGTTCTCTATATTAGTTGTTTTCTGATGAGATGTTTCACATTCTCTGCTATTTTTTTATTCCTTTGCTTTTGTTTTTTTTTCCCAATATCTTAGAATTTT
The DNA here is from genome assembly GCF_016432865.1 of Antechinus flavipes. Lineage (NCBI taxonomy): Eukaryota > Metazoa > Chordata > Mammalia > Dasyuromorphia > Dasyuridae > Antechinus > Antechinus flavipes. The sequence goes on from NC_067403.1 coordinate 122,189,757, forward strand.
TTTAGTTTCCCTTTTCTAGTTTTCAAGGATTAAGTTTTTGATTCTCCATTTCAAATTGGTTGAACTTTTCAAAATTTTCTTGATTTTTTTTTTCTTGGATTCCTCTTTTTTTCAAATTTTTTCTTTAATTCCTTTTATTTGATTTTTAAAGTTCATTTTTAGTTTTTCCAGGAACTCTTTCTGTGCTTGAGACCATTTGATGTTTTCATTGAAAAAGAAGTGGCTTTTTTTTTTTTTTTAAGCTCTATTATCTTCCTCCAAATATGAATTCAGATCTTCTCTATCCCCATAGTATCTGTTTATGGTTAGGTTCTTTCTCCTTTGCTTACTCATTTTAAATTAATTTTTTTTCAGCCATTCTAATCCCAGGTTTGGGGGGATGATGTCCCAAGCTTCTGGTCTTTCTTACTGCTATTTCCCGGTCTATTGCAGGGCCCAACTTTGGGCTCTCCTCTCTACTCCTTAGCTATATCTAGGTCTCTGTGGACATGCTGTCCATCCAGCAAATGATCTTGCTGCTTGCTTTCTCTCTGGTGGCTACAAGTTACAATGGTTTTCTCTGTCCTGAAACTGAAGCCTTCTTTTGCAAGTGCCTATTGCCAGAAGGGTCCCTACTCCTCTGCCACTGCGTTCACCAGGTTTGTGCTAGTTCCCATTCTCTTCTCTCACTAACCCAGAATGCTTCTGGTCAGCACAGCTGTGTTTGGCATCTCTCCACAGTAGAAGATCTTTTCATCTTATTCTCAGCTTTCAGACCCCCACATTGTCCTGGGATTAAAAGTTAAGACACCTCCCCACCTATCTGCCCCCAGGGTTTGGTGTTTATACTTCTGTCTGGTCCACCCTTCATCTCTGGAGGCCTGTCTTTCCTACAGTCTTCTCAAGTTGTCTTTTCTTCGATTTTCTTTAAGTTCTTTAAGTTTTCTATTCGACAATGTTTTTTGTTTTAGTTTTTTTTTTTTGGTGGAGGAAATTTGGAGAGCCCAAAGTTTTTTGACATCTGTTATCTTTCCAGAATCCTCTAAACTATGTTATATATCTATATATTTATCTATCTATATATACAACACACTACATCAATATTATAGAAATGAACAATTTTGAGGACTTTATAAAGTGTTAACAAATGAAGTGAGCCAAACCAGGTGAACAATTTGTGTAATTACAACAACAGTGTAAAAACAAATAACTATAAGAATTGTGAGCAGTACAATGATTATTCATGACCACAGAGAAATATAATGGATTTGGGATACAATAGGATAGACACATATATACGTATATCTGTATACATATGTATGGGTATGTCTATTCACATATATACACACACACACACATACACATATGCATACAGGGGAATTGTGAGAATTGGATGGGGATTTAGTTTTCACAGAGTTATGAAAATTAAATTGGAGAAATGAAACTTAAAGTAGAAATTTGAAACTAAGAAATGGGAAGCTGGAACCCACAAGAACATCAAAGAATGTAATCGGGGTGGAGGTTTTAGATTTGAACAGGGGCTCTTTAGATTTTGCCCCCTTCCCCTTGGGTTATCTACCCTCCAGAGCATGTAAGAATGTAAGCTCCTTGGGGGCAGGAGCTGGCTATATAATGAGGGGGTAGAGATTCACATTTTTGTAATATCCAATTAATGGATGTTACAGAATGTATTTCTTCATTTTGTCTGTAACCTCTTCTCCTAAATAAACTTATCTTTTACCGAAGAGCATGGCCATTGTGAATTCTTCACGTAACTGTACCCCAAAATTTGGTGCTTTCCTAAATCACATCATCTGTTGTCTACAACCATTTGTTCACAACGATGTTAGGACAGTGATATCATGACTTGGAGATAAACTGAATGTAAGAGAGAGGGATGTCTCTCTCCCCCAGAACCATCTGGCACAATATAGAACAGAGATAAACTATGGTGTTTAACAGGTCTCAGTCTGATTGAGGTAACCATTCATTCAATGTTTAAAGCTACGTAAGAAATGAGACGAGCCTCTTCTACCTAGTCGAAAAAGAATTTAGTGTCAGAGGGAAGATCCCCAAAAGAGTTTTTGCCCAAAACAGAAACAATTGCTATTTACACTCACTCTGAGCTTTCAGAGCCCCAAAAATAACTAGGTGAGACTTGGGCTAGAGTCTATTCTTAGCCAATCAATGAGAACCAGAGTGACTTGGGTTTAAGGCATGGTCCTTAAAAAAGAAATCTAGCCTGTGAACCCCAGGTATCTTGTGTGGTTTCAGCAATCAAAACTTATATTCCCTTGGGCAGAGAACCTACAGGTAAGAATATGCTTCCCTATGTGGACAGAGGGAGAAGAGAGAGAAGGAGAGAAAAATAAGAGAAAGGGAAGGAAGAGCTGTGTTGTCCAACTGAAACTGGCCAGTTGGATCCACAGTGGGGCAGCTATCACTATACTTAGATTGTTGTTTGTCTTTTGTTCTTGAAGAACATCAGGAAGATGACTTTAAATGAGGGAGGAGTCCCCAGAATTATTTTCTCTAACAGAGCCATCTGGGGCCAGTGGCAAGATATAGATCCAAGGTGACTGGAGATGACCCCAGATGCAGTAGGGAACCCAGGTTTGGTGATTTGCTGAAATGCTTCTGTTGTCCACTGTAAAATTTTGTGATGTTTCAGTTAACTAACGAGGCGCAGTGTCAAGGAAGATCCTAGAATTATGAACAGAATTAGTCAATAGACATTAATTAAGCACCTACTAGGGCAGCTAGGTAGTAGTGATGGACTTGGAGTCAGGAAAATGAGTCATCCTGATTTGAAATCTGGCCTCAGACACTTTTTAGTGTGAACCTGGGCAATTTACTTAGTTCTGTTTGCCCCAGTTCCTCATCTGTAAAATGAAATGGAGAAGGAAATGGCAAACCACTCCAGTATCTTGTCAAGAAAACCTCAAATAGGGTCACAGAGAGTTGATGTGATTGGGAAAACAAAACAACAAAACAAATCTGAATCACAACAGTGCCAAGGGCTGTGCTAAGCAGAGAGAATACAAAGAAAGGCATATGACAGGCCTTGCTCTCAGGGAGCTCACATTCCAAGGGGGAGGCAACACATAATAAGAAGGTGAAAAACCAGGTTGGAGAAAAGAGATGTTTCTCAGACTCAGGCGCATGATGAAGTCATTTGTCTGGAGTGGGAAACGATCGAAGTAATTTCCAAGTTGATTTTATCTTGCAGAATGATAGGTTTCTGGAGATGATCAAATCCTTTCCTGGATTCATATACTTTCCTATAACTGGCTGGATGAGGAATCAGTTCTTAAACACATTCCTGAAAACTTGGAAGACAGTTTTCAATCTCTTGTTGAGGCAGATGGTTTTCCTTTTAGGAGTTTTGTGTCCTGACAGACAAGGGTATTCATCAATTATTTTAAATATCCTTGGCATAGCATGAAATCTTTGAATATTTGTTGAATTTGTGTCTGCACCAAGTATATAAAATTTGTTGAGGCCTTTGAGTCAACTACATCCAGGACATTCCTCTTTCTTTGCATGATGACATGGTGACCAAGTTAGACAATGTTTGCAACACTGTTTCCATGGATTACCATCTTCCTAATACAGATAGTGCTTTTTTTTTTCTTTTTTTAAATAAAATAATCTTTTTTATTTTCGAAACTAAAGCATAATTTTCAATATTCATCCTTGTAAAACCTTGTGTTCCAAAATTTTTTCCCTTAATCCCTTAACCCTTTCCCTTAATCCCTGCCTTAGACGGCAAGTAATTTAATACATGTTAAACATGTACAATTCTTCTATACGTATTTCCACAGTTATCATGATGTACATGAAAAATCAGATCAAAAAGGGAAAAAATGAAAAAGAAAACACAATGCAAGCAAACAGCAACAAAAAAGTGAAAATACTATGTTGTGATCCACACTCAGTCCCTCTCTCTGGGTACAGATGACTCTCTCCACAGATGGTGCTTTCTCAAGAAATTTGTTTTCTGAAGCAGCTAAACAGTGCAGTGGATACAGTACCAGCCATGAAGTCAGGAGGCCTTGAGTTCAAATTTGTCATCATACACTTAACACTTCCTAGCTCTGTGACCCTGGGCGAGTCACTTAATCCCAAATGTCTTTTAAGACAGTCTCAACATATCAATACACATCTTGTCACTTCTTAGATCCTGCCTTTATTTCCCCCTCTTCCTTTTGTGCTACCAAATACCTTCCTCATTCCTCCCTTTACTTATTAGATCCTACTCTACCCTCCATCTTCTCTGAGCTATAAAAAGATGTGTCCCCCAAAAGTAAATTGTTCATTCATTTATGACTCTGCCTTGCCTACTTGTAGTGGCTTGAGCCTCTAAAGCTATTTCACATAAATAAAATAGCAAACCAAACTTGTGATGGATGCCTGTGACAAATTCTTTGTGTCAATTGAACTATTCTTCTTTCCCAAATCTATTTCATATTTCTACCCTATATTACCACTCCTGATACCTTTATTACTACTTCACTGACTCCAGACCCAGTGCTTTCTCCACTGAGCCACTGGCTGTTTCTTGGTCTTGTGCTAAGTACTTCCCAAATACTATCTTCTTTGAGCCTCACTACAACCCTGGGAGTAGTGAGGTTGTTGAGGTGTGAAAAATGAGGGTTGAGAGATCCCCTGACAGCAATGGGATCCCCTGGCCAGTCACAGAGGCTTTGTGAAAAAAATTCGCAAACCCCAATGAATAGAAGCTGGAGGTTTGTGGCAAGAATGAGTTTATTACGCCAAGAAAACAGCTTTCTTAGCAGGCAAACTCCTGTTAGGACTTTTGCAAAGATGGGTTTACACTGAGAGGCAACTCAGTGGGCATTCCTGATTAGGAATTAGCAGAGATGGATTGACAGGCCTTATATAGGTTTGTTTTGGCCCAGAGCTGGGGGACCTTTCAGTAGAGGGTGGTGATCATGCCCCTGGCCAAGATCTCCAATTGAATAGGAGTGTTTGGATTTTGGGAGTTTTCCCTGTGAACAGGAAGGTTAGGTTAGGGTTAGGGTTAGAGGGGTGGGAGGATTTGAGACTCAGGACTACTCTTCCCCCAAGATTAAAGGGACACAGTTTACATCAATGTAAACTTATTCTCTCCCTGTTTCAGGAAATGCTAAAACACTCATCCTGGGAACTTAGTTTCCCAGACTATCCTATGACCATATTTAAGACAACCATGATGTGTCCAGACTACCTTAATTAACATCTTTAAGATACTTATGACACTTTCCTAGTGTAATACCAGAGAAACTGAGGCAAGATAGAGATTAGAGAGTATTTAATAATTCATTTAATGGGAGAGATTTACTGGGACCAAATGGATGCATGGTTTGGTCCTAGGGCTGAATGAGACTATCATCTCCAAGAATCCAGCAAACAATGTGAGTTCTCAATGACTCAGACTTAGGGGGTATACTGAGGCAGGGGTAGAGTCAGGGTATTGAGAATGGGAACGGAACTCTGACAGGGTAGGGTGAGCCTCCCCTGAGATGGGGGGAAGGCATCTTGATAACAGTATCTGACATTCCGATAATTTGGGATGGGGAGAGGCATTCTGATATTCTAAAACATAAGATCTTTTGTCTTTATCAAAGATTCTGATAAAGAGGGAGGGGAGGTTTTTGCAGGACTGAGCTTTGAGAAGCAGAGAAACTGAGTCAGGACTGGGTCAGGATAATTAGAGAAACTGAGAACTGTGGCATAACACCTGACTGCCTTTGTTAATATCTTCAAGGCAGTCTCAACTTCTCAACATAAATCCTTGTTACCACCTTTATTTCCCCATCTCTCCTGAGAAGTTCCAAGGTTATATTTTCCCTATAATGCATATGATGAAGATCTTTGCTAAGTCTTTTTCCGGATTAAGCCAGTTCTGGGGTACTCTCTCCCTCCTCATAGTGTCTTCCCTTTAATGGCATCTTTCTCCTTCCTATATCTAATTCTGATTAATGTGCTAAACTCCTATATGAATTTAACTGGCCCATCAATGGTGTACTCGTATCTCATGTTATATTCTTTTAATGGCTTTTTCCAAACCCCTTTTATTACTGACCCTGTTGGCTCTCCAAAATCTACTTCATATCTACCCCTCCTGGTATCTATTTTACCTTTTCATTTTGTCTGCAACTTCTCCTAAATAAATGTATCTTTTGGCTAAGAGAAAGCCTTTATAAATTTGTCACGTGTATTTTGAATTAGGAATTGTTACTCTGACCTCATTAATAGTTGTTATTGAGGAGAACTGCCAAATCCTATTCATATAAAATAATGTGAAGTTAGTCTGTTACGTCTTTCATCTTGTCTCCAATTTAATTAGTATCTTTAAAGTCAGTCACAACAACTTTTGTGGAACTTAGTTCTTCCAGACTATCTTATTAAAAAGTTAAGTTTTCACAGATTATCTTGATTGGCATATCTTTAAGCATGTCTGGGACCTGTTCTGCCACTTAGCTCCCTGACATTACCTTGTCAATTTGTGTCTTTATAACCCCCAAGGCTATTTTGTCCTATAAAAAAACATGCTTATGATGAAAATCATTGCTAAGTTCTCTTCAGGACTAAAGCCATTATGAGGTACTTTCTTTCTTTCCCTCCAAGTGTCTTCTCTTTAACGATACCTTTTTCCTTACTCTTGCTAACTCTGCTCAGGCTAAACCAAACAATGGCTTTCTTTACCTCATGTAATACTTGTTTTTGTTTTGTATATTAAATATGTATAGAAGAATTGTACTTGTTTAACATGTATTAGATTACTTGCCATCTAAAGCAGGGGGTAGGGGGAAGGGAAGGAGAAAAAAAATTGGAACACAAAGTTTTGTAAAGATGAAAGAATTTTTTCTTTTATTATTATTATTTTTTATTAACGTTTTTATTTTTCAAAACATGCATGGATAATTTTTCAACATTAACTCTTACAAAACCTTGTGTTCCAGTCTCCCCCCCCCCCTTTCCCCATCCTCTCCCCTAGATGGCAAGTAATACAATATATGTTAAACATGGTAAAAATATATGTTAAATCCAATATATACATACATATTTATACAGTTATCGTGCTACACAAGAAAAATCAAATTAAACCAGCAAAAAATAAGAAAATAAATTTCAGACAAACCACAATGAAAAGAGTGAAAATATTATGCTGTGAACCACACTCAGTATCCGTAGTCTTCTCTCTGAATGTAAATGGCTCTCTTTATCACAAGTCCATTGGAACTGGTCTGAATCTCATCTCATTGTTGAATAGAGCCATGTCCATCAGAATTGATCATTGTATAGTCTTGTTGCCATGTATAATGATCTCCTGGGTCTGCTCATTTCACTTAGTATCAGTTGATGTAAGTCTCTCCAAGCCTCTCTGAAATCATCCTATTGATCATTTCTTATAAAACAATAATATTCCATAACATTCATATACCATAATTTATTCAGCTGTTCTCCAACTGGTGGGCATCCAGTTTCCAGTTTCTTACCACAAACATTTTTGCACATGTAGGTTCCTTTCCTTCCTTTAAGATCTCTTTGGGATATAAGTCCAGTAGAAACATTGCTGGGTCAAAGGGTATGCACAGTTTGATAACTTTTTGAACATAGTTCCAAATTCCTCTCCAGAATGCTTGGATCCATTCACAGTTCCAACAACAATGTAGGAGTGTCCCAGTTTTCCCACATTCCCTCCAACATTAGTCATTATCTTTTCCTGTCATCTTAGCCAATTTGAGAGGTGTGTATCTCAGAGTTGTCTTAATTTGCATTTCTCTGATCAATTTAGAGCACTTTTTCATATGCTTAGAAATGGTTTCAGTTTCTTCATTTGAAAATTATCTGTCCATATCCTTTGACCATTTGTCATTTTCTCCTGGTTAATTGTAAGGGGAACTTGTCTTTTTCCTTAGTCCAGGAAATTTTATTTCATATTTACTATTTCTGATGTCAATTATCCATTATCATTACCCTCATTTTATAGTTGATGAAACTAAGGCCGGCAGAGATTGTGTCATGCCCAGAGTTCACATAGCTAGCAAGTATTTGAGACTGAATTTGAATTTATCGATTCTAGGCTCAGTGCTCTATCTGCTGTGCTACTTATATCACACACATATACATATGTGTGTGTGTGTGTGTGTGTGTGTGTGTGTGTGTGTGTGGAGAACAGCTACTTATATCACAAGTAGTATCATTCATGCCATTGTGACACTCTTGGCTGTGTCTTCTTATAAGTTCATTACAAGAAGTCCACTAAGTCTGGACCCATAAGTAGTCCCATATTTCTCCAAATTCCTCATATTTGGCTTATCTGACAGCCTAATAATATTTCACTACATTCATATATTACAATTTGATTATTTATTTCCTACACACACCTTCCTTAAAATTTGATCTGGAGTATAAAAATAAGATGAGCAATAGAACAGGCAGTTAAATAAGTAATCCATGGATGGGGGTCACAGGAAGGCAATGAAGGACCTTGCCCCATGTCCTTTTTCAAAGTCCTGAAGAGACTTACATCACAGAAAAGGCCAGTCATAAGAGATTTGAAGAGATCAGTTATTTCAGTCTCCTCACTTTAATGGCTATGAGAGCTAGGGAAATTATCAAACCTTCTGTATCTCAGTTTCTTCATCTGTAAAGGAGAGGAGATTGAAATGATACAGATGGAAAATGACCAAAAGCAAGTCAGTCAGGAAGCCCAGGTTCAAATCTAGTTCTGTCACATCACATAACTGTTAAGTGGCAAAGCTAGATTTGACTCTGAGTTTCCTGACTGCCTCCTGGTGAGTTGGGAAAGTGCTAAAAATCAAGGTTGGGTTTGATTTGATTTATGAGTCAATGCCCATCTCTTGTCAAATAAGCTTGGGAAGTTAGTGTCATTTTCTACTCAGTTAGCCTGAAATTGGAATTTCATTCCAAATAAGTGTAAATAAGTCTTCCAAAAATGAATCTACCAGAACAAGCAAATTCCATGCCAAATACAGGAAGAGCTGGTCTGTTGCAGTCACTTTCTCATGCTGAAGCTCATTGATCTGCTGGCTAACCAGCTGGGTTCTGAGATTTGTAAAAAGTCTTCCAGTGGTTCCAATATGGATCATGGTTCATGAGGCAGGGGGCTTAGTCTGTGGGGAATCCTGGTAGAAAGAGCACCATAAACAGCTTTCACTGTACTAGGAGCCCCAAAAGGATCTCTATTTGCTTGGAGAATGCCCTCAGATGCCAGCTGGGTTCCTGTGCTTTCTTTCCAAGGACTGTCTCATACAGAAATTTGTGCCTTTGTAGTGTCTCCCATGCTTTCTATGGTGTGGTTAGCTGTTTGAAAGGATAGTTGTCACAGCTCTGAGGTCTTTGCCCTGCCATGGGTGCTGTAAGTCATCTGTCTAGAGTTGGAACAAATAAGCATGATGAGATAGTGCAGAACTGTTTCATGCCAGTAATTAGGGAAACCCCTGAACAGGTGTATAGAGAGACAAGCTTGGAGACAGAACAGGAGCTAGAATCCTAAGGAAAAGCCAGTCCATTATTAAATAGTCTGCAGTCTACCAATATCCAGATAATATCCAAGAGGTTAAGACTAAAATGAGAAATATGGCCAGTTGCTAGAGTTCAGAGGCAATGGCAAATTCAGGGAGTCCAAAATAAAGAACTCTCTGAACCGAGTGACTGGGGTAGGAGAAATGGTCTCTGTAAGAAATGGATGGGTATTTTGGGTTTCCATAGTTATGAAAATCAAATTGGAGAAATGAAACTTAAATTAGAAAAGTGAAACCCACATGGACATCAAGGAATCTTCCCACAAAAGAATTGTAAGCTCCTTAGGGGCAGGGACTGACTTTTGTCATCAGGGATGGTGACCTGAGATTTGAAAAGAATCCTTTGTTCTTTGTTGTTCTCCTCAGTTCCCTTTCCCCTTCTAAAATGTAAGCTCTTTGGGAGTAGGGACTAACTAGTCCCATTACAAAGTATAATGAGGGGTGGAGATTCATATCATGTAACTTCTGTAACATCCAATGAATGGGAAATCAGGGGAAGGACTTGTGCATCAGGATAGGAAATAAAATGCTGTCTTTGGAGTTCAAAAGTGTGTCTACTCACCTAGACACTCATTCTTTTGAGAATATAAAGTCTTTCCTGCATTCATCAATGAGTCAGTGGACTTCTTAGTAAGATATCTTGTTTCTTACAGTCTCTGAAAACCAATTTAATACTTCTGAGGAAGGATCTTCCTTTCCGTTTTCCTCCACTTTCTACCAGTAACTTCTCTCGTTATACAGACTATGGTAGACTCTGCCCAGGCTCAGTATATATTTTCTAGGCAAAAAGAGAACTTCACAATTACCTCAGTGACTCTTTTCCTGGGACCCCCAAAGGCCAGACTGCACTTCATTTTGCCCTTAGAAAGATTGATTCTATTTTGTAGTTTGAGCACTGAGAACAGAGATACCAACAGACCCAGAATTCTGAATCACAAAATTTCTTTTTCAGTGACTTCATTAAGTCTCTGGTGTCCCACAACTCCTAGGGGCTAGAATAATAAACTAGATGGCTTGTCTCATGCTCCTTGTGGGATTGTGCTACAGAATGATCTTCAGTCCTTTCTATTCCAAACCAGTCTATTCACTTCTGGTTTGCTCATCCACAGCCTCTTGAGTCAGCTATTAACAGAGCTGAGAGCTTTCAGGAGGCACGTTGAGAATGTCCCTTTACCCATCTTTGTATAGATTCCCTGACTGCCTTCAAATCCCAGAGAAAGTCCTACCTTCTGCAGGAAGCCTTTCTTCATCTCCTTGAACTCTTAATGCCTTTCCTCCTTTGATAACCTGTGTATATATCTTGTTATATAGTTATTTCCACATTTGTTCCCTCATTAGATTGAGCCCCTCAAGAATAAGAATTGCCTTTTTTTTTTTTTTGGCTTTTCTTGGTATCTTCAACTAGCATAATGCCTGGCATGTAGAAGATACTTAAAATGTTTGAGAATTGACTGATACTCTAGCAGAGAAGCTGACTTGAAACTGAGAAAAATATGAGGAAGTGGGGATCTGTTTACTCTAGAGAGAAAGTGAGAAGGCACTCTCTATATCATCCTGAGGCTGTTTATAACCCAATTTCTTAAACTGTGGTTCACATTGAATGTGGGGATCATGAAATTTTGATTTATTATCAGTAAATGTTTGATTTGCTTGCCTATTTTATATACCTATATACCTGGGGTCATGTAAAAATTTCTTGGGTGAAAAGGAGTCACAAGTAGAAAAAGTTTAAGAAGCCCTGGTCTATATTAACAGCATTCCTCCTTAGGTGAATCATGGAATGTTGTAGCTGAGAGAGATCACTATGAAGCATTGTGTTAGATCCTGGAGAAGATATAAAATTTTAATGGGCTTGGTCTTTTAGTACAGGCTCATTTTACTGCCTCATATATTTAAACTTAACAGCTGTGATTCTGGTCAAATTATTTATCCTTTATTTATCTTAATTTCCTCTTCTGTAAAATGGGGATAATAATAGCACGTACCTTCCAGGGTTGTTGTGAAGATCAAATGAGATAATATTGATAAAGCACTTAGCAAAGTGCCAGGAACATAGTAGGTAATATATAATGCTAGTAATTTATTGATGATGCAGTTGAACAAGTGTAGAATTTAGAATAAAGTAAGGGGTCCATAGGCTTCCCCAGATTGCCTGAGGGGTCCATAATATACAAAAAAGTAACAGATTATTGCTTTAGACTTTGTGTGCTGTAAGCAGCAACTATTCCACAGATAGTAATAATGAAGTGATAAATAAGCACCAGAACTAGTAATATGAAATAGATTTGGGAGAGATTGTAAAGATTTGGTTCAAAATATGGAGCAACTACAAGAAGCCATCCATTACAGGTTACAAAAGTTTGCTATTTATTTAATGTAAATAGCTTCATAGGCTCAAGCAGATACCAACCAGAAGCAGCATACTGTGTGAGCAATAATGCATTTCAGAGTATACAACTTTTAAAGTCTTTGGGGAGCAGAGAGATTGGGGGGGCAGGATCTATTGAGTAAGGGGGAAGAATCAAGGAAGAACCATGTGGAATCCTGACCAAGTACTGACTAAGGTTGTTGTAATTGCCTTATGAAGGTGTCTTAAAGGTGGGAAAACCAAATGGGCTGATTTAAGAATTTTACCTCATATCATTGAAACAGTAGAGGCTGAATGAAGAGTTTCTGTCTCTCCTTATTCTATGTAAACAGGGAAGCCTAGGAAAGGTCATCTGATAAAAATTTTCATTTTAACAATTCATGAGAATAAACTAGTTGAGGGTTCACATCTGTAAGACACCTCTAGAAATGGTCTTTGTGATTCTGTTGTATCTATATTCAAGTTTCATTTATGGTTTTGTTTTTTCTTTTGTTAGTGTTCGACTACAGTTATAGGGATTATATTCTATCCTGGTATGGGAACCTCAGCAGAGATGAGGGACAGCTCTACCACCTGCTCTCAGAAGATTTCTGGGAAGTTGCCAAACAGCTGCGCCACAGACTGAGTCATGTGGATGTGGTGAAAGTTGTATGTAGTGATGTTGTCAAGACTTTGCTCACCCACTTCTGTGACCTCAAAGCTGCCCAAGCCAGGTAACACCTTTGAGCCAGGGGGGAAAATAAAACAATCCAGGGCTTTTCTTTTCCATTTGTTCTTGTTGGGTTGAAAATCAATTCACACAGGTTACAATCTCTCATTTGTACTTTGCTTATGAATAAGCATGCAGATTGCACATCAATATAATATAATTGTATTGATGTATTTTTGTTTTTAGTTTTATGACTGTTTCCAAATCAGGTTTTACAAAGAGATTGGTATTCCATAGAGGATGCTTTTTACATGAAAATATTCTCAGTATAATAGTTATTTTTCATGAGAAGAATCAGTTTTTCTCTTTTTTTTCTTTTTTTTTTAAATTTTAATAACTTTTTATTTACAAGTTATATGCATGGGTAATTTTACAGCATTGACAGTTGCCAAACCTTTTGTTCGAATTTTTCCCCTCCTTCTCCCTCCCCTCTCCCCTAGATAGCAGGATGACCAATACATGTTAAATATATTAGAGTATAAATTAAATACAAAATAAGTATACATGTCCAAACCATTATTTTGCTGTACAAAAAGAATCAGACTCTGAAATATTATACAGTTAGCCTGTGAAGGGAATCAAAAATGAAGGCGGGCAAAAATACAGGGATTGGGAATTCGATGTAATGGTTCTTAGTCATTTCCCAGAGTTCTTTCGCTGGGTGTAGCTGGTTCAGTTCATTACTGCTCCATTAGAACTGATTTGGTTCATCTCATTGCTGAAGATGGCCAGGTCCATCAGAATTGATCATCATATAGTATTGTTGTTGAAGTATATAATGATCTCCTGGTCTTGCTTATTCCACTCAGCATCAGCTCGTGTAAGTCTCTCCAGGCCTTTCTGAAATCATCCTGTTGGTCGTTTCTTACCGAATAATAATATTCCATATTATTCATATACCACAATTTATTCAGCCATTCTCCAATTGATGGGCATCCACTCAGTTTCCAGTTTCTGGCCACTACAAAGAGGGCTGCCACAAACATTTTGGCACATGCAAGTCCCTTTCTCTTTCTTTAAGATCTCTTTGGGATGACTGCTGGGTCAAAGGGTTTGCACAGTTTGATAACTTTTTGAGCATAGTTCCAAATTGCTTTCCAGAATGGCTGGATGTATTCACAATTCCACCAACAATGTATCAGTATCCCTGTTTTCCCACATTCCTTCCAACATTCCACATTATTTTTCCCTGTCATTCTAGCCAATCTGACAGGTGTGTAGTGGTATCTCAAAGTTGTCTTAATTTGCATTTCCCTGATTAATAATGACTTGGAGCATCTTTTCATATGGCTAGAAATAGTTTCAGTTTCTTCATCTGAGAATTGTCTGTTCATATCCTTTGACCATTTAGCAATTGGAGAATGGCTTGATTTTTTTTATAAATTAGAGTCAATTCTCTATATATTTAGATATGAGGCCTTTATCAGAATCTTTGACTGTAAAAATGTTTTCCTAGTTTATTGCTTCCCTTCTAATCTTGTCTGCATTAGTTTTGTTTGTACAAAAACTTTTCAATTTGATATAATCAAATTTTTCTATTTTATAGTCAATAATGATCTCTAGTTCTTCTTTGATCATAAATTCCTTCCTCTTCCAGAGGTCTGAGAAGTAAATTATCCTATGCTCTTCCAATTTATTTATAATCTCATTCTTATGCCTAGGTCATGAACCCATTTTGATCTTATCTTGGTGTACGGTGTTAAGTGTGGGTCAATGCCTAGTTTCTGCCATACTAGTTTCCAATTTCCCCAGCAATTTTTGTCAAATGTTCTTATCCGGAAAGCTGGGGTTTTTGGGTTTTTCAAACACTAGAATTAAGGTTATTGATTGTTTTGTCCTTTGAACCTAACCTATTCCACTGATCAACTAATCTATTGAAGAATCAGTTTTTACAGTTATCTTGAACATCTTGAATACTTTTGCAATTTTTAGTCAAATATAGTTTATGTTTCCCCTTATAGAATACCATATTGAATGAGATAAGGTGAGATCTTTCAAGACAGTTGTGAAAATCGAGTAAGGCTTCATCTGTTTCAAAGTCTGAATCGGCCTGAAGGACTTTAAACATTAAGTCAAGGGCATACTTGAAGTGTCTCCTCCCTGCTATCTTTTTAAGGGCATACTTAGTCTCCTCCCTGTTATCCCCCAAGAACATACTTAAGTCCTTTTCTTGTTATCCTCCCTATTTCAACCAAATATGGGCAACTATGTACTTAATGGTCAAGTTCAATTTCTTGGGCAGTTCCCTTGTTTAGAATGTAAGATCCTCAGCCAATAAGGATGAGGGTCAGTGTTAGGAGGGGGAATTTGCGTTAGGTATTAAAAGCGTTGACCCTGCCCACTATGGTCCTTCCTCCCTTCGATGGGTGGGACGCCCAATTCTCGGTAGAACATATCATAAACTTTGCTTTGCTTCTAGAGATCTCTCCAGTCTTTTTTTATTAAATGATTTCTGACCCACACAATATTAAGAACTTCTTAGCATTATAACACCTTGAAAACTGATTTAAAGAAACTGTGTGTGATATTTAGAGATGGTATTTGAATGTGAGAATGTAAAAAAGATATCAAGAATTACTGTTTGGGAACATAGTAAAAAATGAGTTCTTTGCTAGTGTAACAAAGAGAGCTGTTTTTGGGTGGGTGGATTTATGCCTCCCATAAATGAATGTACATTTTGAAGAAGGGAACTCAAGCTATCATACTATTGGGATAAATGTTTACTTTTTTATTTTATTAATAACTAATTATTGAATTAGGATGAAGATTTTTCCCCTTTTCTATTTCCTCATCCAGAAATCAGCCATAATGGGAAATCTTGCTCAAAGGCTTATCCAGGTTAAGATCAAATGAAAGATAGTAAAGAAATTCTAAGTTCAGGAAAATGGGTGAATTCCTGCTCATTTTATTTATTCTGAAAGGTCTGGGGAAAATATCCATTCTCCCTTTTGTCAGATGGGCAATAAAGAAATTGTTAAATCTCTTTGATCGAGATTAGGTGCTCACATGTTTAACATATATCAGATTACTTGCTACCTAGGGTGGGTGAGGGAGGAAGTGAGGAAGGAAAATTTGGAATATGAGGTTTTACAAAGGTGAATGTTGAAAACTATCTTTGCATATGTTTTGAAAATAAAAAGCTATTATTTTAAAAACAAAAGATTGGGTCCTCAGTGTCATATATACCCCAAGATTCTTGTTGGAATATAGCTCAGCCCCTCATTGTCTTTTTTTTTTCCCCCCAAGTCAGGGGACAAAGTTTACTATAATTGTAATGCCAATTGAAGTAGGCGAAGTTCCAAAATAATTTGACCAAAGAACCAAAAACCAGAAGATAAATTTATGGAAAAAGATAGAAAGGTCAGGTGTTTCAATGTGTGTTAATTTTTTGGCTTAGAGATAGAATTAAGGAGTGGTCTTAAAGGTGGAATTGAAAATTATTGAATTCTATGGCTTATAGATGGAGTTGCACCCCATTACTGAATTCTGTGGCTTAGATTGTTTTAGGAACTTTGTTATTACTTACCAACAGATCTGAAGCCAGCATTGTTTATGGGACTTCAGCACTCCGAAGGCCAGATAGCTTTAGAGTTAGGGCCAGGTAATCTTAGGGTTATTGCTACATCCTCCCTAAGAGATATACTATATCATTCTACCCTCAAAATAATAGGGACCTAAATGCATTTTAGAGGCACAAGGATAAGGGTCTCACCTTCTGGAGCTGCTTCAGACTGCTAATCAGTATAAGGTTGTCCCTGCCTAGCCAAGTCCAGACTGAGGAGGGGAGACACAAGAATCCAGGTGGCAGCAGCATCTAGGGGCACCAAATCTCAGAATTAGGTAGCTAGTGGTTTTAGTTTGAACAAATAGTTGAAAGTTCTTGGCTGGAACCTAGAAGAGACAAAGCTCATGAAAAGGTTGAAAAATAGTTGCTCAGCTCCTCATTGTGATATTCATTTTGTCATTAATTGTTAACCAGTTAAAGTTTATTGCCTCCACTCAGGAATACCCATTTTTCCAAGGGCATATATATCATGAACCTGTCATGAGCATCTTTTTTTTTTTTTTAATAGTTTTTTATTTACAAAATATATGCATGTGTATTTTTTCAGCATTGACATTTGCAAAACTTTTTGTTCCAATTTTTCCCCTCCTTCCCCCCATTCCTTCCCCCAGATGGCAGGTAGCCCAATATATGTTAAATATGTTAAAATATATATTAAATACAATATATGTATACATGTCCATTCAGTTGTTTTGCTGCATAACGTAATTCGGTCATCTTAAGAGTATCAGGCTAAGGTGTCTGTTTCTACCTGTACACTTTTATGAGCTACTTATAGTTAGCTTTGGAACAGGACAAAAGTTGATGCTGGCATCAGAGCTATTAATATTATTGCTATCTGCCCCTACAGTTCAGCTGCCCTGGCTTCATTTTAATTTAACAAATAAAAACATCTGCCACTTGCAGAGCATTGGCCTAGATACTGGGGAAGATACCAATTTCCATAGTCAACATCATTCATGATGGGATTACGAGGGGGTTCATTTCACAGAGTCAGATAACTGTTGTTCAAAATAACATATAAATGCACCAGGCATGTGAAAAACAATGCTTTGCATTATACAGAGGGGAAAAATGTTGTTTTTGATTTGGAGGCCTATGGGAAGATTTCATAGAGGAGAGAACATAGCTTCTTCATTCATCCTTTAAAATTTAATAGTCAAAGAAAGGTTTAACATTGGTAATTTGGTGAAAGGCCAAGTTAAGGATTTGTAGTCAGTACTATTCAAATTCTGTTTATGATATTATATTACTCATATAACTTTGACAAGTCATTTCAATTTTCAGGGCCTTAATTTCTTCATGTATAAAATAAGATGCAGGGAAAGGAGATAGTGGGCAATAGAGTCCTGAGTTCAAATCCTATCTTTGCTACTTATTAGTGTGACCTTGGGGAGTCAGATATTTACTAGCCGTGTGACCCAGAGTAAATCACTTCACCCTGTTTGCCACAGTTTCCTCATCTGTAAAATGAGTTGGAGAAGGATATGGCAAACTACTCCAGTACCTTTGTCAAGAAAAACTCCACAGGGATTATGAAGAGTTGGACATGACTGAATAACTCCTGACTCCAAATCCATTGCTTTTTTTTTTTTTTTTTTTGGTAAACTATCCCATGCTGCTTTGAGAGACCAAAAAATTTAAATTTCTAAAAAATTAATGCAAACCCATTCCAAATTTATGTTTTTCCAGCACATGTATAATAAACCAGTAATCTCACTAAAATTAGAGGGAAGATGATTTTCAATAAACTTGAAGCAATTTGGTAAATGTTTTGCATTGTCTCACTACATAATTCCTTTTTTATTAATAATAATTATTATAATTATAATTATTATTATTGTTGTTGTTGTTATGGCAAAATAATTCAACATAATTTTTCCTTACTTTTTCCATGCATTTTCAGTTTGTGAAGTGATTTTCAATTTATTTTCCTGGCAAGAAGTTTTAGAAGCTTCTAAAGGCACAGTGCCTAGTATAGTGCCTAATTCGTAGTGTGACCTTAATAAACATTGACAGTTGGCTTAAATGGCTTTTCATAGAGCTGTTTTCAGGTGTTCCAGATACAGTGGAGACCATGGAAATTCTTTTGGTGGTGTTTGCTCACCTACTCCCACTTGGAGGCATCCCACGCATATGAGTCAGAGAATGCTAGTTCTGGAGAAAACTTCAGACATAATGAGGTCTAACCCACTCTTTTCAGATATGAGAAAATTTACTATTGTATATATTTCCAGAAAAAAAGC
The DNA here is from genome assembly GCF_016432865.1 of Antechinus flavipes. NCBI lineage: Eukaryota > Metazoa > Chordata > Mammalia > Dasyuromorphia > Dasyuridae > Antechinus > Antechinus flavipes. The sequence continues at coordinate 122,208,181 of NC_067403.1, forward strand.
CTTTATGATTTTGGGGTTTTTTGAGCAGTGAAGTATAAAGAAATGGAAGTTTAACATTAACCATTTTCTTCCTTATTCATTGAATTCCTGGGAACAATACTTTCCCTTTAGAAATGAAGGAAAAAATGTTTTTCCTTTTTGAAAATCAAAGCCATCCTATGCCGATTACTTGTCTGGGTATATCTTCCAGCTGCATCATTTAGAGCAAATAGTGTTTTCAGCTATTGTTAAAATGCTTTCAATTTGAAGGACAGTGTCTTGGTATGTTGGAATTTTGAGATACTCAGTTAATTTCCATTTTTGAAAAAAGTTATCAGCTTCTGTGAAAGTAATTTTCCAGTGCCTAATGGAAGTATGGAGGTGACTAAGTTCTCAAAAATCTTTAGCTATGGCAGCCTTTCCCATATTCTCCAAAGATCAAAATGCTTCACTTACTTTTCCAGGAGAAATAGATTGTGTTTCTGATCTCTGAGGATGGGCTTAACTGAACTTGGCTAAGCCTCATCACCAGAAGGTTGGTCTCCAGGTTTGGGCACAAAAACTCAGAAAGCCATCTGCTAAAACATGGTTTAATTATGATCTGCATTAATGGGAAGAATACTCATATTGATAAAATGACATCTTTGGAAGAGAAAAAGTACATTTATCAACCTATAGTTTCAAAACTGAAATGTAATTAATTGGGTATTTTCAATTTAGAAATGGTAGCAATAAATAAGGAGAAAGGATATATATAGGCATAAGAAGAGATTAAAATATTTTTATTTGTTGAAGGGCATAAACAGGGTAATAATTGAGAAATCCAAGATAAGAAAATATTGAGATGAACATCATTATTAAATAAAAACCACTGGGAAATTTGCCTGGCTGAATGACAAAAATGAAATTAAATCTCTATTTTACTCGATAAACTATATTATGTTTTAAATGGCTCAATAGTCAAGATATAAAAAAGTAAAAAATAAAATAATATATCTATCATAAAATGGTAAACAAGAATTCTTAGCTTCAATAGTTAGAAATTATAGGTGGAAAAAAAAGATGGACTTAATTTTATAAAAAGTTCAGTGTTAAACTAAAAGCAATATACATAAAAATACAAAAAAGTAACAGGGAAAATTTTTTGCTGTTAATATTTTAAATAAGAATATGTCATCAAAAATTAAATCAAGGTTAAAAGATCTGAGGAGTGTTTAGATGAATGAATGAAATAGCATTTATCAGATAACTCATTACATTTCAGGCACTGTGCTAAGCAAAAAAGGATACATACAGACTGAGCCTATCCTTCTCCAGTAGATTAAGGATAACAGAGTGACTTGCCCAAGATCCCACAGCTAATAAACAAGTCCATATTTTAGGGTTTACTTCTGTCCATTAAGCTATCTAGCTACTTCTTAGTGAATCCACTGCTATACTCTAAAGATTTTATTGAAAGGAAAAGATCTTGCTCTATAAACATTCATAACAATACTGTTTGTTAGCAAGCAGTTAGAGACAAACTTATGTGGTCAACAATTAGAGAATAGCTAAACAAATATGGTATTCATTATTCTATATATCTATATTCTATCATTATTCTATAAGAAATTAAAAGAAGATTTCAAAGAAATACAGGAAAATATATTTGAAATGATGTAAAATGAAGCAAATAGAATCAGAATAATACAAATTTTGATTTCAGTGATGTAAAAAACCTGGGGGAAGTGTATACAATCAGAAGATGTGGAAACAAAACAAAATTAATCTTGCTAACAACATTGATGTACACCTTTCAGAAACAATTTACTAATAATGGAGTTTGTGGTTTTATGTCCAATCTTTTTTATCCTTGTTTGTGCATTTCAATTTTTTTTTTGGTTGATGATTACTGTATTTATAATCAAAGCATATAAAAAAGGAGAAAAATGAGAAAATAGTAGTGATGGTAAAAGAAAGGAACACCAGAGGATGGGATGATTTTGGAGGGAAGGTGAGGAGTTAGGTTTTGTGAACAGGCAAACATCCTTTGAATTTGTGGTCCTTGGAGAAGAGTCAGATTTCTAGAGGTCTTTTGATAATAGTCAGCAGTGTGGATCAGGAGCTCAGGAAGTAAGTAAAAAAGGATTGGAAATATACCTTTCAGGAATCCTCCAACATAACAATGAAAATTAAGATATAGCAGTGGATAAGATCACTAAGAGAGAAAATGTAGAATGAAAAGATTCAGAGCTCAGCCTTGGGGACTGCCCAAATATATGGCATATAAAGGAAGAAAAAGAGGAGACAGAGAAGTAGGTATCACATCACCAAAACTAAGGCAGCAGAAGATTTCAAGAGGTCTTTCTTCCATTCAGTTGAAGAGGAAGAAGACTGAAGAAAAGCCTTTGAATCTAATAATTAAGGATGGTTATGCTTGAGGTTAATTCTGGAAAGCAATTTTATTACTGTGCTTCAAAAGCTATTAAACTGGATATATCCTTTGACACAGTGATACTGCTACTAATCCCATGCCCCAGAGAGACCAAAGTAAGAGGAAAAGGACCCATGTGTACAACAATATTTATAACAACTTTTTTTTTTTTCTGGTGGTAAAGAATTAGAAATTGGGGAGTGTCCATCAATTGGGGAGTGACTGAATAAGTTATTGTATTCATGGTATGTGAATATGACAGAGTAGTTTTATGATATAAAAGAAATAATGGGAAGGGGATGGCTTCAGAAATTCTGGGAAGATAATTATGAACTGATGCAAAATGAAGTGAACAGAACCAGAACAATTTACATAATAGCATTAATATTTGTAAAGATTTTATAAAACTTAGAAACTCTGATCAATAAACAATTTCAAAAGTCTTATGATGAAACATGCTGTCTACCTATTGGAAAAGGGGGTAAACTCGAGTACAGATGGGAGCATATTTTTTTCCTTCTTCTCCTCTTTCCCTTCCTTTCATGTTCCTTTTTTCCATGACCCTTTCTCTCTTTTTCCTTTTCTTTGTTTCCTTTCTTCTTTTCGTTATCTTCTTTCCTCTTGCAGAAATATATATAACCTATACATATCTATAACAGGTTTTGTTTTTCTTGCCTTCTGAATAAGTTGGGAAGATGGAGGTTAGAGGTAGAGAATTTGGGAGCTAAAAATGAAATTTAAAGGTACTTGAGACTAGAGTATCTAAGTGAGTCTATTCCTTAGATAAATTTCCCATGAGGCTCTCTAATATAATTTCGTCATTTTAGGGAATGGGAAACTGAATTTCAGGAAGGTTATATAACTAACCCAAAATCATACCCTGGTAAGTTACAGAAATGGGATTTCAATCTAAGAAAATTGTGTAAAATTGATAAAATGTCACATGTTGGAAAAGTATTTTTTCAGATGTGTTTCTATTTAGCTCATTTGAGTAAATTCTACTTAATTATGTATGAATAACAAATTGTCCATGTAGATGACTCACTTCCACAATTTTCTCCCACCCTCTCCCCCTTCTATTTTTAGACAAGAAGAGCAGCCGAGGCCCTTTTTATTACATGCATGCTTAAGGAACTCGGATGAAGAAGTAAGGTTCCTACAAACATGTTCTCGGGTTCTGGTGTTTTGTCTTCTCCCCTCAAAGGATGTCCAATCTCTCAGCTTGCGCATAGTCCTTGCAGAAATTCTCACAACAAAAGGTAGACTTATAAAATTGAGATTGCTTTTAGATGACTAGATTTCTGTGCATACTAATGTGTTGATAACACTTTTTATGGCACATACATTCCCTTTGTACTCTTGTTTTGGAAGTGTGAAAATCAAATTCCAAGAAAATTTCACGTGGAAATAGAGCAGCAAAGAGAGCATGCTTTGGACATCCATAAGAAGCATAAAAATAGATAGTGACAGATGGCCGAATGAACAATCATCCTCTTATTTATTTTGAAATGAGAAAGCTGTTCCTTCTGCCCTTCATAAGGAAACAGTCATTCATGATAGCCTTTGTGTCAGTTGGGATAGTAACACAGAATCATGGGCTTAAAGCTTGGAAGGTCTTCAGAGGGCATCTAATCTAACTCCCTCGTTTTACAGAATTAGGAAACTGAGGCCCATGAAGATTAAGTGATTTTGCTCTAGGTCACGTAGACATAAATGCAAAGAAATCTACATGAGTCAAATCCTGATGGAAGATCTAAGTATTTTAAGATTTAGAATTTCATTGGTAGTGGTGGGTCTTGGATCTTTTTAATTTGTATTTCATAGTTTATATAAATTCAAGGTGATTTAAAGAGCAAGAATATTACAGAACTTTCAGTATGCTTTAAAAGAATGGAATAAATAGCTTTGCACAGCAAAAAACCTGAAAGAGAAAAAAAAAAGGCAAAATCTTAAAGCAGGGGTCCTCAAACTACGTCCTGTGGGCCAGATGCGGCAGCTGAGGACGATTATCCCCCTCACCAAGGGCTATGAAATTTCTTTATTTAAAGGCCCACAAAACAAAGTTTTTGTTTTTATTATAGTTCGGCCCTCCAACAGTCTGAGGGACAGTGAACTGGCCCCCTATTTAAAAAGTTTGAGGATCCCTGTCTTAAAGTGTCTGACTTAAGAAAAATATATCCTAACCCAGAATGTCAAGAGACAATTGTTGTTTGCTGAAATTCATTTTTAGGTGGGGAAAAAAAGGAATCTTTGAGAAGAGAGATCCCATGAGAGATCTTTCAATACAATTCCAAAAAATTCAAATCATATTATATCACTATTTTGAAATAGGAAAGAACATGTAGTCCTGTCATTTTAGAAATGAGGAAACTGAGTCTCAGAGGAAATGGTCACATAACTGGAGAAAAATCTTTTTGTTTTTCTTTTTTCAACCAATGCCCTTTCTCTTTAAAAACAAACATTATTAATACATTATTGATCCTCCTCTACCCCTAGCAGAACTACATCTAAGTAAAACTAAGTACTTATGATAATAAAATCTCCCATGCCTTCAGTCTACTACTTGTATATTTCGAGGGAGAAAGTCATCCTTTGCTGTCCAGACCTGTGAAGTCTCACTTGGTCAAGGTCTCGTTTTTGTATGCAATGTTTCCCTATTGTATACAATAGTCTTTGCCAGGATCAGTGATTCAGAGACAGATGGTTGAAAAACTACCAGTGACCAATTCGGAATTTTGTGGATAAAAGAAATGTTTAACTATGCACTTGCATGCAAGTTTGGTTTGACATGCATCATTTTCTCTGTATTGGCCAGCTTCTAGTAATCAACCAATAGCACCTTTAAACAATAGGAGACATTTTTGTATCTGAGAACAGATTTTTATATTTGTGAACATTTGTACATTTTTGTATCTGTGAACCACTATAGCCAAGTATTATTCTAGCTCTTCTCTTGTTTTACAGTCACAAACAAAATTAGCTGGGAGTCTCTCCTGGTCTGTCATAACAGTGTTGACTCTTAAATTTTGGCACTTTAGACTGCTTAAAATATCTGGAACCCTTATTTAAGCATAATCAAAGATTTCAATGTATGAATTTTAGAGGAGGAACATTTGAGCAGAACCATGGGACCCTGGCAACTTTCTTTCCTCTCTCCCTCACTGTTATCTTTGTTTCTTAATGGAGAAATTGATAGTGACAGCACATCCAGAAATGGACCCATCCACCTGGACCATTTTATTGGATGGAGCCTATTTGTAAGGAATTTTTTTTTAATCTCTTAATTTTATATGATATTAATTAGTCTATTTTAAAATCAGCATCTATTAATTTTATTTAATATTTTTTGACAAGGCAATTGGGGTTAAGTGACTTATCTGTGGTCATATAGCTGTTAAGTGAGGCTAGATTTGGACTCAAGTCCTTCCAACTCCTTTGTACCATCTAGTTTCCCCAAACATCTATTATTTTAAATGAACAAATGAATTTATTTTATAGCTTGTCCTAGCTATGTTGGAAGAAGTAGCCTGGTAAAGAGGATAGAGTTAGTTGGAAAGACCCAAGTTCGGCTCCTACCTCTGACACTTATTGATTATGGTCACTTAAATTCTCAGTGGCTCACATAATAAAGACTATCTTGCATAATATGTCACATAATGAAGAATATCAAGTGTTAAACTTGAATTAGAAATTGGTTTTAAACCAGTGAAATTACAGATCTGTCCCTGCCCAAAAAATGACCTTTAGATCATATATGTTTCCAGAATGCAGGCAGAAATGTTCATGTCGATTGAAATGTAAATTAAGAAAGAAAATAACTGGGAAAAAAAATTTAAAAAAGGAAAAAAAAAGAATGACTGTTCAGTGCCTTCTTCTGTTTCCTTCAGTCTTACAGCCTGTGGTGGAGTTGCTGAGTGACCCTGATTATATTAACCAGATGCTACTGGCTCAGCTGGAATACAGAGAACAGGTGAATGAGCATCACAAGAAAGCCTACACATATGCTCCTTCTTATGAGGAGTTCATCAAGCTCATTAACAGCAACTCTGACGTTGAGTTCCTGAAGCAACTAAGGTACCTGATGTTTACTCATAGTGTGTTCAACGTCCAACTTGCTCCTGACCCATGGCCTATTACCAAATTAGGCCAAACTATGTGATTTGAAGGAAGCAGCAAGAAAGGAAATCTATAAATCTTGTCATTTAATGAAGTCTAAATTAAATCAACTCTTCCTTGAGGCAGCTGGAATGGTTAATTTTCCTCATATCTAATTAGTGCAGATTGAAAGCTACTTGGTTATTATAGGCACTTGCTTACTTTCTCTAGTGCCTAGAAATAAGGGACTGTTAGAAGGGAGCGCTTATGTTTTTTCTTCAGAATGGATGTCAGAAGACCTGGATTTAAATTTCACCTTTGCTCTTTAATGCCAGTGGGATTTGGGGTAACGTCCCTAGAACTCAGTTTCCTCAATTACAAATTTAAAGTTTGATTTCCATGTCCTCCCAGGTCCTTTCTAACTAAATAGTTGATACCTATGGTTAGTGTTTGAGAAACAATGCACCACAAGAGAACTGTTCGGTTATGCAAACATATATTGTATCTAGGATATACTGTAACATATTTAACATGTATAGGACTGCTTGCCATCTAGGAGAGGGGATGGAGGGAGGGCGGGGAAAAATCAGAACAGAAGCGAGTGCAAGGGATAATGTTGTAAAAAAATTATCCTGGCATAGGTTCTGTCAATAAAAAATTATACATATGTGTGTGTGTGTGTGTGTGTGTGTGTGTGTGTGTGTGTGTGTGTATATAAAGAGAGAGAGAGAAACAATGCACCATAATAGTCATCAGACTAGTTCACATATATAGTGCTTACTGTGTACCAGGCATTGTGCTAAGTACTATATGACATGTTATCTCATTTGATATGTGCAACAACTCTGGGGGTAGGGGGTAAGTCGTATTTTACATATGAGGAAACTGAGGCAAACATAGATGAAGTGACTTGGCCATGGTGATCTAGGAATTAGGTATCTGAGACTGGATTTGAACTTGGGTCTTCCTGACTCCACTGCCAACGCGATGCATAAAGGGTAAGTTTGCAGTCAGGAAGTTCAAATCCAGCCTCTCATGCATATTGGCTGACGCAAGTCACTTAATAATAATGAACACTTATCTTGCTTACTGTGTGCCAGGATTCATACTAAGTGCTTTACATCCATTTAGGTGGTACATACTATTATTATCATCCTCATTTTACAGATGAGGAGATCAAGTCAAATTGGGTTTAAGTTAATCCTTCCCAGGGTAACACAATCAGTAAGTTTCAGATGCTGCATTTGAACTCGGGTCCTGACTTCTGCTCTCTCCACAACACCATCCAGCTACCGATGGATAGAGAGTTGGCAATAGAGTCAGAGACCCAAGTTCTGCTTCCCAGTGCTGGCTTTGTGACTGGGCAAATGTCTCAAGCTCTCAGTATTAGAGAAGATGTTGACATGCATTCCCTATTTGGGATGTTTTCCAATAACATCATAATGACATATATTAATAACTTCTGTTGTTCCTTGGTACTAGAGCTGAAGGCCTTGGTTTGGTTATAAAAATGATCAGCTCAGCCCCAAGTAGAGAAGAGAAAATGAATACCACCAAAATGCACAATGGGATTAACCCTTCTTATCCATCACTTGGCAACCTTTCCTTCTTTGGAGTTTGTTCCATATAGCTGTAAATCACCTTTAATGTGGTTACTTACTGATCTGAGAAATTTTCTTCTTCCTGTATTTGTTAAGCTCAGTCTTTCCCTGCACCTTAAGCACCTACTCTCATCTTCACATATCTCCTGGACCACTCTTGGGTCCCACTTTGCTGATCTCCTCCATTCCCATGACTTGTACAAGCTGCCTATGGAAGTGTTTCTATCCTAAACATCACCATTATCCAAAGCAAAGTTTCTTAAACTGTGGGTCATGATCCTATATGGATAACTGAATGTGGGGATCACAAAATTATGATTTATTATCAGCAAATGTTTGATTTGTATACCAATTTTAAATCTTTATATCCAGGGTTGCATAAAAATGCCTTGGGCAAAAAAGGGGTCACAACTGGAAAAAGTTTAAAAAACCCTGATCCAAAGCAGTGCTACCTTCATGATTCTTAATTCTGTAGCTCCTGAGTTCAGTGATACGTTCTCCTCTTTCCTTGAATCCTTTGTTTTTTCTGCCCTGTTGCCAATCAGACCGTGCCAATTGTAACCCTGGGAAGTTTTTCCATTCCTCTTTCAGTGCTACTCATTCTCACTAAATCTGCTCTTTAACTCATGATAACCTCTATTATCTCATCCCTAGAAATTCTCCCAACACCTATTCCTCCATTTAGTTTTACTTATTTTTATATCCAGTCTTGATTAGTGGGCTGCCATTTTAATGATTCCAACCAGTACCTTAGAATTCTAATCCTCTTCCTACTTCTAACCTCCCCCTCCAACTTTTAACATTCCAGATTAGGTCATTCTTAACTCAGCTCTTCCTTGAGGCAGGTGGAATGGTTAATTTTCTTATTACATCTGATTAGTGCAAATTGAAATTTCCTTGGTTGTTAAAAAGCACCTGCTTCCTCACCTAGAGATGAGTAACTGTTGGAATCCATGCAATGGACAGAATGCAGGATTTGACACTATAACTTATACCCTTACTTCTCAGTATTCTTACACCTTATTCTCCATCAGATACCCTTTGATTTAGTGACACTGGTCTCCTGCAAATAAGTCACGCCCTCTTTTCTGGGGCCTTTTCTCTGATTGTCCTTTCATGTTTGCCATGTTCTCTCTTTTCTCATTTCTGTCTTCCTTTAAATTCCAATTAAAATTTCATCTTCTCCAGGAAGTCTTCCCCAATCTTTCTTAATTTTAGGGCTTTCCCTCTCTTAATTATTTCTTATTTTATATTCTTATTTATTATTTCTTATTATTATTCCTGTAAGTAGTTTGTATACGTTTTGCTTTTTGTCTCCTCCATTAGATTGTGAGGAATTTGAGAGTAGGGACTTCTGCCTCTTTTGTATACTCCAGGACTTACACGGCAGGTACTTAATAAATGTTTACTGACATATGAGGGAAAATATGGAAAAGAATTGTACAAGGTGAGATGTAGAGTGGATTGTGATCTCTCTGGCAAAGGAAGTATCTCTGTCATCATTAGAAAAATTGGCAAGGAATCAGGATACCTCTTTCTCTACAACTGGAAGGAAAGAGGAAAGAATGGATGATGATACCAAGTGCAACAGAAATGCTGAAAGAAATCCAGGCCTATTCCTAGTGAAGCAGACAACTAGTACATCAGCTCTACATGTTGGGGATTGGGGAGCAGGAGTTAGATGAAATTGATGACTTGAGAGAAGTCTCTAAAAAAATTTGTTTTTGTTTTTGTTTAATTGCTGTGGAGAATCACAAGAGTACAATAGAAAAACTAACTGCTAAATAGAAGTGAGAGCCTGGCTGGGATTATCTATATTGTATTAACTATATCGTACCTAATATAGTTATAGTGATTGAAATCAACTTGATTTCATTGTTTCTTTCCTGAAGGATAAGCAAGCATATTTTTTGGTTCTTTAATCATGTCATACTATTCATGATCCTGTGGATTGTCCATAGAGTTTTATTGGCGTATACTGGAGTAGTTTCTTTTTCTGTTCCAGTGGATCATCTTTGTCAGAACTCCCCACTGTGACTTAAGGTTGCAAAATTAATTTAAATAAAGGAGCATGCCTATATTAGATTAAATGGAGGATTTTGTATTTGATCCTGTGGTTAATAAGGAATCACTGGAATTTATTGAGTAGGAGATGATGATAATCAGTTTATTAAGTACCTACTACTTTTATTAAAATAATTTATTAAGTATTTAGTATGTGCCAGACACTGTGCTAAGCACTGGGGCAGTGCTCAAGCTTCATAGACAATTAATGAAATTATTTCTATTCTCAGAGAACTTGCATTCAAGTAGAGTTAATTTAGATTCATAAATTTAAGTGTCTTTATAAATTTATATGGAATAAATTCAAGGAGAATAAATGTGGAGAGAAGGCATTAACAGTTGTGGGGATCAGGAGGGACTTTATGGGGAAGATCATACTTAAACTAATTTTTTTTTTTTTTGGCTGAGGCAGTTGAGGTTAAGTGACTTGCCCAAGGTCCCACAGCTAGAAAGTGTTAAGTGTCTGACACTAGATTTGAACTCAGGTCTTCCTAATTTCAGGGCTGGTGCTCTATCCACTACAGCAATTAGCTGCCCCTTGAACTATTTATTTAAGATAAGTAGTGAGGCAAGAGGAGAGAATTCATTCTAATTGGAAAATAGAGTGCAAAGGAATGAAGACCAGAGATGGAAAGTTATATGTGAAGACTAGAAAGAAAGTTAGTTTGACTGGATTGCCGTGTCTGGCAGGGGAAATAATGTTATTGAAACTAATTGATTAGTCAAACAATGAACTATGTCATGCATTGGGAATATTAAAAGAGAAACAGTAACTGCTCCCAAGGAACTTCTAGTCATAATATATAGAGAGAATATAGAATATAGCTCTAGACTTAAAAGAAGTTTCAAAGATAATCTAATTCATTGGTGTCAAACTAGTTAGATGGATCCCTGTGGAACACATATTCTTAGAAAAACACAATTTAACATTATTATTTATTTGTATTGTATTTTTACCTATTTTGTTAAATATTTCCTAATTACATTTTAATCTATTTTTGAGGCAGCTTGTGGTCTGAGGATCATAAGTTTGACATCTCTGAATTAACTCCCTGATTTTATCTTTTGACAAAAATGCATTATATGTCTAATTTTGGGATTTAACTAGGATTTGACTACAGAGCCTGTTCCATACTTCTACAAAGTGTATACAAAGTATTAAATATAAAGTAATTTGAGACACACTAATAATTTTGGGGAGGTGTCAAGAAGAACCTCTTGACAGAGCCAGATTTTACAAGGGCCTAGGGATCCATTAGATTATTAAGATCCTTGAGAGCAGCTTTTATTATATCTTTAGAATTTAGCATAATATCTGACATGTAGTATAATAAATAAATGTTTATTCATTCATTCATTTGTCTACATATGTCTGTATATGAAATCTTATTATAAAATAGTGGAGGGAAGAAACAATTGCATCCCAAGCATGGGTGAGGTATGGCCTATACAAAAGCATTTAGACGGATCTTGAAATGTTATATATAAAAAATAGCAAGGGGGTCAGATCTTAGCCTGTGTGAAAGAGACAAATATGTAATCAAGAGACCATAATCAGATTGCTGAGGGCTTAAATACCATGCTCTTACAGAAGAGGCTTAAACACATGCTGCCTACTGGCTTTCTTTTTCTGCTTTGCTAGCCAGAGGCAAAAATGCTCTGAATTAGAGTGCTGTTGCTACTACTGCTGTTTCTGGGTCTACTGCCAACTAGATTCTGGTTCCCTGTATTGTGCTAACAGCTGGAGCTCAAGCTGAGACCAGGAGCTCCTAGTCTTTGGGTCACAGGTCAGATATCAAGATTTAGACTCTTGTCTATTCCCCTCTCAGGAACTATCTCTCTGGTATTTCACAGAATCAGCAAAGAGCAGATATGGGTAGCAGCTTAGAAATCAAATAGCCTATCTTGTTTGTGTCCTGGACCTCTTGTCAGGGCAATCTAGTGAATCCTTAGGAGCCTTTTTCAAGAGAATGTAATCCTGTGTATTTTATGTATTTAAAAAACAAAGTAAATCTTATTAAAAATGCAGCTAAATACATATAAAACTGTGTTAAAATAGTTATATATATATATATATACATATATATATATATATTCATTTATCCAAATCATAGCAAAGCAGAAATCAAAGTATACATATGAGAATACATGCCAGACAATACAGAGTAAAGAATTCCTCCCATTGAGAGAAAAATAATTCAGCTCACCTAAGAGGCCTAAATCTCACTACAATATTTTTTTAAAAGAAGTTTACAGATTCCTAAGTTAGTCTTGACTTAGTTCATATTTTTTTATTTTGCAGAAGGGCAAATGGAGACCCAAAGTCAATGGGTCTAAAAGGTTATAAGTGACAGACCAGGACTCGAACCTAAAACTCAGTGTTTTTCCTATAATACACGATTTTTTTTTGTGGTGGTAAATTTTGCTTATTTTCTCAGGTTCAGTTCATAAATGCTATCAAACACCATTTGGTTGCAAAAAACTGTGCTCAGAACTATGTGCTGCAGTCTTCCACTTTCACATACTCACACTCTCTCTCTCTCTCTCTCTCTCTCTCTGTGTGTGTGTGTCTGTCTTTCTGTCTGTCTGCCTCTCTCTGTCTCTCTCACATAATTAACTAAATAACAAATCTTAGTGATGCAAAAAAGCTCTGTTGCTATGTAAGGGCCAAAGGAAAAAAAAGGTCTTTACTAATTGAGGAGATAAGGGAAGGAATTGAGAACAAAAATTTATTAAGCACCTACTGTTAACTGGAAATCTATTAAATCCTTTACAAATATTATCTTAGTTGATCCTCACAATAACTCTATGAGGTGGTGTTATTTTTTCCCTATTTTACTGTTGAGAAAACTGAGGCAAGCAGGGGTTAAGTAGTTTGAAATCAGGTAGGAAGTATTTGAGGCTGGATTTGAAATGTGGGGATCCTGACTCCACTGCCTCACTTATATTCTTAGAGGAAGTAACATTTGAATGGGGCTTTAAAAGACTTGAAAAGAATTCTCCTGGTGATGAAGGAGAGACACTTCAGATTTTGGGATAAGTAAAGGCCAGAAGAAGGGGCAAATACAATGAGGCAGCTCCCGGGGAAGTAAGCCAGGCTCATAAGTGGGGGTGGGGCCATGCTTAATATAGATGTTATCTCAAAGCCTTTCCAGCTCGTGTGATTTTGTGAACCAACGAGTATGTTCAATTTTATACCTGGGAAGAAGGTGAAAATGAAAAATACCTTGTAAGACTCCTTTAATTATTACTCTTGAACCTCCCAGAAACCCGACAATTTTTTTTTTTTAGAATGATTAACAAAGTGAGTAGGTCAGAAAATTCCAAGCTTTCTAAATTTTTCTCACAAACAAAATAAAATTGTGCCTCAGACAGACAGATTGTGCCTCAATCAACAAAATTGTGCAAACATAGACAGGAGAGGAAAAAAACAAACAATTTGGGGCAGAACAGGAGTCGTCCGAGATCCCAGAACAGAGGTTTGGCAGGTGTGAAATATAAACATCTCCAAGTTAGTGCTGATGAAAAAGCAGAGGGGAGCCCTGTCAGTAGCCGGGTTGAAAGGTAGCCACAGCCCCCACTACTGGAGCTTTCTGAAGGAACTTCTGCTGATAGGAACCAGGAGTGCTGTTGAGATCTGGTCTTGGGTAAGAAGAAACCAGCACAGACCCGGAAGTGTAGAAGCAGTGGGCAGGGAAGCTGTTGTCTGTGGGCACCCACAGGCAAGTGGAGTTCTTGGCTTTGGGTTTCAGGACAGAGGGGAGAACAGAAGTTAAGCCAAAGGCACCATCTCCCCATCTTATGACTAGAGGTAGTTACACTAACAATCTGCTATTAAAAAAAAAAAAAAAGGCAAAGGAGAAAAAAATCCAACTATAGAAAATTACTATGGGAATAGGAAAGACTGGAGTTGTCAGAGGAGGATACTGAAAAGTTTTAAAAAGTCTTTCTCTTATCTCAAATGGTTACCTACCCAAAAAGATTTCAAAAAAGACTTAAAAATTAAATGAGAGAGATTAAGAAAAAAAAATAACAAGAATAATCCAAGAAAAACAAGATGATGAAAAGAAAGTTAAACTAGAAAAGGACATCTAGAGTCTTAAGGAAGAAAATGACACTCTGAAAATTAGAATTGGGCAAGGGGAAGCCAGTGAAGAGACCAAGAATAATAAAACAAAATACAAAGAATGAATAAAATAAGAAAAACAACAGATTTGCAGAAAAGATCAAGAAGAGAAAACAATAACTGGACTACCAGAAAACTATGACCAAAAAAAAGAAACCTGATAAAATAATACAAGAAATAATGAAAGAAAATAGTTCTGAAGTAATAGAACGAGAGGGAAAGGTAGAAATAGAAAAAAAATCTACTGATCATCATCTGAAAGAGGTCTTATAAGGCAAACATAAAGGAACATCACTGAAAAATTTCAAAATCTCCAAATCAAAGAGAAAAATTTATAAGCAACCAAAAAGAAAAATACAATTCAAATATTCTGGAGCTACAATTAGAATCACATAAGACCTATCAGCAGCTGCAATAAAAGACTTCAAGTCCTGGAATACTATATATAGATCATCAAAAGAACTAGAGTTGCCACCAAAAATATCATATTCAGTACAATTAAGTATGACATTGAATTTTAAAAATGGATACTCGGTGAACTGTCAGATTTTCAGGATTTTGTTGCAAACAAACCTGACTTCAGTAGAAAATTTGACACATAAGTACCAACATCAAAAACTAATTTCAAAGGACTCAATAAGGATAAACTGCTTATGTTTTATACAGGAAAGTATAAATCATATGTCTGAGAGTCTCATTTGTAAGTGGGTAGTCCAAAAGAAGGATTGGGTTAGAGCTGAGTATGAAGTATATACTAAAAAAGCAAAACTGTAGGAAAAGGTAAAAACAGTAATGAGATGTGAGGGCAAGAACCAACAGAGAAATTAGATGGGGGAGGAGAATTGGCAGTTCTGAAATTTTACATTGGAAATGGGTTAAAGAGGAAACAATATACCTAGAAGTATATAACACCCTCCAAAATCTATAATGAAATAAAAGGAAGAAGGAATAGGATAAGGTGGAGTATATAGATTAACAGGAGTTGGGATAAGGTGTGTTGATTAATGGGAAAAGAAAAAAGTAGGGGAAAGGATTGGGGGAAAGGATAAGGGAGGGATTCTTAGAGGAGGAAATTAAGTAATAGCAAGGGAAATTAACAGGTAGAAGTACCGTAGAAGAATTTGCAGGGATAAGAAACAAGAGATTATGTATATATGTATAGATAATGTGTACATGTATATGTGTGTGTATAAACAAATATCTATGCTTAAATGTAGCATGCTTGGGGGAGGTAGAACAGAAGAAAAGGGGAAAAATGAATAAAATAAAAAGTGCACTGCAGAGAACAAAAGAAAATGTACAAGGAAGCAAAGAATAGATGGATAAGGACGTCTAAATAGCCCAATAGATAGAGTACTGGCCCTGAGAGGATCTGAGTTCAAATACTGCCTCAGACACTTAATAAAATCATTAACTAACTGTTAGAGCAAGAAGAATTTAAATATCATCTCATCCAGTCTGTTTATTCTAGTAAATGAAAAAACTGTGGTCTGGAGAGATGACTCAATCATTGTCTACTTACTAGCCCATGAATTAGTCTTTGTTCCTCAATTGTAACCCCATCTGATTTATTTTATTTATTTTTTTTTGGGGGGGGGGTAAGGCAGTCAAGATTAAATGATTTGCTCAGGATCATATGGCTAGTAAGTGTCAAGTCTCCAAGGCTGGATTTGAATTCAGGTTCTCCTGATTCCAGGGCAGGTACTTTAAATACAGTGTCACCTAGCTGTCCCTCTCCTTCTACTCCTGTAGCACAGAGTAAAAATGGTTCCTTGGAGTTTCTCCAAAATGCAGGCCCCTTGCCATCTTCTCTTCCTCTCTCACTGAGGCAGGGACTTTTCCATAAGGGATGCTGCCAGCTCGTTGGTCTTTCCTCTTTTCTTTTTTGCTATCACACAACTGTGTGTGATATTTATCCTGATCCAGGATGTCTTTTCCCAGGCACTGGCTCTATTCATTATTTCCTAGGGGTAAGTTTCTTCTTGTTTCCAAAGTGAATATAGAAAGAAGCCCCAGACTCAGCCAAGCGATCAAGAAATGGATATTTTGCTCCAAAAGAAACAGGTGAAGTACATAAAGTTTTTTGTTGCTTAGCTACTTACTTTTCATCGAAATAAAAAATTATTCTTCACTCAAGGGCCAGGGCCAGAGCCACGGCTGGCCAAACAGACAAAAATTACTTTTTAGATTCCTTACTAAAGCCTAAATTGATATGGTGTTATATGATATAATAGTTACTCATAGCACCAGTGGCACTGCTTGCTTCAGGTACAATTGGGACATGTCCTTCCTATTTTTTTTTTTTTTCCTTCTGTAATTGCTAATGTATACTGTTGCCTGGCATTATTGATTCCCTGGATCTTTCTAAATTGCTATCTATAAAATTAAGTGGACAGGCTGACTAGGCATGAGAAAGGTTGTGTCTTTTTAATTAAATTTGTATGGTCATTTGGAGATGGCAAAACAATTTACTCTACAAACATATTGATGTGGGAAATTAGCATGTGTTATGAGCCAAGCCAGGTCATTCAAGTTGTGCTTGACTAGGAAAAAAATAATACTTGTCTTTCAGATGGCCCTTTTCGGTCCTACCTCAAGATCTTAGGTTGTGGAACTTTCTAGGATCCTAAATTGTCCGTAGGTTATTCCAGCTATTTGGAGGCTCTATTAACTGCCATTTCCAGGCTTTGCTACAACAAGGGATAACTGACATCAATCAATAAACTTTTTTTTTTTTTTTTTTTTTAGCACTTAGGAAGGACCAGGAGACAGCTAGATAGCACAGTGGATAAAATACTGGACCTGGAGTCATTAATAGTTGGATGTGACTGAACCAAACAAGCAACAATAATAAAATGGACCATTCACTGTGCTAAGGGCTGAGAAGGCAAAGAAATGTAAAAGTCAATTCTTGCTATCAAGAGCCTGACAGTCTAATGGGAAAGACAACCAGGCAAAGACTTATTTTAAAACGAACTATATACAGAATAAATTGGAGATAACTGACAGGGAGAAGGCACTAGTATTAAGGAGAGTCAAGAAGTGTTTCCTGTAGAAGGATGTGATAATTGTGTGTGTGTATATATATATATATATATATATATATATATATATATATATGTATATGTATATAATTGATAATTGGGATGTGATAATTGTAATATTCTTACAGTACCTAAGAGCAGCTAGGTGGCACAATGGTTAGAACAGTAGGCCTGGAGTCAGGAACACTCATCTTCCCAAGTTCAAATTTGGCCTTAGACACTAGTTGTATGATCCTGAGCAAGTTAGTTAAGCCCTATTTGTCTCAGTTTCCTCTTCTGTAGAATGAGCTGGAGAAGGAAATGGCAAATCACTCCAGTGTCTGCCACGAAACCACAAATGGGTCATGAAGAGTCAGACAAAACTGAACAAGAAATGGTTCTACAAGAAAATGAAATAACCTCAAAATTATAAAGGGATTGGGATAGGAATAGGAACTGGACTTATGTCTTCATTGGAACAGAAAATTACTAGGAGGAAGAAATGTGCTCTATCATTGCAAATTGGTATCTTCTCTGAGATTGATAATCAAGAGCTGCTTAGGGAACTGACAGATAAACTGGGTTATCCAGATGTCAGGTAGAAGAGGTAATTGTTATATTGCACTGCTTGCTAACTCATAAAAGAAACAATGAATTATGTTCCATATAATTTTTTGTGAAAAGAAATGTATTATAATGAATTGAGGGCTAGCCTTGGAGTCACAAAGACTTCTTAGTTAAGTATGGCCTCTGAAATAGACTAGCCCTATGAATGTTGGGCAAGACACTTAACAGTTTGATGTCTCTGACAACTCCCTAAGACTATAGATAAAAATGAGTTGCTGATTTGATGGGGGGAGGGGGAAAGAGGAGTTTCCACATTGGAAGTTCCCCACGTGGGTAGAATTACAAATGTAGATGAAAAAAATTTTTAATGTTGAGTGGACTTTATTGTATTCTACTTTGATACTTTGGAAGATCTGTAATTTCATCAGCATGGATATTCTTTCCACCAAAGTAAATTATAATTTCCTACCTGTCTCATACAATTTAATTGGATTCAACACAACATTTGCTTTGTGCAGAGTAATCTTCTGGACATTGGGAGAGTACAAAGTTTAGATAAGACATGGCTTCAAATATCATGGAGTTACCTCTAGGGTCATATTCTCACCTTTCTCTACTTAGGGAAGACCTATTAGACTTTGTCCTTTGCTAATGTAGTCTTTGAGAATTCTCTAGGCTACACCGAAGCACAAAGTCAATACCTTCTGAGGTGGTGAGGTGGTATAGTAGGTAAAGTACCAGGCCTGGAGTCAGGAAGGCCTGAATTCATATGTGGTCTCAAATACTTACTAGCAATGCGACCCTAAGCTAGTCACTTAACTTGCTTTTGTCTCAATTTCTTCATTGTAAAATAGGGATCATCATAACATTTGCTTCACAGAGGCAGTTTGTGAGGACCAAATGAGATTTTTTGGTAAAATGACTGTCAACAGGAATTGTATCATTATTGTTCAGTCATTTCAATCATGTCCAACTCTATGTGACTCCATTTGGAGTTTTCTTGACAAAGATAGAGTAGTTTGCCATTTTCTTCTCCAGCTCATTTTATAGATGAGGAAATTGAAAACAAATTTAAGTGCCTTGCCCAGAGTGACATAGCTAATTGTCTAGAACCAGATTTGAACTCATGAAAATGAATCTTTCTAACTAGATCTAGCACTATCTTCCTTTCTGGGTGGTTGAAACTTGATAATTCATGTTTGACATAAGTGATGATTTTTCCACTAATCAGAACACCATGCAGGATAACAGTAGATTGCTTTGTACCAAGATCATTTTTAAAAAATATATATTTTAAAGGTCACAAGTAATTCAGATATGTGAGAGTCATTTGACCTGGCAAAATCCCAAAGCAGGAGCTTGAAATTAGCTAGGAATGGAAACATACCATTAATTTATTAAATGAATAATAATAATAAAAAAACCTAAAGTGATCTTCTAATCTTATTAATGTGACTTTTCTTCATTGCTCCCAATTAACATCCAATTCAGACATGGTATGCGATTCACACTTTAAAAAGACTTGTGGAATTGAATTCTTCTTATTTTAGGTGATTCTCTTCCAGGTTTCATTGTAGAATCTTCCTAGAGAATCTTGTTCAATGTTCTAGAATCCTTTTAAGTCCACATTCAAGCTGCTTTTATAAATACCACTACTATCTTTGTTTTTACATATGTCTCATTGACATGCATTTATACTTGTAATTTTTGAAGCAATTTCTTAATCCAGAAGTCAGAATGGCAGCAGAACAGTTAGTTAATGGTCAGTAGGTGAAGGGAAGGTTTCAGTTGTCCAGCTGGAGTGATCATTGTCCTCAATATCTGGTATGCCCAAGTCCTAATGTCCTTGACAGTCAGAGGTTCTCTACTTGTTATCCTTCCTTTATCTTTCTTTCCTTTTCTTTCACTTGGTCATAATCTTGAGTTTTTTTCTAGAAATGTCTCAGTGGAAATGATGGTACTTAGAAGGTTTACTTACTACATCTTTTGTTCATTTCCATAGTTTAACTATGGCTCAGCTTTCTCAGGCTGCATGTGTGCCTCATCGATAAAGTACAGGGGAGAATTCTATTGTGGCTTATTCTGGTGGATTCCATGATTGAGTTGTTCAAGGAAGGGAACAATTCGGTTTAAAAAGAGTCTATCATAGTAAGAAATCCAGGATGGTGATTGGGGTTAAAGAATTTGAGAAACTGTGTGCCACAATATAATTTAATCACGTGTATTTTTAAATAGCCTTAGGCAAAAGGCTGCTAAATAAAGTCTTTACCTTTCTAGAGCAGCTATTCTATTATGAAAAATTTCCCCAAAACAACTTACTTTTACATTAGGACTTTTCAAAGTGTTTTCCAGGAGACAAATTAACTTACAGGATAATAGATTTATTGCTAGAAAGTATCTTATAGGCCAGTAACTTTTATCCAAATTAAAAATGGAGACTCAAGGTAAGAAGCAGAAAGGATTTATTAGATCTTCTGAGAAAGGGCAACTCCCAACAGACAAAGTGTCCATAGAGGAGCAAAGCAAAGTAAAATACAGGATTGGAAGCCCCCACCCTTTTCTGACCTATTCTCCCATTGGCTGGGGAAATCCAGGCTTACCTCCTAAAGCAGAAATCTACCCAGAGACAAAGAATATTAGCCAATGACACTTTTTTTTTTTTTTTTTAACCATATTAGGAGCTTAATGCCAATTGTGGCAAAAAGGGCAGGGGGAACAGAAGAGAAATGTATGTTTATCTAAGATAAGCAAACACCTGAAGCTTTTGGCTGTAGCACAAATAAGTTATAATTAGGGTATAGGTCAAGGTCACATTCTTATGAGAGGACTTCACTTATTTTATCCCATTCATAATCTTCATATATATATATATATATATATATATATATATATATATATATATATATATATATATATGGCACCTAAATATGCTGTAGACATCTTAAAGTTTTCTTCCACATCATGAGAGTTAGGGGAACAGAAGCCCCAAGATCTTGAAAATCTACACAAAATCTTTTGGCCTTCCTTTTATATCAGAGAAGTATGTTTTAGTTTTGGCCTTCCTTTTATATCAGAGAAGTATGTTTTAGTTTTGTCGTCTTTTATGGAGTGTTTACAGTAAAATTTGGATTGATACTATACAATACTATACATATATTTTATGTATTTCTTGAGTTTCTAAACTTTTTCTGTTATCTGCTGTTTTTCATAGCTTCTGCAAAATTCCCCCAAAATTCCCTTTTAATTTCTTAAGTTGATCCATGATATATAAAACAATGAAGGTGTGATGTGAAAGGGATAACTATACTATTAAGGGAACCACTGTTCTCCCAGTCATCCACATTCACAATCTAGGTGACATTCTTTGCTCCTTATTCCTTCTCAATCACTATGTCCAATCTGTTTCCAAGGCCTGTTGGTTTTCTTTTCATAGCATCTTTCCAATGTCCTCTTCACACCCTATACTACCACCATCCCCTTATCACCTTATGCTGGAGTTAGTGCAGCACTCTGCTGATCTCTAGTTTATCCTTCACTCATCTGACAAAATAATCAGATCTGATCATGTTATCCTCCTATTCAGTCAACTCCAGTGGCTTCCCATAACTTGAAGCATCATATATATAAAATCCTCTGTTTAGCATTCAAAGCCGTTAATTAACCTACCTTTCCAGCTTTCTCAAACCATACTCCCCTCCTGCCATGTATTCTGTGATCTAGTGATGTTAGTCTTCTTGCTGTTCTTTGCATAAGATACTACTTTTCTGACTTTTTGAATTTTCAGTTTCTTCCCCATGCCTGAATTCTCTCTCTCCCCATCTCTGCTTCTTGGCTTGTTAGCTTCATTTACATCCTGTCTATAAGCCCACCTTCCCCTTAATACCTTACCCCTGTTGATTATCTCTAATTAATTTGGCTAGTATCCTGTTTGTTTTATATGTTTTATGTGATATATATATATGTATATATATATATATATATATATATATATATATATATATATATATATATAGAGAGAGAGAGAGAGAGAGAGAGAGAGAGAGAGAGAGAGAGAGAGAGAGAGAGAGAAAAAGCCACAGATAATGCTCTTTTAAAACATAACATATGGCCCACAGGGATCTTGGTGGAGGCATTAGAATCCCCTAGATCTATTTGAATCTTACTCAGCTGCTCTGATGAGCATTTCTGCATTTTAAAATAATTTCCAGTTTTCTCTTCATTTTCAGTTTGAGAGTTGACTTTATAAAGCAAAGTTGTTATAAGTTTAAATTGTTTTATTTTTATTTTATTTTATTTTGTGCTTGAGGCAATTGGATAGTGTTAAAAATAAAGTATGGGCCTGAGGTCAGGAAGAATCGAATTCAAATCCAGTCTTAAATGTTTACTAACTGTGTGACCCTAGGCAAGTCTTAACTTTTGTCTGCCTCAGTTTCCTCTGCTACAAAATAAGGATAGGTATATAGCATCTATCTACCTCTTAAGGCTGTTGTCAAAATAAAAAAGATAAATGATGTTTGTAATCTTAATACTTGTTTTGTTCCTTCCTTCTTACTTTGCAAATAGCCATCCTATACCTTCTATCTCTTATTTGAATCCTGATAATTAGCAATAAAAGCAGGATGACATGGCATTTATCATATTGGGGTAGTTTTGAGAATTGAAGCCCAGCTTCTTGATAATAGAAGATATGTCATATTTTTCTTACTAAGAGTTGACTTATTGAAAAGTAAAGTTCCCAGATTTCCTAACAGCTATATCACATAAATGTTGTGTCAGCTGCCGAATTGTCTGTCTTGGATTGGTTTAAGAATACTCCTTCCCTCAAATTCCATCTGTCTCTGTTTTTTCCTTCCACAACCAGGAAACAAACGAATTGGGCTGTTTATCAATTTCATTGAAACTATGTTAACACAACCATCTTTTTTTTTTTTTTTTTTAAATGTGGTAGGTAGGAGTTTTATGCATGCTTAATGGATTTAGTTTTTAATCAGAGTATTCTGAGAGTTCTATTGAGCCTTACATTTGGACATTAAAAAAAATTTTTTTTTGGACTGGACTTCAGGTTGGATTAATTGACTAGTGCTAGTACTGAAGAATATTTCCAGCCCCTTCATCCTATCCTTTTCTATTAAATAAATTAATTTTAATAAGTTTACTTTCCTTGGATGACTCACTGTGTAGAGGTTGCTACCCAACAGTATCACATGAGCACCTCCATTTTTGATTTGCTGTCCAGTACACTGGATCTTCTGCTATAGCTGTTTCCATAGAGTTTCCACCCAGATGTGCTTCTTCGATATTTAGAGTGTTTTCTTTTCTCTTTAAATTTTAGAAGTATTTTGCCCAGAAGAACTATAAGACGTCCCTGCTTATGTATTGAAGCAGCATTTCTTTAACACTGATAATCCAGATGTGTACAGGATCTCTTTGGTGTCTTTTCTGATAAATATTTTTAGTTTTTTGTTGCAATAATAGCTTTTTATTTTTCAAAATACATGCAAAGATAATTTTCAACATTCAACCTTAAAACGCTGTGTTCTAAATTTTTCTCCCTACCTCCCTTCACTCTCCTCCTTTACTCAGCAAGCAATCCAATATAGGTTAAATATGTGCAATTCTTCTAAATTATTTCCACATTTATCATGCTGCACAAGAAAAATCAGATCAGAAGAGAAAAAAAATCAAGCAAACAACAACAATAAAGGTGAAAATAATATGTTTTGATTCACATTCAGTCCCCATAGTCAACTCTCTGGGTGTAGATGGCACTTTCCATCACAAGTCTATTGGAATTGACTTGAATCACCTCATTGTTGAAAAGAGCCAAGTCTATTGCAGTTGATCATCACATAATCTTGTTGTTGCTGTGCATTCTTTTGGTTCTGCTCACTTTATTTATAATCAGTTTATATAAGTCCTTCCAGCTTTTCTGAAATCAGCCTGTCCATCATTTCTTATAGAACAATAATATTCCATAGCATTCATATGGTATAATATATTCAGCCACTCTCCAACTGATGGGCATCCATTCATTTTCCAGTCTCTTGCCACTACAAAATGGGTTGCCACAAACATTCTTGCACATACAGGTCCCTTTCCCTTCTTTAAGATCTCTTTGGGATATAAGCCCAGTAGGAACACTGCTGGGTCAAAGAGTATGCACAGTTTTGATAGCTTTTCAGGCATAGTTCTGGTAAACATTTTTAAAGTCCAACTGTATACTACTGTCTATTCAAGTTCTTTCTTTAAGTGGATGCCAACTCTTCTTCATGCAAAGCTCAGGGTTACTGACATATCACTTCATGCTCTATCTCAAGGGTCCTTATGTGGACAATATGGCTACTTAGGCTCCATTGCTGACCACATGGAAGCCCATAGAGATTGTCTGATAGATAGGTGCAACATCTATATTTAAGAATGTCCACAGACATTCTCACTCTCTCTTTTTTTTTTTTTATTATTATAGCCTTTTATTTTTTTTTTAGCATTGATCCTTGCAAAACCTTCTGTTTCAACTTTTTCCTTCCTTTCCCCCTCCCCCCTCCCCGAGATGGCAGGTAGACCAATACATGTTAAATATGTTAAAGTATATGTTAAATACAGTATATGTATACATTATCCATACAATTATGCAAACATTCTCTTTTGTGTGATTTTAAGTTGTACTCATTGTTTCTCTCCAGATTCTCCTGTTTCAGTCCAAGTACCTCCCAACACTTTCTTTTTCTTTCTCTCCTTTCGATTATTCAAGACAGATTTTCTTGTTGAAATCTGCCATCCTTGAATTTTTAGCCAGTGCGTCTTATACTACCTCCTGTAGCACCACTGCCCTGGTTTTCGCTATCCCTGCTAATCCATAGCAATAACTGGATTGAGATTAAGATTTTCTAGAACTGATAGCAATATCATCATTATTATATCACTTTTTAATAAAAAAAGACTATGACCACAAGGGGATAGTATGATCATGTAGAAAATGCTAGGTCTCTTTTAGCCTAAAAAATAATCCTTTCCCTGGACTCTTCCTTTAATCCATCATCCTATTTCTCCCCTCTTCTTTTACTATTGGAATTCTAGGCAGAATAGTTTATACTCATTTTCTTTTACTTTTTCATATTGCTCACTCTTTCCATATCATTTTCCTTCAAGTGATTCTTTTAGATCATTATGATTTAACCATGAAATCTAGTGGCTTCTTTTTACTATCCTCATTGTTCTTGATCACTCTGTAGCATTCTTTTTTTTTTTACTCCCTTATAATATTTATTTTTTAAATTTGTTTTGGTTTATGGAATTAAAAAAAAAGCATTTCCGTAATGTAGTATAAGAGAAAAAAGATTGTACATGAAACTGCAGATTAGTTATATACAATTTGCTATTCCTTTTAAACATATACTAAAACTATCATGTAAATGTTTTCTTTTTCCTCCTTTTTTTTCTTCCCCTCCCCCCTGCCCTACAGATGGCTGGGATTATAAACAAATATATATAATTCTAGACATTGTTCTATTTATTCTTTCTGTGAATGCAGATAGCATCTTCCTTCCTTTATTTATCCTTGTAGTTAATTTGGGTATTTATAATGGCCAAAGTAACTGATTCACTTAAAATACTTTACCCCAGGTAAATATCCCAGGATTCTACCTTTGGTCATTTTCTCTTTCTACACTTTACCCTTTCCTTTGTTGATTGCATGTTTTCCATAGAGGGTAAAGAGATAGCAAAGTCAACATAGCAATAAAATATATAGTAGAAGAGCTAAAAGCATGCAGTCCAGAACTAGGCTCAAACATTGGAAAAGAACCATGCAATCCAGTTCTCTTGTTCTGAATGAGGAAAGTAAGACTCAGAAAGTTCAAGTAATTTGCCGAAGTCTACATAGGCAATGTGAATCCCTATCATTGAATCCATGTCCTCTCCCCAGATCCAGGAATGTATAAATTATCATTGGACTTGATCATTAGAGTTCAATGGTAATCTTTGAGGAAATTGTTTCAATAGAGTAGATAAGATGGAAACAAGATTACAAGAGTTTGAAGAAATAAAACTGGAAGTTTTGGATATAGGCAGTTTTTTCAAATGACTTAGCAGTAAAGTAAAGCAATAAAGTACATATATTCAGGGAAGACTATTATCTCTACTGTGAGGGCTTGCTGAGCCCTTTTCAGTGTTATTTATTCACTTTTGGGGTCCACCTGCCACCTAACTCTCACCTGTGGCTCCAGAAATATGTGCAGTGGTCACAGTCTGGTAAACCATTTCTACAGATGTTCTAAAGCAGGTGGAGGGTAACTGATAGACCTCAAACCTATTAGTGAGTTAAGGGGATGTCCACCCAAGATTGTGTAGACTTCTAGTGGAATGGACTTAGGAGGTAGTTTGTTCCTATAAGGCTATGAAAGCAGCTGAAGCAGGCACTGTGGGGCACTTAGAGCTTGATCAGATACCAAGATCATCCATTGCATCTGGGGCCAATGCCAGTCATCTTGACTTT
This sequence comes from Antechinus flavipes, assembly GCF_016432865.1. Lineage (NCBI taxonomy): Eukaryota > Metazoa > Chordata > Mammalia > Dasyuromorphia > Dasyuridae > Antechinus > Antechinus flavipes. Next base: position 122,234,543 of record NC_067403.1, read on the forward strand.
TTTCCTGTCACTCGACTTAAATGATTCTGGAAGAGAGAGTGAAACTAGCAACTTTGTGCAACACTGTTTTACTTAAATCTAATTCATACAGAAGTCAAGACATTATCTATGATGTCACTGATCTCCTACAAAAACAAAAGACAAATAACAACAGTAATAAAAAAAACAAAGAAGAGATGGTATCTGGATGGGGGGTAGACACATTAAGGGAAGGCTTTTTTATGAAGCAAGACAGGTATATTTGTCAGCAGATTGAAAGAAGACAATGGAGAAGAAAAGATTCAAGGGAAGAAATAATTGCTGAAACAAAATTCTAGTATAGTTAAGAGAGAGTGGAAGAGATGAGTTTTAGCAAGGAAGAAGGGTATCTCTTTTTCTAGGGAAAGGACCAGAGAAAAGGTAATAACACTAAGAAGTCTTAAGGAGTGACAGTGGAATTGAGGGATATTCCAGTTGGCTTCCATTTATTTAGTGGGGGCTCAAGTTGTGCTTTGAGCGTCAGGCATGAAGTTACTCCAGAGAACAGGTTAAAGAGTCGAAAAGAATGGAACGTTTTCCTCCTAAAACTCAGGGCCTTCTTGAGGTTATAGACAGTAAAATTTATGCTGGAGTAAATTGGGCAGGGAATACCCTAGTGGCAAAATCCTTCTCTTTCTTCAGGGTAGCAGCATTCCTACCTGTAACTGTCTCTGTCCTGCTCTGGTCTGCTCAGGTCTTTGCCGGTTTTGGAAGCCCTTGCTAACTTTCCCCAGGAATACTTAGCAACCCAGAAGGAGGAATAAATTTTCAGATATCTTCTATCCTGCAATGCTCTCCTTCCTCCAGTTGGATTAATGACCTCCCTGTCTTCCTCCTTTAAGTCCCAACTAAAATCCCACTTTTTATAACCTCTTTCAATTCCATGTTTGACCTCTGTTAATTATCTACTATTTATTTTGTAAATAGCTTACTTTGTACATATTTATTTGCATGTTGTTTCTCTCCTTAGATTGTAAACTCTATGAGAGATTTTTGCCTTTTTTTGGTGGGGGAGACCCACAGTGCTTGGCTTAGAGTGTTTAATAAATGTTTATTGATTGAGAGAATTGGAAGTGGGGAAGGGGCAAGCTATCAATTCTGTGTAAAAGACAGTGAATTTGTCTGTAAAAGACCAGGAAGTAGTCAACAAATGCTTATCTATCTCTTTTAATTTATTTATTAAATATGTTTTTGTTTCTTTTTTATTTTTTACATTATCATAATTTCTCCCAGCTTCCCTCACCTTCCCAGAGAGCCATCCCATGTAATACAGCATTTTTAATACAAAAAAAAGAAGAAAAAAAAACAGCATAACTGATCAATACACTGAAAATATGTGCAGTGTACAACATTTGTAGACTTCCTATTTTGGCAAAGTAATGGGTTGGGAGCATCTCCTTCATAATATCTTCTTTTTTTTTAGTCTTGTTTCTTCTTTATAGTTTTGCAAAATTCATATTTGCATTGTTATAATTACTATATATATTTGGTTCTGCCTACTTCATTCTCATCACTTTATGTAAATGCTTCTCCATATTCATCATATTCACCATTTCTTTCAGTACGGTAATATGCCATTACATTCATGTACCATAATTTGTTAGGCCATTCCTCAAGTATTTATTAAGTGTTTGGTGTGTCCTGGGGCAGCTAGGTAGTGCAATGAACAGATAACTGACCTGGAGTTGGGACAATCTGAAGTCAAATCTGGCCTCAGTCACTTATTAGCTGTGTGACTTGGGGCAAGTCACTTAAGCCTATTTGTCTCAGTTTCCTTATTGATAAAGTGAGCTGGAGAAGGAAATAGCAAGCCATTCCAGTAGTTCTGCCAAGAGAACTCCCAAAATGGGATCACAATTTTTGGACATGATTGAACAAGAATAACAAAATAGTATGTTCCCTCCAACGTGCTGAGGAAAGTGTTAAAGGAAATTACATGAATTCAAGGAGCTTGTTATTCTAGTGGGGAAGATTACTTGCAAACAAGTATGTATAGTTGAGTCAAGACTGGTTTATGGAGACAAGTGAAACCAGATTAGGCTATGAAAACTGGCTGACAGTGTTTGTTATAAAGGCATTATTTCTAAACTATATAGAGAATTGAGTCAAATTTGTAAGAATATAGGTCATTCCCCAATTGATTAATGGTCAAAGGCCATAAACAGATAATTCTTGGATGAAGAAATTAAAGCCATTTATATCCATATGAAAAAGTGCTCTAAATCACTGTTGATTAGGAAAATGCAAATTAAGACAATTCTGAGATACTACTCCACATCTCTCAGATTGGCTAAAATGACAGGAAAAGATAATCTAAAATGTTGGAGGGGGTATGGGAGAACTAGGACACTATTGCATTGTTGGTGGAGTTGTGAAATGATCCAACCATTCTGGAGACCAATTTGGCACTATGCCCAAAGGGCTATAAAACTGTGCATACTCTTGATGCAGCAGTCACTATTGAGTTTATATCCAAGGAAATCATAAAAGAGAGAAAATGACTTACATGTGCTAAAATGTTTGTAACAGCTCTTTTTGTAGTGGCAAGGAATTTGAAATTGAATGGATGCCCATCAATTGGAGAAAGACAGATTAAGTTATGGTATATGAATGTAATGAAATATTGTTCTATAAGAAATGATGAGTAGGCCGATTTCAGAAAAGCCTGAAAAGACTTAACTTGAATGATGCTGAGTAAGATGAACAGAACCAAGAGAACACTGTGTTTAGTAACAGCAAGATTATATGATGATCGTGATCAACTGTGATGGATGTGGCTCTTCTCAGCAATGTGGTGATTTAAAACAATTTCAGTAGAATGGAAATGAAAAATGCCATCTGCATCTAGAGAGAGAGCTATGGAAAATGAATGTGGATTGAAGCATAGTATTTTCCCTTTTATTTGTTTGCTTTTTCTTTGTCCCCTTTGGTCTGATTTTTATTTTTTTGACAATATGACAAATATGGAAATATATTTATAAGGATTGTACATGTTTAATCTACATCAGATTACTTGCTGTCTTGGGGAGGAGGGGAGGTAAGGGAGGGAGAGAGAAAATTTTGGAACACAAAATCTTACAAAAATGATGTTGGAAACTATATGTGTATTTGGAAAAATAAAATACTATTAAGGGAAAAGAAGAAAAAGAAAAGAAAATTGGCTGAGATACTAGAGGTCAAAGAGCAGGTTTCTTATGAAGAGGGAAGAGAGAAGTTTAAGAAGTTGTGTTTGGAGAGTAGAATTTTCCAGGAGCTTGGAAGTGGTTATTTTGTGAGAGTGAAGTATAAACTTTGACCACATAGGGATGAGGATAATGCTGGTGAAGGAAGAATTAGAAGGCCATTTTGAGAGATGAGGATGTTGAAGAATTGTTTGATTAGGCTGGTCCTGGAGTTGGGAGGATCTGAGTTCAAATCTGGCCTCAGTCACTTACTAGTTGTATGTCTTGGGGCAAATCATTTCATCCTGTTTGTCTCAGTTTCCTTTTCAATAAAGTTAACTGGAGAAGGAAATGGCAAACCATTACAGTAATTCTGTCAAGTAATGAAGTCTGAATAATGAAGTCATTGAGGATGCTGGGAAGAGATAGGTAAGAAGATATCAAGTATTAAAGTTAGGGTGATTTAGTTTATAGATTAGGATGAATATAATGTTTTTCAGGAGATTTATAGAATTATTTTCAGCTACAATTAAAAATATCATAGACTTTTGTCTGTATAGGAAAGTTTAATTCTGCCTTTAAACGAGGAGATAAAATAGATAACTAATTAAGGTTTTAAAAAAATATTTTCATTTTCTTAAAAAATGATTAGAAATGTCATAATTGTAGAGAATTTTTCAGAAAAATTCATTGAGTTACTAGATAAAAGCTCACAGACGCTTTTAAAGAGAAGGTTAGTGTGGGTGGACAAGGAGAAGGAAAATCATGCAGCATAAAACAAAGAGAAACCTGGCAAGATTTTATGAAAGGAATAATTTAATATACTCAAATAATTTCAAAGATTAAGTATTTAGCCATTGTGTGCATTCCATCTGCAAAAAGTAATCACACACATTTTATGACTTAGTTATGGATTTCTGTGCCCAAGAAATTCTTCAGGAAAGCTGCCATTTTGTCCCAAGCTAGTATAACCTTCATGCACTTAATCATTTCTACATCATGATAAAGCGATCATGGAGGATTATTATGGGAGAAAAGGAATTTTGATGTTGGGGGGAAAATCTTAGTATAAAATGAGAAACAGCCTCAAAGGTTAAAACATAGTAAAAATGAAATCTCTATTTTATGAGAAAATAAAAGTTCTTCAGAACTTCAGAAATAATGCTGTCTGATATTTTTGTCTGAGAAGTAGCAGAGGAAATGAATAGATTTGTTGAAGATTACAGGGCAAAAATTTTATTTTCATTTAATGGAAAAGTTAATGGACTAATGGTAGAAGCATAAGATGTATTTCCCAGAGGAGGAAAGATGCTAAGGAAATTTAAGAGCTCTCTGAAATTTTAGATGATTATTTGCTCAATCAAGAAGGCTCTAAGATGAACAGTAATCCATGACTCATTTAGAAATGACAGATATTAGACAACTATATAGATGTACAGTTCCTCCTATTTCTTCCCCTTCTCTTCCCTCCAGTAGGTGAAGATCATTAGTTTGAAGTCATGATAAATAGTTCACTCAAATGAATCTGTGGTCTTATTGAATTGAGAGGTGTTTCCAGCAGGTTAAAGTTAAGCCCATCCATGCCTGCCCATGCCATGCAACTCTTGTCTATATCATCCCCAAAATTCACCCCAGGAGTTCCTACCAAATGTGCTTCCTTGTTTTTTCCCAAAATAAGAGGAAATCTATCAGTGGAATCTACCCTGTGATGCCTAGTTCTTGCCACAAACTAGCAATGCCATATGACCAGCCCTTTTTTTTAATTTCTGTCATACGGTTTCTTGAAGATGGTAAATGAAAAGCCAAAAAACACATTTGTAAACCTATTACCAAAAAGCTTAGATAGAGATTGAAGCATTGAAAGAACATGACATTGAGAGACAGAAAAATTTGGTTCTCATCATGGCTTTGGCATCAAATATCTATTTATTTTTTGAAAAATCTCTTAAATCTAACTAGTTCTCAGTATTCACATTTATAAAATGAGAGATTGGACTGGATAGTTTCTAAAATCCCTTCCAATTCTGATATTCTAATTTCTGTGTAAAAATAGCCAAAGAGATTGCTAGGTTGGGCAGTTTGCTGTTGTTGGGAAGATCTGAGCTCAAATCTAGATAATATTTGTAACATATTTAGCACAGTGCCTGGCATATAGCAGTATTAATAAATGAGATCCTTCTCCTTCCCCCTTTTCTACTCCTCCCCATCTCTGTCTCTGTATCTTTCTCTATATCTCTCTTTGTCTCTCTGTCGCTGTCTCTATTTCACCTTCTTTCTCTCTTCTTTCCCTTTCTCCATCCTTCCCTCTCTCTCTTTCCCTCTTTCTTTCTGTTCTTTCTCTTTTTTCCATTTGAGTTTCATCTATTTTCATAAATCTTCCAACAGCTTTTTCAATGTAGGAAAATTCATTTTCTGTACAAACTCTGAACAAAATTCCGAATTAAAAAAACAAAAACCTGGAAGGGGAAATATCTTAGTTGTGGTAGATGCAATCTAAAACTTTCAATCAGGGCTAAAAATCATTTGCTCCTAAGTGGTTCCTTTTTTTTTTTTTTTTTATCCAATTATGTCTGCATTTGGAATTTTTGGCAGACATACTGGAGTGGGTTTGCCATTTCCTTCTGCAGCTCATTTTACAGATGAAGAGACTGAGAGAAGTAATGTTAAGTGATTTGCCCAGGTTCCCAAAACTAATCTGAGACTAGATTTTAACTCCTTCTGGTGCTGTATCCACTTCACCACTTAACTTCCCTGAGGGTTAAAAATAGCAGATACCACAGAAGCAGCATGAAGCTAGCCAGGAGAATAGGTTGTATTTGTGACAGAATTAGCTGAAGGTAACATACCACAGAATTTGGTGACATTGATTTTGTAGTTTTGCTTTCCCAAGGCTTGCCATGCTTCTTTCCATTCTTTCACTCTCCCAAAAGGTTCATAGGATATGGGGCTCTAAGCAGCAGAACTTTCCATTTTTTCTGCTCCAGATTTTTTAGCCAAGTTGTTGATTCCAGGTGTTGGCTTGTACTTCAGCTCTGTTGTTTTTAAGATTAATCAAGAATAACGCTCAATTTACCTTGCAAATCACTTCATGATTGATTGCTTGCTTGTCCATTAGTCAGATCTGCTTCAAGCTTACTGCACAGAAATGGAGTGACTAGCATACAAATGTATGTACCTGATTAGAGAATAAAAGCCGCACTAGAATTTATTCAATAGCAACTCACATTTTTATAGTAGGTAGATTTATAAAGAGTATAGCCTAGTGAATAGAGACTTGACCTTGAACTTGGGAAGATTTCCTACATCAATCATTTAGCCAATAAATGTTTATTAAGTATCTATCCTGATTTACCAGCCATTGTGCTAAGTATTTGAGATACAAAGAGAGAAAAAAAAAAGACAATTTCTACCCTCTTTGTTGTTGTTTTTTGTCCTTTGTTCTTGTAGGAGACCATCTAGGAGGTGATGTCTTGACATGCAAATAAACTGGATTTATCTGAGGAAGTGCTGTGCAAATCATCTGCCACAATCTCACACTCCTCTGAGTCCAGTGGCAAGATATAGATCAGGATGACTGGAGATGCCCCTGGATGCAGTGAGAGACCTTGGTCTTTTTAAGCTCAGGTCTTCAATTGTCTCAGTTTGAGGCAATTGCCCATTCAATGATTAAGGCAAGGGAATTTACAAAGCTGTGGAAGAGACAACATGCAAACAACCTTATTCAAACAAGTTGTGTATTCAGGATAGAGGGAAGGCATTAAGGGGAATTGAAGATGTCCTATGGAAGGTGGAATTTTAGCTGGAACTGACTGATAGGAAGCCTGGGTGAGAAACCTGCAACTCTACAGTTTCAGAGAAGTACATTGGTAGAGAATTTTCTCACTGGAAAATGCCAGTGACATATAGTAGATAGGATTTTAAAAAAGGTTTCCACAAGTCTTTCCTGAAACAGTCAGAAAAGGTAGGGATCAGATTCTACCACAGACATTTAAGAGCTTTGTGACTTTGGGCTTAATATTTCCTCTCTTGTACAATGAGGGAAGTGGGAGCAGTAGCCTGTAAGGTCCCTTCCTGCTTTAAACCTATGATCTTATATATTCTTAAGTATTAAGTATAAGTATAAAGTATTAAGATTTCTCAGGGAGGTTAAGCACCTTATCCCTGAATGTGTGTGTATACATACACATCTTTGGCAAATATCAGTATGGGATATGAACCTCTGATGATTTAAAATCCAGCATCCTTTCTACTTTGCCCTCAGTTTTTCAAAAGGGAAAGAGGGAGAAGGAAGGGCAGGAAATAGAATAAGCAGTTATATAGCATCTACTTTGTGCCTGGCATTATACTAAGTGCTTTACAAATACTATCTCACTGGATCATCTTCAAAGAAGGGACTCTCTTTGTCTTCCAGAAATTTTGTACAGATACTCATCATGGACTGGTGTAGTAAAGATGGGAAAAAAGAATACTAAATCTGGAGTCAGGACCTGGGTTTAAATTCTGGCTCTGTTACTTATTGTGAGACTTTATTTCACCTCTGGATCTCAGTTTCTCTCTTCTATAAGATGAAATGGGTTGGATCTACTGATTTCTAGTCTCATATCTTTTTATTTTTAATTACATTTTAAATTTTTTATGGTTATACATATACATTAACTTTTTAAATCCACATTTCTTTATGAATCATGTTGGGAGAGAAAAATCAGAACAAAAGGGGAAACCACAAGAGAAAAAAAAAAGAAAAAAATGTGAACATAGATATTGGTTTGCCATTTCCCTCTCCATCTCATTTGACATATGAGAAAACTGAGGCAAACAGGTTAAATTGACTTTACCACAGTCACATAGCTAGTAAGTATCTGAAGCCATATTTGAATTCTGCAAAATGAGCTTTCCTGACTCAAGACCTGATACTCCATGCACTACGGTGTGTGAAATAATTTGCCTCAAGATGCCCAACTAGTTGTTAATCCAACCAAGATTTGAAGCCATATCTTCTGACTTTGAATTCCACATTCTTTCCACTATATTTAATGGTTCAAACATAAATATAGAAATGGGCAATTAGAGTATGGGACCTGGGATCAAGAAAATCTGAGTTCAAATCCAGCCCCAGATACTAACTGCATGATGCTGAACAAGTCACTTAATTTCTGTCTGCTTCAGGTTCTTCACCTGTAAAATCAGAATAATAATAACACTTCTCTTCTAGAGTTATTGTGAGGACAAAATGAGATCCTAATGGTCAAGCCCATTGAAAACTTTGTCACTTCTCAAGTCTTAGGAATCTACAAATGCTCTGGAAATGCTGCTATTGTTTAGACCATTTTGGCAATCTCTTCTTGGAATTGTTTTTAGAGCCAGCTTTGCCCACTACCCTTGAAGGTCAGCTACTATTGATTGATTAACTGCTATTTGTGTTCATGTTTGTAGTGACTGAACTTGAATGCAACAGGCTGATTAGCCAGATGCTTCCAGATGCTGCTGTTCTCTTTTCAAAGGGTTCCTCTCTTGGCTAACCCCTATTTATGAAACTTTGAGGACTTGATCATGGTAGCCCCCCTACTTGATATGTTTTATCCAATTAGTACTGAGGATTTTTATTACTCTTAATAATCATGTTCTTTTCGCACCTAATGAATGAATAAAATGTATTAAGTTCTTATTCTCTGTGAAGCACTGTGTTATGCTCTTCTGTTACTTATACAACATGTCCCTGCCTTCAAGGAGCTTACCTTCTAATGAGAGAGATAATATAGAACCTAAAGTACCTGCTAGGAAAGGAAGGTCCCAAGGGAAGCTAGTCATAGAGATGGTGAGTAGAATGATAGATCCATTAGCATACTATTTCCAGAAGTGGTAAAAGTGAGTTGATTAATAGTTATCTTTTTTTTTTTTTTTTAACTTTTGCATGCAACTTCATTATTTATTTATTTATTTTTAAAAATAACTTTTTATTGACAGAACACATGCCAGGGTAATTTTTTACAGCATTATCCCTTGCACTCACTTCTGCTCTGATTTTTTCCCTCCCTCCCTCCATCCCCTCCCCGAGATGGCAAGCAGTCCTTTACATGTTGAATAGGTTACAGTATATCCTAGATACAATATATGTGTGCAGAACTGAACAGTTCTCTTGTTGCACAGGGAGAATTGGATTCAGAAGGTACAAATAACCTGGGAAGAAAAACAAAAATGCAAGCAGTTTATATTCATTTCCCAGTGTTCTTTCTTTGGGTGTAGCTGCTTCTGTCCATCCTTGATCAATTGAAACTGAATTAGCACTCTTTATTGAAGACATCCACTTCTATCAGAATACATCCTCAAACAGTATCGTTGTTGAGGTATATAATAATCTCCTGGATCTGCTAATTTCACAGCATCAGTTCATGTAAGTCTCGCCAGTCCTCTCTGTATTCATCCTGCTGGTCATTTCTTACAGAACAATAATATTCCATAACATTCATATACCACAATTTATTCAACCATTCTCCAATTGATGGGCATCCATTCATTTTTCAGCTTCTAGCCAATACAAACAGAGCTACCACAAACATTTTGGCACATACAGGTCCCTTTCCCTTCTTTAGAATCTCTTTGGGGTATAAGCCCAGTAGAACACTGCTGGATCGAAGGGTATGCACAGTTTGATAACTTTTTGAGCATAGTTCTAAATTGCTCGCCAGAATGGCTGGCTGTGTTCACAATTCCACCAACAATGTATAAGTATGTCCCTGTTTTCTCACATCCTCTCCAACATTCCGCATTATCTTTCCCTGTCATTCTAGCCAATCTGACAGGTGTGTAGTGGTATCTCAGAGTTGTCTTAATTTGCATTTCTCTGATTAATAACGATTTGGAGCATATTTTCATATGTCTATAAATAGTTTTAAATTCTTCATCTGAGAATTTTCTGTTCATATCCTTTGACCATTTATCAATTGGAGAATGGCTTGATTTCTTATAAATTTGAGTCAATTCTCTATATATTTTGGAAATAAGGCCTTTATCAGACCCTTTGACTGTAAAAATGTTTTCCCAGTTTATTGTTTCCCTTCTAATCTTGTCTGCATTAGTTTTGTTTGTACAAAAACTTTTCAATTTGATATAATCAAAATTTTCTATTCTGTGGTCAATAATGATCTCTAGTTCTTCTTTGGTCATAAATTCCTTCCTCTTCCACAGGTCTGAGAGGTAAACTTTCCTATGCTCTTCCAATTTATTTATAATCTCATTCTTTATGCCTAGGTCATGAACCCATTTTGACCTTATCTTGGTGTACGGTGTTAAGTGTGGGTCAATGCCTAGTTTCTGCCATACTAATTTCCAATTTTCCCAGTAATTTTTGTCAAATAAGGCATTCTTATCCCCAAAACTGGGGTTTTTGGGTTTGTCAAACACTAGATTATTAAAGTTATTGGCTGTTTTGTCCTTTGAACCTAATCTATTCAATGGATCAACTAGTCTATTTCTTAGCCAATACCAGATGATTTTAGTAACCACTGCTTTATAATATAATTTTAGATCTGGTACAAGCTAGGCCACCTTCATTTGATTTTTTTTTCAATAATTTCCTTGAAATTCTTGACCTTTTGTTTTTCCATATGAACTTTGTTGTTATTTTTTTCTAGGTCATCAAAATAGTTTTTGGGGAGTCTGATTGGTATAACGCTAAATAAATAGATTAGTTTAGGTATATTGCCATCTTTATTATATTTGTTCGCCCAATCCAAGAGCATTTAATATTTTTCCAGTTGGTTAGATCAGACTTAATTTGTGTGTTAAGTATTTTGCAGTTTTGCTCATAAAGTTTCTGATTTTCCCTTAGCAGATAGATTCCTAAATATTTTATACAATCAGTAGTTACTTTCAATGGAATTTCTCTTTGTAACTCTAACTGTTGGGTTTTGTTAGTGATATATAAGAATGCTGATGACTTATGTGGGTTTATTTTGTATCCTGCAACTTTGCTAAAGGTGTGGATTGTTTCTAATAACTTTTTAATAGAATCTCAGGGGTTCTCTAAGTATACCATCATATCATCAGCAAAGAGTGATAATTTGGTTTCCTCATTGCCTATTCTTATTCCTTTAATCTCTTTCTCAACTCTTATTACCGAAGCTAGCATTTCTAATTGGTGATAGTGGGCAACTTTGTTTCACTCCTGATCTTATTGGGAATGGTTGCAGATTGTCTCCGTTAAATATGATGCTTACTGCTGGTTTTAAATAGATGCTCCTGATTATTTTAAGGAAAAGTCCATTTATTCCTATACTCTCAAGTGTTTTTAATAGGAATGGATGTTGGATTTTATCAAATGCTTTTTCTGCATCTATTGAGATGATCATATGGTTTTTATTAATTCGGTTATTAATATGGCCAATTATATTGATAGTTTTCCTAATATTGAACCAGCTCTGCATTCCTGGTTTAAATCCTACTTGATTGTGGTGTATTATCCTGGGGATGATTTTCTGTAGTCTTGTTGCTAATATCTTATTTAAGACTTTAGCATCAATATTCATTAGGGAGATTGGTCTATAATTTTCTTTCTCTGTTTTCAACCTACCTGGTTTAGGTATCAGTACCCTGTCTGTGTCATGAAAGGAATTTGGTAGGACTTCTTCATTCCCTATTTTTTCAGATAATTTTTATAGCATTGGGGCTAATTGTCCTTTGAATGTTTGGTAGAATTCACATATAAATCCATCTGGTCCTGGAGATTTTTTTTTAGGAAGTTGATTAATAGCTTGTTCTATTTCTTTTTCTGAAATGGGACTATTTAAACAATTTACTTCCTCCTCTGATAATCTGGGAAGCCTATATTTTTGGAGGTAGTCGTCCATTTCACTTAGGTTATCAAATTCATTGGCATAAAGTTGGGCAAAGTAACTCCTTATTATTTCTTTAATTTCCTTTTCATTGAGGAAAGTTCTCCCTTTTCATTTTTAAGACTACTAATTTGATTTTCCTTTCTCCTTTTTCTGATCAGATTTACCAAAGGTTTATCAATTTTATTGTTTTTTTTTTCCATAAAACCAACTCTTAGTTTTATTTATTAGTTCAATAGTTTTTTACTTTCTATATTATTAATTTCTTCTTTTAATTTTAGAATTTCAAGTTTAGTAATTGATTGGGGATTTTTAATTTGGTGTTTTTCTAGCTTTTTAAGTTGCAAGCCCAATTCATTGATCTTCTCTTTCTCTATTTTATTCAAGTAAGCTTTCTAAGGATATAAAATTTCCCCTTATTACTGCTTTGGCTGCATCTCACAAATTTTGGTATGATGTTTCACTGTTGTCATTATCTTGAGTGATCTATAATTTGCTATTTCACCCAATCATTCTTTAAGATGAGATTATTTAGTTTCCAATTACTTTTTGGTCTATTTATACCTAACTTTTTGTTGAATGTAGTTTTTATTGCATTGTGATCTGAAAAGAAAGCATTTACTATTTCTGCCTTCCTGCATTTAATTTTGAGGTCTTTATGTCCTGATATATGGTCAATTTTTGTGTAGGTTCCATGAACTGCTGAGAAATTTCTGTCACCATTCAGTTTTCTCCTGAGATCTATCATACCTAATTTTTCTAATATTCTATTCACCTCTTTAATTTCTTTCTTATTTGTTTTGTGATTTGATTTATCTAAATCTGAGAGTGCAAGATTGAGATCTCCCACTATTATAGTTTTGCTGTCTATTTCTTCTCGCAACTCTCTTAACTTTTTCTTTAGGAATTTAGATGCTATACCACTTGGTGCATATATGTGTAATACTGATATTGCTTCATTGTCTATAGGACCCTTTAGCAAGATATAGTTTCCTTCCTTATCTCTTTGGATTAGATCAATTTTTGCTTTTGCTTGATCTCAGATAAGGATGGCTACCCCTGCTTTTTTGACTTCACCTGAAGCATAATAGATTCTGCTCCAGCCTTTTAACCTTTACTCTGTATGTATCCCTGTTTTAAATGTGTTTCCCATAAACAACATATTGTAGGGTTCTGACTTTTGATCCAGTCTGCTATCTGCCTCCTCTTTATGGGAGAGTTCATCCCATTCACATTTATGGTTAAAATTACTAATTCTGTATTTCCTGCCATCCTAATATCTCCAGATTATACTTTTCTTTTTCTTGCCCTCCTTCCCTTCTTCCCTAGGATTAAACTTATTGGTCCCACTGGTCCCACTTGCGTCACGCAGCTCTCCCTCTTTAGTATCCTTCCCTCCTCCCTATGAATCCCTTCCCCTTTCTTGTACCCTTCCCTTATTACTCTTTTTCCTTTTCCCTTTTCCTCTCCCACTTTTTAATGAAGAGAGAGAAGATTCTCTGTAAAACAAATAATGTCAATTATTTCTTCTTTGAGCCAATTCTGATGAGAGTAGGATTACACAATGTTCCTCCCCCTATCTAAGTTCCCTCAGATATGATAGGTTTCCTTTGCCTCATCTTCGCATGTAGTTTCCCTCTTTTTATCTCCCCTTTTCCCTTTTTCTGACATTATCCCATTTCATATCTACTTCTTTTTTTTGTTATGTCAGTAAAATCAAATTATACATGTGGTTTTTATGTATATCCACAACAGAAATACAGTTCTCAAGAGTTCCTTTTACCTTTTACTACTTCTCTTGAGTCCTGTTGTTGGAGATCAAATTTTTTGTTTAAGTCTGGTTTTTTCCTTAGAAATAAATGGAATTTCTCTGTTTCATTAAATGTCCATCTTCTTCCATGGAAAAAAATGCTCAACTTAGCTTGGTAGTTATTCTTGGCTGCATTCCAAGTTCTTTTGCCTTTTGGAATATCAGATTCCAGGCCCTTGAATCCTTTAATGTTGAGGCAGCCAGATCTTGCATGGTCCTTATTGTGGCACTTCGATATTCGAACTGTTTTTTTCCTGGCTTCTTGTAAAATTTTTTCTTTAGTCTGAAAATTTTGAAGTTTGGCCACAATATTCCTCAGGGTCTTTATTTTAGGGTCTTTTTCAGAAGGTGTTCAATAAATTATTTCAACACCTATTTTATTTCCAGTTCTATTACTTCTGGGCAGTTCCCTTTGATGATTTCCTGTAAAATAGTATGTATCTAGGCTCTTTTTTTCATCATAATTTTTGCGTAGTTCAATGATCCTCAGGTTACCTTTCCTAGATCTATTTTCCAGGTCTGTTGTTTTTCCAAGTAAATATTTGACATTTTTTCCAATCTTTTATTTTTTTGCTTTTGCTTGACTGATTCTTGATGTCTCAATGAATCAGTCATTTCTATTTGTTCAGTTCTGATTTTTAGTGAGTTATTTTCATTAGATTTTTTTACTTCTTTTTGTATATATCCAATTGAGTTGTTTTGCTCTATGGAATTTTTTTCCATTTCACTAATTTTTTTTTTTAGTGAGTTATTTTCTTTTTCCAATTCACAAATTCTGTTTCCCTGCACTTCTTGGGAGTTTACCTTTTCCTTTTTTTTTTTTTTAAATTTTTATTTAATAATTACTTTATATTGACAGAATCCATGCCAGGGTAATTTTTTTACAACATTATCCCTTGCACTCGTTTCTGTTGCGATTTTTCCCCTCCCTCCCTCCACCCCCTCCCTAGATGGCAAACAGTCCTATATATGTTGGATATGTTGTAGTATATCCTAGATACAATATATGTTTGCAGAACCGAACAGTTCTCTTGTTGCACAGGGAGAATTGGATTCAGAAGGTATAAATAACCCGGGAAGAAAAACAAAAATGCAGATAGTTCACATTTGTTTCCCAGTGTTCTTTCTTTGGGTGTAGCTGCTTCTGTCCATCATTTATCAATTGAAACTCAGTTAGGTCTCTTTGTCAAAGAAATCCACTTCCATCAGAATACATCCTCATACAATATCGTTGTCGAAGTGTATAATGATCTCCTGGTTCTGCTCATTTCACTCAGCATCAGTTCATGTAAGTCTTGCCAGTCCTCTCTGTATTCATCCTGTTGGTCATTTCTTACAGAACAATAATATTCCATAACATTCATATACCACAATTTACCCAGCCATTCTCCAATTGATGGGCATCCATTCATTTTCCAGTTTCTAGCCACTACAAACAGGGCTGCTACAAACATTTTGGCACATACAGGTCCCTTTCCCTTCTTTAGTATTTCTTTGGGATATAAGCCCAATAGAAACACTGCTGGATCAAAGGGTATGCACAATTTGATAACTTTTTGGGCATAATTCCAGATTGCTCTCCAGAATGGTTGGATTCGTTCACAACTGCACCAACAATGCATCAGTGTCCCAGTTTTCCCGCATCCCCTCCAACATTCATCATTATTTTTTCCTGTCATCTTAGCCAATCTGACAGGTGTGTAGTGGTATCTCAGAGTTGTCTTCATTTGCATTTCTCTGATCAATAATGATTTGGAACACTCTTTCATATGAGTGGTAATAGTTTCAATTTCATCCTCTGAAAATTGTCTGTTCATATCCTTTGACCATTTATCAATTGGAGAATGGCTTGATTACTTATAAATTTGAGTCAGTTCTCTATATATTTTGGAAATGAGGCCTTTATCAGAACCTTTAACTGTGAAGATGTTTTCCCAGTTTGTTGCTTCCCTAATCTTGTTTGCATTAGTTTTATTTGTACAAAGGCTTTTTAATTTGATGTAATCAAAATTTTCTATTTTGTGATCAGTAATGGTCTCTAGTTCATCTTTGGTCACAAATTTCTTTCTCCTCCACAAGTCTGAGAGATAAACTATCCTATGTTCCTCTAATTTATTTATAATCTCGTTCTTTATGTCTAGGTCATGGACCCATTTTGATCTTATCTTGGTATATGGTGTTAAATGTGGGTCCATGTTTTTTACCTTTTCCAATTCACATTTCAGGACGTTGTTTTCTTTTTCTACTTCATCAAATTTTTCTTTTAGTGAGTTATATGCCTTTTCTGTACTCTCTTGCATAGCTTTTCTTTCCTTTCCCCATTTTTCTTCTAGTTCTATTTTAAGGTTTTTAATAGTCTCTTCTAGGAGAGCCTTTTGTATTGGGGACCAACAATTGTCTGGAGACTGTCTTCTGTTAGTCTCTTCAGGTTTGACAAGCTGTTCTCTTTCTGTATAGAAACTATCAATCATCCTTTTGATTTTTTAAATCATTTTGTTAAAGCCTGTAAGGTCTACCTTCAGAGCCAGGAAGTTACCAGCTTCATCTGCAGAGCAGTGAAAGGTGTATGGACTGGTAGCTGTCCTGCTAGCCGGCTACAAAAAGCAGGGAAGTACTGGAGTGCTCTGGGAAAGAGTTCCCCACCTGGGAGTAACTCAGGCCTGCAGGGCCGAGCTGGGAAAGTGCCTGCAAAGAACCCCTGCTGTGTGAGATAAGGACTGCCCTGGGGCTAGACACTGAGCAGTGAGAGTTTCACTACCCCAAGCCAAAACCTGCTCTGGCATTGTGGATATTAGCAGTTGAGCAGTGAATGGATTTGCAGGGACTGAAAATGTCTCTGACCCCTAAGCACAGTCTGCTTGGAAAGTTCTATTGCCCCAGGCCGAGCCCCCCACTGTGCCAATTAGAGGCTGCCCAGGCTGTGCCCCCCTGCCGTGCAGATATATAGCTGTCTCTGCAAAGACCCCGAACTGCAGGATGTGGCTGCAGGGCTGCATTACAATCTGCCTGAGTCACTTCCGGGTTTGAAGAGTTACAGCCAGGTCTCGTTAGGTTCTGGCGTTTTTTAGAGGACCCTCTGTTTTAGGCTTTCATTTCTCTGCCAGTTTACTGCTTTGCAATCAAGGCAGAGCAATTATCCTATAGCAGAGTCGTCTCTATAACTTCTCTAGCCACAGAGATCACCCCCTCCCCTAGTCTGCTCAGGATGCTAGCCTGCACTGGGCTGTTCCTGGCCCTTCAGGAGAAATCTTTCTTGGTGATCTTCCAGACTGACTTCACTGGTAAGTTGTAGTGCTTCTAATCTTCATGAATTTAAGTAGTGAAGAGTTGTTTTTGAGGCTGAATTAAACAGTTGGTTATGAGGGGAATGAGAGGAGCTTAGAAAGTGGAGTGTTTCTTCTTCACCATCTTGGCTCTGCCCCTGATTAATAGTTATCAAAGAAAGAAGTGGAAAGCAGGAAGGGTATATGTGAGGGAGAAATTAAAAAAAAAAAAAATAAGATCCAAATAGTTGTCATGGAGATTAGGGCACAAGGGCCAAGGAAGTCGACAAACCTCTCCCATGTGTCAGGAACCAGATTAACTGCCATTAGCAAATGTTTAACAAAATGAATTAAAATGTAGTGTTATTTTTGTTCAGTTGTTTCAATTGTGTTCTACTATTTGTGACCCACTATGGGGTTTTCTTGGCAAAGATACTGGAGTTGGATTTGGCATTTTTTTTTTTTTCAGCTCATTTTACAGATGAGGAAGTTGAGGCAAACAACGTTAAGTGAGCTGCCCAGGGTCACACAACTAGTGGGTGTCTGAAGCTGAATTTGAATTCTTCTTCTTGACTACAGACCTAGTGTTCTATTCACTGAGCTACCTACCTGTTCTTAAAAAATAATACAACATAGATCATGTTAATTTGTGGTTTTCTAAGCCTGAGGGGAATCCATTTCTGTTTGAGTTGACACTTCTGCTTTGTGACATCATTCTCATCATCACTAACATTTATATAGAGCTTTTGGGTTTACAGAGAGCTTTACAAATATAATCTGATTTGATCTTCACAGCAACCATAGAGATACATGCAGCTATTCCCATTTTGCATATGAGGAAACTGAGGCAGCCAGAGATTAATCAGAGTTACAGAGTTAGTAAGTGCTGTGGGCAATATTTGAACAGGTTTTCCTAACTATGCCTCCACCTAGCTATCTATGTTACTGAAAGTCTTTAGTGGATTCTCAATACTTACTGAATGAAACCTAAAATCCTAACCTTGGCATTCAAGGCCCTTCACAATCTGACTCTCATCTGTTTCTTTAAAAATAAAAAATTCTATCTTTTGATTTGACATCAACGTTATTTCTAAGTGTATCTGTCCTTGTTCTTCACCCAGAGATTCATCCCTTAGGATAAAGCAGAAAGAGAAAAATAAAATGGTTTAATAAAACTAATCAATACTGTTTGTATGTGTGTATGACTTTATAAGCAGTGACTGAAGGCAGTGAATTCCCTGATTTCTTTTTCAGGGACAAATTTGGTCATTGTAATTATAATGTATTCAGTTTTGATTTTTTGTTATTGTTGTTTTTGCTATTTACATGACAGCAGAAACCAATCCTGTATATCACTGTTTGATTTACAGGATTTTTCCCACTTTAGTAGAATAGGCAATAATCATTACAAAACAAGGTAATATATTGCCCACACACTGTAGTTTCTATGATTGCTACTTAAATAAAATTAAATCAGATATATATTATGTATTCTTTTTTATTATGGCTTCCTAAGGATTACTTACTGCATTGATATTTTTACCTCTTAAAAAAAACTTAACAGGGCAGCTAGGTGTGGATAGAGCACTAGCCCTGAAGTCAGGAGGACCTGAGGTCAAATCTGGCCTTAGACACCTAACACTTCACACTTCCTAGTTGTGTAACCCTGGGCTTAACCCCAATTGCCTTAGGGAAAAAAATTTGGCAATGTAGTAAACATTAACTAACTTACTGAATGGTTGTGAAACCTAAAGTTCAAGCCTTTTCTCATATGATTTCATTCATATCACCCAATTTATAACCCAGCTCCGTATAGTGGATAGAGCACTAGACCTAGATTGAAGATCTGAATTTAAATCTGGCCATGGGCATTTACTAGCAGTGTGATCCTGGATAAGTCGCTTACTAGCTTTTCTCTCTGTTTTCTCATCTGTAAAATGGGAGGGAGGGTAATAAATTTCATTGGAAAAGACCCTGATGTTAGGAAAGATTGAAGGCAAAAGGAGAAGGGGATGGCAGATGATGAAATTGATGGATAGTATCATGGAAACAATGAACTTGAGCTTGGACAGACTTCCTGAGTTAGTGGATGGTAGAAGGATTTGAAATGCTATGGTCCATGGGGACATGAAGAGTTGGACAAGACTGAACAGCAAAATAATATTACCTCCTTCCTAGGACTATTAGGAGGAAAAAAATGAGTTAAAATTTCAAAGTACTTTCCAATCTTTCAAGTAGTGTATATGCTCTAGCTGTTATCTTCATTTTTATGAGCAGCAGAACCAAAATTCAAATCTAGGCCCCCAGACTGTTCATTTAGTATTCTTTGCATTCATTTGTCCTACCTTCAGAGCAGAGTCTAGTACATACAGCTTTGTACTCTCAGCATTTACCCGAATGCTTGGCTTAAGCTTCAGGGAATTTGTGAGCATCCTTCTCACTGGGGCCTATCTTAGTGCATTTGTGGCTTGTAAAAATCTCCAATGTATAAGTAAAATAAAAAATAAAATAAAAATAAAATAAAATTGTAAATCTATAATGTATAAGTAAACCCATCCATGTCTGGATTCCCTGATTGGCAAGTGCTGTCTCTGGGTGACTTGGGCAAAGTCATTTAATTTCATCTTGATCAGTTTAGGAGGCAGAATGCTATTTCTAATCTACCTCATGACTTTTTCTAGTAATAAAGAAAGGAAGGAAGGAAGGAAGAAAGGAAGGCAGAGAGAGAGAGAGAGAGAGAGAGAGAGAAAGAGAGAGAGAGAGAGAGAGAGAGAGAGAGAGAGAGAAAGGAAGAAAGAAAAGAAAAGGAAAGAAAAAAAGAAAGAAAGAAAGAGCTGCACTTGCCTGAGATTTTCTCATGGGCTATCTACTCAACTCTCTACTGAGCAGATTTACGAAAAAAATTTTAAAAAACAGTTCATTCAACATCTGCTCATGGTTCTAGTGGTTTAATATATGATTTCATGGGCCTCCTTCTGCTCCCTGTTTGAAGAAGATGTAGCACCCTGATGTATCCTCTGCCTAAAAATATCTTCTTTTGTGGGAGATAATTTTTCAGAGCACTCCAAGTGACATTTTGACATTACTTCATTAATTTTTCCCATCTCTGTAGGAAATGGTGAGAACAAAGCTGAGTGAAAGGTGGCTATAAATAGACATCACTGTGATTAATTCTGCCCATGTTCCTCTTAAATACTCTCACTTCTCATCATCTCTGTGTCTATTGTATAAGCTGGAAGACAAAAGGTTCTGTGTCTTGTCAGGCTCTAAAAATATCCCCTGAAGCAGCTAACCAAGCCAGAAATGAAGTTGTTTAAAAAAAAAAAAATTGAGCACAATTTAATTAGTAAATTTCTGTTGTGGGGAGGAAGATACCAAATGAAAGTTTTAGAATTTGGACCCCAAATTATTGGTAAGCAGCCTTATTCTATTTTTAAAAAATACCTTTTCAGCCCTTTTTGTAGGGGCAAAGAAGTGGAAACTGAGTAGATGCCTATCAGTTGGAGAGTGGCTAAATAAGTTATGGTATATGAATGGTATATGAATATATGAAACAATATGGAATATTATTGTTCTATAAGAAATGATCAGGAGGATGATTTCAGTAAGGTCTGGAGAGACTTCCATGAACTGATGCAAAATGTTGTGAGTAAAACCAAGCGAACATTGTACACAGCAACAAGAGGATTATACAGTGATCAATTCTAGGGGACATGGCTCTTTTCAACAGCAAGATGATTCAAGCTAATTCCAATGGTCTTATGATGGAGAAAGCTATCTGCAGCCAGAGAGAGGACTGTGGGAAGTAAGTGTGGATCACAATATAGTATTTTCATTTTTTTTGTTATTTGTATTTTGTTTCCTTTTTCAATTTTTTTCCTTTTTGATCTGATTTTTTTTTTTCTTGTGTAGCATGATAATTGTGGAAACAGGTATAGAAGAATTGCACATGTTTAACACATATTGGATTATTTGCCATCGAGGGCTGGGAGTAGGGGGAAAAGCTGCTTTTTTTATGTTCAAAACATGCATAGATAGTTTTCAACATTCACCATTATAAAACCTTGTGTTCCAATTTTTTTCTCCCTCTCTTTCTCCCATCCCCTTCCCTAAATAATAAGTAATCCAATATATGTTAAACATGTGTAATTCTTCTATATATATTTTCACAATTATCATGCAAGCAGCTTTATTCTATTAAGGTGTCACAAGCATTCAGTAAATACAGATAATTAAATATTGTAAAACACTGGCCTATCCAGTTTGATCAAGGCAAAACCAGATATCACAAGCCAGGCCTTATCAATGTGCTTCAGTCATTTTATTCTCTTTGTGACCCCATTTTGGAGTTTTATTGGCAAAAATAATATTGGAAAAATATTGAAGTAGCTTGCCACTTTCTTCTATAGTTCATTTTATAGATGAGGAAACCAAAGCAAACAGGATTAAGTAATTTAATCAGGTTACATAGCTTGTGAGTGTCTGAAGCTGGATTTGAACTCAGGAAACATGCTTGTCTCCAGATCCAGTACTCTACTGACATTGGCTAGATGCTCTAAGTTAGGGCTTAAGAATGTGGACTTTAAAAAGCTCTACTAAACTGGTCTCTAGTAATCAGTAGTGAAAGGTTGTCTTTCTATAGCACATGGTGGTTTTTAGATTTTTATTATTAGGCAACCAAAAATTTAATAACAAAGATAATATTTGTGACATGGTAAAATATACTTGTCTAAGCAGATTAAAAAATGCTTTTAGACTGATCTGTAACAACTATACACAGCTTTGTACAGAACTTTCCATAAATGAACAGAAAATACATTGGAACACAAAAAAATTAACAACAAAAACATTTAAAGGACTTCTTTCTATCTCTAAGCAGCATTTTATTTTTGCAAAAAGGTATTTCTTGGACTGATTAAATATCTACAAATGCTTTTTCTTTATAAAATACACATATTTTTAAAGCACTTTTCTAATTTATATATTAAGTATTTCTAGTCTCACTTTAACACATAAGAAAACTGAGGTTCATAATGGAGTAATGAAACCCACTAGATGTTCCATTTATTATTTCTCTGATAAGATTATTCAAGGTCCAAGAGAGAGATGGTTTGCTTTTCATATCATACATTAATGGTTTGTAGCAAAATAGAATATTTTTTTCAGCCTTTCCATTCATTCATAATCTTACTCAGACAGGTATTCCTCCAGTGAGTAGAACAAAAACTCTCTATGCTGCCTTATCCCCGCCATTCTTGTCTAAAGCTTTCCCTACTCTCTTTCCAGAAGGTTTGGAGATTTTTACTTTAGGTCTTTTAACATTCCAGGGGTACCACGGAGGCCCAGGTGTTTTCTTTCTGTCTCATTCTCACTACACAACCCAGCTGCTTTTCCACTCATGCATACTTTAGATGATGTATGTTTCTACTACTTTTTGCATACAAGTTATTGGTGGTAATAAACTACAGCCACTTTTCATGAATAGGGTATTTCTCCACTGCCATTTGGGTCACCTTAAGTTTTCATTTTTTAAAGATTGCAGGGTTCTATAATTTCCAGACACATAAGACCATTGGAAGTATATTAGCATTAACAAGCTGGACTTTTCATATAAGTGTGTTAGGAACCAACTTCAACTATCACTTTAAAGTGTTGAAAGCATTGTGCAAACTCTCAAATGTAATCCAGGCTGCTTTTTTCTTTCTATTCAAATGATTATCTGAAAAAAAAAGATTTATGTATTAATGCCTTTTTGTTCTAACATAGACATTTCTAAATTTGTATTCTTTTAATTATGTATCTAGGGGGCAGTGGTTTTTGTTTTTCTGTTGTTTTTGTTGTTCTGTTGGCCATGTCTGACTTTTCATGACTCTTCTGAAGGTTGGTTTTTTTTTTTTTTTGTTTTGTTTTGTTTTGTTTTTGTTTTGTTTTGTTTTGTTTTGTTTTGTTTTTTGTTTTTGGAAAAGATACTGGTGGTTTGCCATTTCTTCTCTAGCTCATTTTACAGATGAGAAAACTGAGGCAAATAGAATGAAGTGACTTTGCCAGAGTTATATGGCTTGTCAGTGTCTGAAGGCCCTTTTAAAGTCAGAAAGGTAAGTCTTCCTGACTCCAGGCCTTATGATTTAACAGCATCTAGCTTTCTCTATAATAGTGTCAAGTCTCTAAATATCTTGACTATAGGCTTTTATTTGTCAGACTTTTATCAGAGATAACATCTTTTTTTAACTCTATAGTTTCTTCTTATTCATAGACTTATATTCTCTACAGTTTCTTCCTATTTATACATAAAATTATGGATCTGGAAGTGACCTTGGAAGTCATCTGGTCCAATACTTTCTTCAAAATTCATTGAATTTGTTCTTTAAAAATAGCTTTTATTTTATGTAATCAAAATTTTCTTTCATCTTTTGTGATCTCCTCTGTCCCTTATTTGCTTAAGAGTTTGTTGTACTTATAGTTCTAATTGTAGAACTAATTGTAGTGCCAAAAGTTTATGTACTTTTCTGGTTTATGTACTTTGGTGAGGA
The DNA here is from genome assembly GCF_016432865.1 of Antechinus flavipes. Lineage (NCBI taxonomy): Eukaryota > Metazoa > Chordata > Mammalia > Dasyuromorphia > Dasyuridae > Antechinus > Antechinus flavipes. Next base: position 122,258,156 of record NC_067403.1, read on the forward strand.
TTTGACACCATTGCATAAACTCATTGTCCATCATTATAGCCTGCCCCAGCCATGTGTACTGATGGACTAATCCAGTGAACTGACCATCTAGCTACTTATTGGAAATGGTAAACTAGAAGAGTTTCATTAAAAGTTTGGCCAAAAAGGACTTACAATTTTAATTTTAAATTATGTGTTTAGGTAGACGTTGATTTTTTTTTTTTTTCTTAACAGAGGAAGAATGTTTAAAAATGTATCCTGGCATTTTTTTTCTCAGTGAAAGCCTTGGATTAAGTACTCAACAATCTTGTCAATTATGAAAAGTTCCAGAGAAATGAGCTTGGCAGCTTTTCTTATGTCATTCACTCATTTATATTCAGAAAATCCTTTCTTTCTTGGAGGAGAATGGAGGGAAATCCTGGAGATGGCAGCATAGGAGGCTTTGAATGAATGGAGAGACAGGGAATGGGAGAAGGTAATGGCTCCCCACTTTTCCAAGCCAATTTAACATCAAAATGTCTTTGAACTCCCATATGATAGTAAGCCATGTTATCATATAGTAATTTTTAGGCTTACAAAGCTCACAGGTTAGGAGTTTCTAGTATGGCAGAGAAGGAGATAATTATGAAAATAATAGCAGGCATTTATATGACCTTTTAAGATTTGCAAAGCAAATCTTAACTCATTTTATTCTCAAAACAACCCTAGGAGATAGGTGCCATTAATATTGTTAATTTGTATATGAAGAAACTGAGGTAGAGAGAAGTGAAATGAGTTGTACAGGGTCATGCAGCTAATAAGATTGTGAAGTAGTTTTTATCACCTGGCTGCCTCTCATTATGATGATATAAATAGAAACCTGGACATAGGAAGTTTTTTTTTGTTCTTGTTACTAGGCTAGGCTATGGAGTCCATTTTGTTCTGTGTTTGGAAGCCATAAGAAATGAGTTAATTAGACAGAGGTAGAGAAGAATTAAGTATTTGCATAATTTCATATGCATAATTGATATACTGCTTGCTTTCTCAATGAGTGGGAGAAGAGAATTTGGAGCTCATATAACCTTTTTTTAAATGTTGAAAGTTAAAACTCTCACACACACAAAACTAAGAAAAGGAGTAATTTAAGTTTGACGAGAAGCAATAGGTATCTCTAGAGTTAAATTCAGTGTTTGACAGTCCTCACTTATTCCGGAAGTTGATCCATATGTATACACATCATGTATTTTTTTCACCCCTGTGATTCCAGTCTTTTGACTCTTGATTTGTCCTTAGAACTGAGATTATAATTTTGATTCAATTTCTAGACCTAGTTTCTTTTACTGTTCCAGGCTGTTCCACATTCACTACTGTAGATAGTGATCTAGTCTTGTATTGTTCAAGGCTGAAATGAAACTCCATATGTGTTTGTATAAATTTTTGGTTGGTATTTTGAACACATAAAGGTCTGTTTCTCAGAGAGAAGGCTTACAAGGAAACTTGAGTCTGCAGAATAAATGACTCATTTCATAAGGATCCATCTGTTGTACTTGAGTTGACTGTAGTATTCTCTCTCTTTAAACTTTTTAAATGGTATCAGACTCCCTCTTGAAATCAGAAGGTTTGGGTTAAAGTCTTTGTATTGACACTTCTAAAAAATGCATATGGCATTTCATTAATTTTTTTGTGATCACATGTAAATACAATTTTCAACATTCATTTTTTATAAAATTTTGTGTTTCAAAATTTTGTCCTTCCCTTTCTTCCCCCTCTTCAAGACAGCAAGCAAACTTACATAGATCATACATATTCAATCATATAAATGTATTTCCATATTAGTCATGTTGCAAAAGAAGAAACAGAACAAATTAAGTAAAAATAGTATCCTTTGATCTGAATTCACATTTCATAGTTCTTTCTCTGGATCCGATAGCATTTTCCATTTTGAGTCCTTTAGAATGAATTATGATGAATTGTTATATTGCTGAGAAGAGCTAAGTCATTCATAGTTGATCATCACACAATGTTGTTATTACTGTGTACAGTGTTTGTCTATTTCTGCTCCTTTCCTTTTTTATCAGTTTATGTGAATCTTTCCAGGTGTTTCTAAATTCTGCCTGCTCCTTATTTCTTATGGTACAAGAGTATTTCTTTATATTCACATAAAACACCTTGTTCAGCCATCCCCCGATTGATGGGCATATCTTCAATTTCCAATTCTTTGCCACTACAAAAAGTGCTGCTATAAATATTTTTTTTTGGTCCATATAGATTCTTTTCCCTTTTTAAATGATCCCTTTGGGATACAGACCTACTAGTGGTATTGCTGGATCAAGGGATGCACAATTTGATTGCCCTTTAGACACAGTTACAGACTATTTTCTAGTATATTTGAATTGCACTGAAGCTTTGTAAATAACCAGGCACATTTCTTCACCTTCTGAATATCTGTTCCCTCCTTTGCCAAATGGGCAGCTGGACTGCTTCAGAGTTAAGGTGACCCAGGTTCAGTGTCCCACCTTTTACATGCTCCCTGTAGAACCATAGCTGATTTTCCTTGGTGAAGGGCATTTGCTTACCTGGAGCTCCCTGTCCTGGTGAAAAACAACCATTTTCCATTGCATTTGTCTCTGGGTTATGATGAGGAAAGCACTTTTAAAGATTTTCAATGTGTTATTATGAGTACCTATAATCCTTTCTAGGATGATGGTGATAATATCAGTAGCTCATATTTATACAGTGCTTTAAGATTTTTTTAAAGCTTTCACAAACATTCTCATTTGATAAACCCGACAGTTTTGGTTAGGTAAATTCCCCTGTAACTCCTATGCCTCTAAAGCCATAGGATGTAAGAACTGCTTTGTTGTTAGTTTACTAGTTTTCAGTTGTATCACTCTCCATAACCCCTTTTTGTGATTTTTTTTTTTTAAAGCAAAGCTAATAGAGTGATTTGTCATTTCCTTCTCTAGCTCATTTTACAGATGAGGAAACAGAGCCAGACAAGTTAAAGTCACTTGCCCAGGGTCATATTGTTAGTAAGTTCCTGAGGCTGGATGTGAATTCAGATTTTAGGGATATTCCTCTATCTACTGCACATAAGAGACTTTAAAAATCACCTACTTCTCCTTCTCACTGAGGCACAAAAAGAGTGTGAGTAACTTTACTGAAATCTAATAGGTAGCTAGCTATTGAATTAGATAAAGTACAAATATCTCCCAATTCCTCTCCTGGTTTTATTTTCGTTTCCTTGATCTACTCTAGCAAACTGCGATTGTGTGTGTGTGATCAAATCCAGAACCAAGAATGTTTTCTGAGAAGCTTTGGAATCTGATCCAAAAAAGCACAGAGTTACAAATGGAATGATCACTGATAAAAGTCTTAATATCTGTACATATTTAACCTATATTGGATTACTTGCTGTCTGGGGAAGGGGTGAGGAGGGACAGAGAAAAAATTTGGAATATAAGGTTGCTCATTATGGTACAACAGTATTTCCTTACATTCACATAATACACCTTGTTCAGCCATCCCCCAATTGATGGGCATATCTTCAATTTCCAGTTCTTTGGGTGAATGCTGAAAATTATCTTTGCATATATTTTGAAAAGCTATTATTTAAAAAACTAATCAGACATGACAAAAAGTGTATGTATGTGTGTGTTTATATATATATGTACGCACGTATTTATTTGTGGGTGTGAAAATCAGACAGGAACAGCATTGTGATCTGATTCTTGCAACGCTTGAAAGAGAGTTATAGCTTGTATATGTCCCTTTGGCTGTGTTTGAGACTTCTGATCTAAGATACATGTAAGAGTACAACACAAAATAAATGATAAGTATGTCCAAAAGGTACAAAGTCATTAAAAGGACAAGAAGGGGGAGAAAGAACTTTTAACTTCCAGGTTTATGTTTAATTCAGGAATTATCTTTTTGGCTTTATACCACAATTTTTATCATCTGATCATAGAATTGAGTTAGAATATGTTCCTTGCCTTTGTAATGAGATGATTGTTTTGCAGGCAGGCATGTCTTACTTTGTTTTGGTATCTCCCATAACACTAGCATAGTGTGGGGTATGTAGAAGCCACTCATTCCTGTTGAATAAGTCTATTGAATTTCAGCTAATATTAGCCTGCCCTCCAGTTGCAACTATTACTAGAAACTTGGAGCCTTAGGCCTAGAACCTGCCTAATTAAAAAATTTATGAGACATATTACAGTTAGTTGTTTGTTCACCAAATGTTACACTATGAAACCACTCTGGACAACTTCAGGATTGGAATGTTTGTTCTTTAGCCTGGAAGCTTGCATCCAGAGAAAAAAACCTAAAAGATATTTGACCCTGAAAGTTTTAGTAATAGAGACTTGAGTTGATAGCAACCAGTCACTGAAGTTACAAGAGTATTTATTAATGAAGTGAAATGGTAATTCATTGAAATTTAGTCTAAATCATTTCGTGAAAATCTTAGGGAATGATTTTGAATGATCTTTCCTAGTATCTAATTTTCTAAGTCTATTAAAATACTATATAATATTCATTTTTAGCAACTTGTTCAATAACACATAATATTCATTTTTAAAGCAATGAACCTTCTAAACTCAAACAGTACTAGGCAAGGCAGAATCATACCGAGTGACCAGCTTACTTTGGAGGAAGACGGCTTTTAAAGTTTCAGGGGAACAGAAGCAGGATCTAGAGAGCAAGAGTTGGGGAGAGATCAGGGAGACATCAAGGAAGAGCCAGGTGTGCCTGACCAAGTCCCAGAATTGTCTAAAGATAGGCTTATCAAGATAGTCTCAGAAAGGATGACTTGATTAAGAATTTTGGCCTCACATCATATATGAATGATTTCTTTTTATATTAATTTTATGACTGTCTTTTTTTTCTGCATCATTTTAATTTAAGATTATATACCTTGCACCTCCCCTGCATAGAGAGCCATCTTGTTGTGGAGTATGAGAAGTTAGGTTTCCACATATATTGTCAAAACAAGATGAAGGGAGAGATGAAATATCTTAAGATCTCTCCAACCCGTCACTGTGTCAGTCAAAGAACTGGCTAAATAATAAAATTCCTGACAAAGGAGCTCAGGCCTAAATCCCATCAATGACAAAGCACAAGCCTTTTTGACATATGGAATGGGCAAATAAAGAGGATTGTAAATCCAACCAATTGTAACTCTGACTGTAAATCTGACCAATTGTAACTAACTTGGATTGTAAATCTGACTCATCCAAACCTTGAAAGGTGAGGGTAGTGGTATTTAAAGAACTAACAGTATAAAGCTTGTTCCCGCTTCTTCTGTACTCAGTGTGTGTCTCCCCCATGAGCACACCTGCTTCCCATGAGAATCACTAAATAAAGGATTCTTCTTTTATTCTAGAAAAATGTTTGTAACACTACTTATGGACTAGCTTGTGATGGGAAACAGTTTGTACTGGGCTTATGCCTTAACTTTGCTAACTTCCACAAGTTATTTTTGATAGCACTATGTAACAAATCAAAAAGAGAGAAAAAAAACTAAATTTCTTTAAAACCAATAAACTATTAAACAGCATAGTTAAAATTAATTTTCTGAAATAGAAAATTTCTGAGTAAGTAAATAATGATTTAACAGTCAGTCATTTACCATTAAATCAGATCAATTAATCCCTTTGTTATTAGTGACAAAGAAGTAATTTACCAAGCTTTTCCCCCTCCCCCCTGAGGCAATTGAGTGTAAGTGACTTGCCCAGGATCACACAGCTAGGAAGTGTGAAGTGTCTGAGACCAGATTTGAACTCAGGTCCTCCTGACTTTAGGGCTGGTGCTCTGTCCACTGCGCTAACATGCTGCCCTGAGCTTATTTTTTTAAATAATAAAAAAGAGGAATAAAAAAAGTAACAATCTTAGGAAACTTGTTTTGAATGTAATTCATTATGTTGAGGACCTGGAATTTTTTCTAAGAAAGTTAGTCCAATAATGAAAGGAAAAAACAAAATTTAAACCCTCCACAGTCATACTAGAGAAGAGTAGTTCCTTTCCTTCATTTTGTCCCTAGTGAAAGATGGAACGTTCAAGAGCCAGGTGGAGATGGCACTGTTAGTGACATTTACACTGGGAGTCAAGTTGGTCAATAGAAGAAAACTAGGGAGAGGGTGACATTTAGAGTGGCTATTAAAGAGAAGAACTGGAGTGACTATTCATTCCATTAGTAAGAAAGGATGATAGGGCTTGTTGAAGCACCCTCACTTTTCAGATCAGAGCTTAATCTTCAAAATCCCTAGGCAACTGACTTGGGAACTCTTCTATTAAAAAAACATTGCCTTGGTTGCTTTGGTATTAAACCTGAGAGGTTGGATGAAACATTTAGGAATGATATTAATTGTTTTTCTTGAATTAATTTTTATTCTAAACAAAATGCAGATATACAGAATACTGCAAAATATGTTGTTCTCTATTGTCATGTACTTTTTTTTTTTTTTAAACCTATTTAATGCTTTGCTATCCTATTCCGGGAAAGACCTTAGGTTAAAAAAGGCCAAGGTTCTTCCCCACTGCATTCAGGATCATCTCTGGTAATCCTGATCTATATCTTGCCATTGGATCCAGATGGATCTGAGGAGATTAAGGCTAATGACTTTGCACAGTCCTCTTTCACTTAAATCTAATTCTCTTGCAAGTCGTGACATCTCCTACCTGATGTCATGGTCCTCTTCCAGAATGAAGAATAAACAACAACTTTTGTTACCTCCAAAAAATGCTGCTATGGATATTTTGGTGTATATTATGGGGCTTTCTGTCTTTTAACTTCCTTGATTTAAATACGCCTAACTGCAAGATCTGTAGGTTTAATTCTATGGACATTTTGGTCACTTTTAAAAAAAAAAAAAAAGAAGTATATTTCCAGGATGCTTTTGGCTTGAGCAATTCATATCTTTGCCAGAAATGTACTCATGTATCTTATTTTTCTAAGGAATGAATTAACTTTTTAAGAAAAAGGAACATCACAAAATTTTTCTAAAATAAAATTTTATTGATTTGGTCTGCTTTTTACCAACATTTTGCAAGTCTCTTTTTCATTATCACAAATAACATTAAAGAGACAAAAAAAGTCAGCAAAACCGACTAATATATTGAAGAAACCTGAATATATGTGCAATGTTCCACACCTTTGAATCTCTCACCTCTTGGGGGGGAGGGGATGAGAATATTATAGAATGTTAAGAGCTATAAGAGATTTTGAAGATAATTTTGTTTCAATTCTCATTTTTTATACACGAAGAAACTGAAGCCATTGAGATCTTGTGACCACACTTTTGTCCCCAAATTCAGTATTTTGTTAACTATACTACTATATTTTATTTGAACTATTCTTTCCAGCTTTCAAGACCCTCCATAGTCATGTCTACGTTTTACCCAGTCAACTTTACTTTTACTCCAAGGATTTTTCACCTGGGTTCTGTAAATCTGTTTTACAAAAAAATACATTCATGATTATATTTTAATATAATTGGTTTCTTTTGTAGTCCTGTGCATTTTATATATTTGGAAATACTCTTCTTAGAAAGGGTCTCTAGACTTTCCAGACTGACCTAAGGGTCATGACATAAGAAAATTCCACTGGTTAACATATGTGCCCCATTGTAGTTGGGTCATTTGGGACCATTTTCCTTGGTAACAGTGCCAGCTTTCATGGTAACCCCTTCCTCACCCAGAATGCTCCCTTTTTTCAGCTTTTCATCTCATCAAATCCAACCCAGCTTAAATTACAAAGCCTCAAGCAAGTTTCCATTGGTCACTCTATTCTTTATATTCCATTGTTCTAAACTCTGACAGTGCTTCTACATGGGCTGTAGGGAAATCCAGGCTGTAAAATTGAACAAGTAATTGTGTTTTGTCTTATAGTATTTCCTTTTGTTTCCCATATATTAGTTTTGTGATCTCATTATAAATGCTATGATAGTAGAGACCTTGCTTTTTTGTACTTTAGTTTTTCTTATAATGCCAAGTACTTCGTAAATGTCTGGTTATTACTTCCAAATCCCTCTTAGCCATCATTGGCTGATAAATATCTTCCTTTCATTTTCTATTGGGATATGGAGTATTCTAGTGAATGTTTAGTAACCAGCTCTCAAGCATGGAAAAGGGTTTTGACATATTTTGGAGATCCTATCTGCACTCCTTCCTTTTTTGGGGGGGGCGGTGGCGAGACATTTAGGTTAAATGACTTTCCCAAGATCATACAGCTAGCTTCTGTTAAATACCTGAGGTCTGGTACACTATCCACTGTGCTAACCAACTGCCCCATTACTTCCATTTTCTTGATTACTTTCTTAAATGTCTTAAGTGTAGACAATTAATAGAACAATAAGTCAAGTTTTGATTTTTAGTAATCATCAATTTCCAAGGTGTAAATGCTAACACTGAAAATTCAATAATTTTTAGAGTGGATAGGTAGCAGCTAGTGGTGGTGCATACCTGGTGATGTGATATAGTGGGAGAAGGAAGAACTTATTTTTTTGATGCTTACTACTGTTTATATGTATGTCCTATACTGACCTCCCTCTGGCCTTGACTCACTATATAGAACTCCATTATGACTTCTGCAGACACTTTCTGATTCATCATGTGAAATGGAAAATGGAAAATGCCCTGGGCAGTCACTTCATTTGCCAATGCCATTGTACTACTCTGCATTTCTTTACATTGCCAGTCTCTCCTAATTCCCAGGGCTACCCATCCCCTCGGCTACTCCAGGAAAAAGAGACAGACCTCTTTCTACACCTGAGCTTTAGTAGGGTCTGTGAGGTCACACACACAGCCAATACAGCCAATCAGAAAGTGAGACATCTCCCATTAGGAAGCCCGCCCATGAGGCAGTCTCAGGGTTATTGTATAAATTGTCTTCCTGATTCTGCTTACTTTATTGTGTATCAGTTTATATAGATCTTTTCAGGTTTCTCTGAGACCAAATCTTTTTGTCACATTTTAAAAGTCACATGATAAATGTAAATAAATGTCTGAGACTCAAGTCTGGTAATCTGTCCAGTATCACCATCTACCTGCTCCCTTTATTGTCATTTCTTATAGCACTATAATATTCCTTTACATTCATATACCTTTACATTCAAATACCTTAATTTGTTCAGCCTTTCATCAGTTGATGGGCATCTTTGTCATCATGATAAAAAGAGCTGTTACTCATGTTTTTGTACATATGTTCCTCTTTCCCCTTTCTTTGATCTTTTTGGGGCATCAGTCTAGTAGCAGAATCATGTTATGATCACATCGTTATCATGTCTTCTTTCTCAGTTGTGTTGGAGACATGTGTGGCCTGGATAACATGAGGGAGTCAATTTCAGTTTGCTGCAGACCAGATGTTTCATCTACATTGACATTAAATAAAAACCATTAATCTCTATTACTACTGGACAGATTACCAGACCTACAAAAGATGTAGATTTATTGAACTAAGTTCATCATTTAATATATTTTACGTAAGAGATAATTGAAACTCAGATATCCATGACTTACTGAAGATCATATAAGTGGGAAGCACCAGAGACAGTTTCTGTTCTTGAGATACCATGCTATAAAAAAAAAAATTTTTTCTGTGACTTTGTCCTGTTTTTAAAGTGATACTTCAATCAGTCCTTTAAAGTTTTTTCCCCCCCACCCTTCTGATTGTGATTGATCATTGCTTCGGGTTACCTCATTGATGACCTAATGTTATCCACACAACTATTGTAGAATAATTCATAGATAAAATGAAAATAGAGGCTGGCAAAGATTGTTCTTGTGTTTGTTCATCTGCTCTATTTTTCTTTCATATGATGCTGGAGACTATAAACATTCATGATATGGTCTGTGTTTCTTGTATTTTTTTTTTTTTTTCATTCCATACAGTTGAGGACTTCATAGTCCAAAGATCAATCACTAATTATCTCCATGTGTCCAAAGATATGCAGCATATTATAAGACTGAGCAGAATATGCAGAAGTAGAATAAGAGTCTACTCGGACTAGTAGTAGTCTGGGCGAATCATCCAATCTCTGTGAGCTTTCATTATCTATATATGAGAGGGTTGGACTCCATGACTGCCAAGGTCTTTTTAAATCTGAATATATGATCACAAGATGATTCCACAGTCCACTAAGAATTCTTGTGTAAGAGATGCTGTTAAAAAGTTTCATTTTTAGTTTAATTTCTTGATTGTTGTTGATATATTATCCTCTTCCTAGAATGAAAACCCTGAGGAAATTGAGGAAATTAGTACAGCAAGTGTTTAATTATAGGAACTGTGAGAACCACACTGACTCCATCTTGAGACTCAATTTTGAAACTAACTTAGTTTCTAATTAAATTATGTGTCTAGCCCAGTTTTAGTTTTGTGAAAAAACTTTATTCATTTATAAGAATTGGAAGAAAATCTTATTGCATTTTGTGAACCTAGAGCTGCATGACTGGAAAACTGGACTACTTCTCCCTGTTGTCTCGAAACCATTAAACCAAGAACCTAGGTTATACTGACGAAAAGACCAGTCAGATTCAGATTGATGCAAGGAATTGTCTCAAAGTTGTACATCTAAAGTAATTTTTATGTTTTATCTGAAAACTGACCTTATATTGATCAATCAATTGTGATTTGCTTTTTTGTTTTGTTTTCCTGAGATATTTGGGGTTAAGTGACTTGCCCAAGGTCACACAGCTAGGAACTGTTCAGTGTCTGAGGCCAGATTTGAAATCAGCCTTCCTGATTCCAGTGCTGGGGCTCTATCCACTGTACCACCTAGCTGCCCTCAGATTTCTTTGTTTTTTGGATTGTTTATAGACCCTTGAGGTGGAGGGAAGAGTAGGCTGCTTCTTTTTCTGAATTCAGGAAATTGTACCATTGGTTCTCCCTCTTTCAACTTGAAAAGTCCCTTATCTTTCCTCCAAATAGAAATAGAAATCAGATTATCTAATGTTGTATTGTTTCTTTTCAATTAATTGGCCTCATGTGATTAATTATTTTTATTGTATGAAAATCTGTTTTGCTTATATTTAGGGTCCAGGTTGAAGCTGAGGACTCAGCTGATATCAAATCTATATAAACTGATCTATATAAACTGATTCAAAGGCCCTGCTTTGTTGAGCAATTAGCATGCATTGCTAATAAATTGATATGCTCAGATGATTTAACCTTCATCTTTTTACCTGCCATAACTCTTTGAGTGTAAGTCTGTACCTCCCTAGGGGAGTTGTACATAAAAACTGAACTCATTGAATTCATTGTTTGGATCTTTTAAAAGGACACCTATTTTCTATTATTTTGGAAGGGAGGCAGTAGAAGTTAAGTGACTTGCCCAGGGTCACACAGCTAGACAGTATTAAGTGTCTGAGGTCACATTTGAACTCAGGGCCTCCTGATTCTAGCACTGGTACTCTATTCATTGTGCCATCTAGCTGCCCCAATACTGAATTAATTTAATCAAATTTATACACTGTGCTGGGAAAATCAAGGCAAAAATCATCACAACAATCCCTGCCTATAAAATACAAAAGCAAGTATATACACTTCAACAACAATACTTTATGATGATCAATTCTACTGGATATGGCTCTCTTCAACAATGAGATGAACTAAATCAGTTCCATTTGTTCAGTAATGAATAGAACCAGCTATACTATGCAAAAGAACTCTGGGAAATGAGTGTGAATCACTACATAGAATTCCCAATCCTCTATTTTTGTCTGCCTGCATTTTTGATTTCCTTCACAGGTTAAGTGTACATTATTTCAAAGTCTGATTCTTCTTGTGCAGAAAAATAACTGTATGGATATGTATACATTTAACATATACTTTAATATATTTAATATGTATTGTTCTATCTGCCATCTCGGGGAGGGGATAAGGGGAAGGAGGGAAAAAATCAGAATAAAAGATTTTGCAATTGTCAAAAAAAAAAAGTAAGTATATACAAAATAATTTTAAGAGGAAAAAAGAATGCCAATATATCAAGAAAGGTCCTATTAAGAGAGAAATTTGAGCCATGCTTTTAAGGAAGGTAGGAATGATAAGTGTTTGATGATATGATCTGATTTTGTTTTTAGATTCCACAACTATTCAGTTTATGAGAAGTGAATAGCTTCCTAAGAAGAGAGAAATCAGTGTTTGGTTTTATGGACTCTAGCACTGGGAAAGAATGCATTTTCATGGAATCTGGTTTATCTGATTAAAAGGGCTTTTAACCAAAAGTGAGAGGGAAAGAGAAGAATGCCTAGATCTAGATTATAAACCACATATGGTTGAAGGTAGCAGGTGTGAAATAGGAAAGGAGAGTCGATACATGCTTAGTTATTTACAGGCAATAGTGATGAAGGATTAGGGCAGAATGGATGATAATGGGCATTCGTGTTTATGTACTAAGGCAGGGACTATTGGTAATAAGTAAGTCTGAGGCTTGCTTGGATCAGATTTGTAACTAGAACATGCCAACGGGAGGGTGTACCTTTTTCAGGAGGAATTTATTAGATAAATGGGAAAGCATGGTCACAAAATAATCATCCCAAGAAGTTGATGTGATTTTTAAGTTGCTTTGATCTGCATTGGGGACTCTTTGGACTTAATTCTCAGTCAGCAAGCAGGCTTTTATATTTATATTAAATACTTGCAAATACAGACAAAAAGAATGACAATCTTTGCACAAAGGAATGTATATTCAAATGAAGGAAGAGCCCTAAAAGGAGAGAAGGGACACATCTTCTCAAAAGACTGGAGAAAAATGAAATTGCTTCAGTCACCCTCCTTGGATGGAAGGTCTGTGGAGGAACCATCCAATGGGGAGAGGCTTCAGGAATGGAGGCTAGGGTCTATTGGAGTCAATTCTACAAGCTCAGGAGAGCATTTATACTGAAACCATCAAACTCTACAAATCAGGGCTTGGTTTCTCATTTTGTTGTCTAGATATGAGAAAGTGATGGAAAAGATGTGGTTAATGAGTTGAATAAAAATCTGTTGAATATTTTTCCTCTTACAGAGAGTTGGTTAAATATTTGCCAGTGTATCTCTTGTGTCCTATGTGTGGATTCCAGGGCTGGAACAAGGCTTCAAGATGAAAAGATTTCTGGGTCATATGGGAGAGAATGTCTAGGACTACTAAGGGCTACTTTTTAAGCAGAATGCCAACAAGGCAGAGTGCATACATACAGAGGATGCCAAGACTAGGTAAGGGAAGCAATCCCTGTTTCCTTGGCCAGGCCCTACAAAGAGCAGTTGAAAAAACTCAAATTGTTTAGCCTGAGATGAAAAAATTTGGGGGGGGGGTGATAGTTGCAAAAGCAGTCTTCAAGTGTTCAAGAACTCTCATGTATGAGTCCCTGGAGGTCTGAACTAGATCCCAATTTGTATAAAGTGCTTGTTCTCTGAGGTAGTCTCAGTTCAACATAAAAAAAAAAAATTATGAACATCGAGTATTGTCCAAAAAGAGAATAGGCTGGACTGGATTTTTTTGAGTGGGAAATAACACTCTCCACATTACTGAGGCACTCTGTCATCCCAACAACATACTTTCGTGTTTGTTATTTTAAAACCCTTAACAATCTGGTGCCTACCTGTTCCCATTCTAATTTCCATTTCTATTCATCACACTTGCTACAATACAACCATTTCTTGCTGTTATTGTATTTATATTCTGTGCTATCTCATTTCCTGTGTCTTTTCATAGGCTGTCCTTCATGCCTAGAATTCTTCCCCCCCCTCCTCTCCCCCCATATCTAGCTCTTGAAATCTTTAACTACCTTTAAGGCTTAGATCTGGAACTACCTTTTATAATCCCTTCTCTCCCAGTTAGTTTGTTATTTCCCACAATAAATTCATTCATATATGTATACATATGTACACGCATACATATTTAATATTTATTTTTATATAATATATCTAAATTTTGACTTTTTTTATTAAAGCTTTTTGTTTACAAAACATATTCATGAGTAATTTTTCAACATTGATGCTTGTAAAGCTTTGTGTTCCAAATTTTTCCCTCCTCCTCCCCACCCCCTCCCCTACATGGCAGTCCAATACATGTTAAAAATATATGTTAAATCCAATATATGTATACATATTTATACAGTTATCTTGCTGCACAAGAAAAATTGGATCTAGAAAGAAAAAAAAAAAACCTGAGAAGGAAAACAAAATGCAAGCAAACATCAACAGAAAGAGTGAAAATGCTATGTTGTGGTCCACACTCAGTTCCCACAGGCCTCTTCTCTGGGTGTATATGGCTCTCTTCATCACTGAACAATTGGAACTGGTTTGTATCATCTCGTTGTTGAAGAGAGCCATGTCCATCACAATTGATCATCATATAGTCTTGTTGCAGTGTACAATGATCTCTTTTTCTGCTATTTCACTTAGCATCAGTTCATGTAAGTCTCTCCAGGCCTCTCTGAAGTCATCCTGTTGGTTGTTTCTTACAGAACAATAATATTTCATAACATTCATGTACCATAATTTATTTAGCCATTCCCCAACTGATGGACATCTACTCAGTTTCCAGTTTCTTTCCACTATAAAGAAGGCTGCCACAAACAGCGATTAAACAGCAATTTAAAAATTAAAATTTTTAGTCTTTTTCTTTAGAGGGAGGAGGTGCTTAGTTCAAGTTTAGATTCCATCAGTTCTCTTTCTAGAGATGTATAGCACCTTTGGAAGTGTCATGGATCACTGTATTGATCAGAGTAGCTTAATCTTTCACATCATTTTATTACATGTTATAGATATTTCTGTATTATTATAATATTACAATTCATATTATAATATTTCCAATATTGTAATTGTATTAATTGTAATATATTACATATATCACAATATTATATGTTATTATATAACACATAATATAATAATATATTATACAATAATGTATATTATATAATTATATATTATTATACATATTATTATAATATTACAAAAATATTCATATTACAATATTTCTGTTACTCTGTACAATGCTTTTCTAGGACTTTTTTTTTTTTTTTTGGTGAGCCAATCAGGATTAACTGACTTGGCTAGGGCAGGGTTTGAACTTAGGTCCTTCTGATTCTAGGGCTGGTGCCCTGTAGAGGACCGCAGATAATGGGGGAACTCTGGGAAAGATATGTTTGAAGTATACTTACAGCAGGGTGTTTACTCAGTGTGATTGAGGAGATAATGGTTCTCTAGTTCACATATACTTAGTATGATGTAATGATGTAATTACTCTAGTTGGCTTATACTTAGTGTGATAT
This sequence comes from Antechinus flavipes, assembly GCF_016432865.1. Classification (NCBI taxonomy): domain Eukaryota; kingdom Metazoa; phylum Chordata; class Mammalia; order Dasyuromorphia; family Dasyuridae; genus Antechinus; species Antechinus flavipes. Next base: position 122,273,363 of record NC_067403.1, read on the forward strand.
GGTGATATAATGGTTTTACAGATGGCACATGCTCAGTGTACTACAGTGGTGTAATCGTACTGAGGTATTTAAGGGCTGAGAGGACTGGGAACTCAGAGTCTCAGACACAGACACACAGAAGATTCCAGATTCCAGACTCCAGAGTTCATCTTTAACCAGCTTCGTGATGGCTGTCCTGCCCTTTATCACTTCTCCGCTAAAACTAAGGCCCGTCCAAAGATCCTCCAGAAAACTAGTCTGGACATTACAGTGTCCTATGTACTGTGCTACCTAGTTAACCCCTAGAATTAATCATCTTTTCCTTCACTTTGGGAAAATTTTAGTTCCAAAGCAAACATGCATATTGTGTTTCATTAAAACAGGTATTAAATTTTAACTTCTTTGTAGGAGAAACAACTTCTACCAATAACATATACCATATCAGGCAGCAAATAGGAGAATAAAAGGACAGAAGAGGAGTTGAATGTCCTGGGGGGAAAGAGAGAAATAGAGACAAAATAAGAATTCTAGGATAAGACCTGGAAGGAATGATGCTTGCGCTAGATAAGCTCAGAGAAAGAAAAACCCTCTTACCTTACTTTAGATTTACCTTCTGAGAGAAAAAATAGATCAAGTACTAAGAAATTCTTCCTTTACTTTTTACTTTACATTTTAAAAACTGTGTCCAATATTTAGATATGTTGGCACTCTTCATTGGTAAAGAAACATTAGAAGTATCATATGTTCTTCCTGTTATACTTTTTGTGTGTCCATAGTGATCTTGGAAGCATTTTTCACTTAAAAATATAAGTAAGTTAGGTAAATGGGTCCTCTTTAAAAATGAAAAACAAAAAACAAGAAGTTAGTTGGGTGCATAAAAGGTAATGATTAAGTAATGACTTGATCAGTTCAGTGTCATCTTCAAGGACCAGAAAAACCATCAATAAATGGAATCAAAGAGGAGATGTTTTGTTGAATTTGTTGTGACCCAATTCTAATCTGTGAATTACAGGCTGGCCTTACTTTGATATGTTAAATTGTATTGATACAACATATATAATGTGTGCTGAAGATAATGGAGGGAACCAGATAAGAGAGTGTAGGAAAATTTGTGGAAGAAGAGAATACTTTTACCTGGGAGTAGAGAGTGGGGGCAGATAATGGGAGAAGAGTTAAACAAGTGTTCATGAAGGAAATGGTATTTCAGCAAGGTTCTTAAAGGAAGAGAAATGTGAGAAAAGTCGACAAGCATTTTTTAAGTGTTTATCTTGTGCCAGCCACTATGCTAAATGAGGGGGGTATATATAAAAAGAGGCAAATAAGTCCCTACCCTGGAAGGTCTCACATTCTAATGGGGAAAACTGTCACTTTACTTAGCATCATGGCTATGCAACCCACTTAACAGTTCTGTGCCTTAGTTTCCTCAAAAGCAAAATGAAGGAGGCTTGATGGCTACTAAGATCTCTTCTGTTTTCAATTATATCATGGAGAGGAGAATCAGTCAACCAAGTAATAACCTTTAATTAAATACTTATTATATACTAAACACAAAATAAAATTGGGATATAAAGAAAAGCAAAAGTAGTCCCCACACTAAAGGAGCATGCAATCTAATAAAATAGGCAATATATAAGTAACTTTGTTATTGTTCTTTTGGTTTATGTTGTTACTGTTTAATCATACTTGATTCTGTGATACCTCAGCCCCCACACCACTGCTCTGAGGGAAGAATAGAAAGGATAGAATGTCCTCTTAAGTCAGTCAGTCAATAAACATTGACAAGGAAAAACATAAGAATATATTAGTTTATCCCCTGGCACTGAAGCTCATTAATATTGAGGTCACAGATTATAAAGCCAGAGAATGTTTTAAATGATACCTTAGAGTTCATCTGAGTCTAATACAACCCTACCTTTAGTTTGAGATGCCTAGAAAAATTAAGTAATTTACTAGAGGGGTTATATAGCTCATTATTGGCAGACCCTAGATTATAACATTGGTCTGATTGCCAGCCCTCTTTTTATGTAACATTGCTTTTCAAAAATTGCTGCTTTGAAATTCTTACATGTGATATCCTATCCAGGAAAGAATCAATCTCTTAGGGGATGCTCATATTTAATTTGGAATATACAATTGTCATCATTATTATTTCACTTTATTTGAGCCTCTTTTGATCTCCTATCCTGGTTTTGTGAATATTAGTGATCCCAAGTAACCTGTGGTTGAGGGTCTTAGTTAAAATAAAATTTATACAACATGATTTTAGTGACTTATATCAACTAAAAGTGCTGCTGAAAAAAAGGTCCATTCCCTCCTAGTCAACCTTTCTCATTTCTTCCCTTAATCAGGTATCAGATTGTAGTAGAAATAATTCAAGCAACAACAATCAGCAGCTTCCCCCAGCTGAAAAGGCACAAAGGTAAGAAATAATTTTATTTTAACCCCTATATTTTACTATAATATTAAATTAACATAATATTTTAATACGTTCTTTGTTTCAGAGACTCTGGTTTTGTGCCATCAAACAGTTTACAAACAAATGTCTGGTGCTATGACAACGCTGCTCCCCTTACATTTTGGGAAGGTCAGGTTCAAACTCTTCCAAAGAACATTTCCAAGTCCAGTTTCCAATGATCTTAAAATACAATAAATTGAGATATACACAAGCTTCCTATGATTACTCAGTTAACCTCATGCTGTTTTCATTTTTTCCACTCACAATTCTGTTGGCTAAAAATATGGGGCATCAGGAAGCATCATCTTTTGAAAAACTATGTTTTTGTACCACTATCTTCTTTCCCTCCATATCAGGAAATTTGGATGAATGCCCCTAGGAGCACACAGCATGATATCAATTGTCTTTACACTGGAATGTAGAGACTTAGTTGTCTCAATGCTACCCATGCCCACGTGTCCCAGTTCAGAAAACAATATTTCTTTAGCTTATTACTTTGTCTTTTTTGGCTTTCTTTCTTCTATGACTAATGTGCCTCATTATTGGCATGCTTATTGACTTCTTCCATTCAGCTACTGTTTGATAAAATAAGGAAGCTGCCATGGCATTTTTTAATACTTTATGAAAACACCAGAACAGAGTAATTGAAAAGTCCCAGAAAATCTAAGATGTGTTATCATTGCTCCCATCCCATACCTGACACTCATGACTATGTAAATGCAAGTCACCTATCTCTCAGTGTCCAGAACAACTCACAAATTTCAGAATAAATGCTGACCTGAACTGTTAGAACAAATTTTACTCCTGAGGAGTTTTCTACATCAAAGAAATTATGTCTGGAAAATTAAAAGGCCAGAAGTGGAGTAAAATGGGCATAGCTATAATTAACTAAATAATTAATTGTACAATTTAAAATTAACACTTAAATTAGTTAATTAACACTTTTAAATTAATTGTCAGATTTTTTTTTTTCCTCTTCTTTTGTAAAGGAATTGAGATTTTGGTTCAGAAAGACCGGAGTTCAAATCCACCCTTAGACATTTACTAGATATGTGACATCATTTAATCTCTTTTGGACTCCGTTTCTTTATCTGTAAAATGGGAATAATAATGGCACCTACTTTACAGGATTGGTATAAGAATCAAATGATAATATAACTTTGTAAACCTTAAAGTGCTATAAATTGATGTCTGTGATTCTATTATTATTTCTTGTCTTTTTGCCTCCTATCATTTAAAAAAATTTTTGTTGTTTAGTCATATCAAACTTTTTGTCATTTCATTGGGATTTTCTTAGCAGAGATACTGTTGTGGTTTGCCATTTCCTTCTCCAGCTCATTTTACAAATGAGGAACTGAAGCAAACAGGGTGAAGTGACTTACCCAGGATTACACAGCTAGTAAGTGTCTGAGGCCAGATTTAAACTCTGGGATGTCTTCCTGTCAGCCAGTGCTGTATCACATTGCCTCCTCGCTGTCCCCTTTTCAATTTTACTTCTAGGTTATGATTCCTGTCTAAACACAATTCTTTTGGACAACTTTAGTGGGAGAAAAAATTTCACACTTTGGGTCTTGATTGTGGATCTATTTGTAAAATGAGAAAGATCTAATCATGTTTAATGGCTCTGAGAGCTCTGACAACCTGATTACCAGTATTAATCCACAGGAAATTTATCTATACTTCAGTTTTTCTGGGTTGGAAAAGAAGGGAAAATTTTCTTTACCCTACAATTTTCAGAGTACAATTTGTACTACTATCAATTGTACTACAATTAACTACTATCTAGAGCCTAACACAGGAGGTATTTCAATTGAATTGAATTGAGATTGTGGGACAAGGTGGTCTCACTTTCAAGATACAATGTCTGATTTCTTCCCTATATACCCAGCTGACATTAGCTGGTCAAGGGACAAGGAGGGATAACTGAAGAATAGTTCATATGCTCCATTGGTTTATAGGTAATATCAAGAGAAAGGTCCCTATCATTGTGTGGTAGGTATGGAGAAGATTCACAGGTTTGGCAAACATTGATGAGTTGGGGTCTCCTTAGCTAGAGGAAACTCACAGATCTATCAAAGTAGTGTAGCCCATCCTCACCCCTGTCTTTTAGCTAAAAGTTATCAGAAATTTTCTTTGTAAACTGATCCTCTCTAATCACAATCTCTCTCACGGTTTTAAAAGGTACAAGTGGAACCACTTTCTACTTCTTAGTATCTCTAAGTCCCTCTTTTTTCTCTATACTCTCTATTTTGGTTAGAGATTATAGAAACTTCACGGTTTATTTTCCTATCTATGTGCAAATGAAACTCAGATCTCTCTCTGTCTCTGTCTCTTCTCCTCTCTCTGTTTTTCTATCTATCTGTCTGGTCTCCTCTTTGCTTCAGGCCTACATATAAAATTCATGCTCTATATCTCAAAATTGAATTTTCCAGTAATTTCAAATTCAAATAAACTAATAATTCTTTCTTCCTTTTTCAGCCCCTTTCTGATTTCTGTTAATTGTTCTACTTTCTTCCAGTTACCCATGGTTGAATTGACATGATCTTGTACCTGAACCTCTACATTCCATCATTTGAGTCCTGTAGATTCTAACTTTAACATTTGCTATCTGCTTTTCATCATTTTCTCTCCTTATAGTCTAAGGACTAAAGCTCTTTTCATCTTTTCTAGGTTTTTATAGTACTATTCTAATGAGTTTCCCTTCTTCCAATCTCACCTTTCTCTAAGCTCCAGCTTCTTAAACTATGGTTCTCAAGCCCAGATGGGGTCTCATAACTGAATGTGGGAGTCTATAAATGTTTGATTTGTATACCTGTATACCTAGAGTTACATAAAAATTTCTCAGGTTGCTAACCCTGCTTCTAAGCCAACCTTTTCATAGCTGCTACTAAGATGATTTGGTGATTTCACATTTTCCCATCCTGTCTTCTTCTTTCAAAAATCCTGATTTCTTGAGTTTTAAGATCAGTAACTCTTAGTTACTTAAAGAGGTAGCTAGCCTTGTGCATTTTCAAATTCAGCTTTAGACACTAGCTATATGTAACCCTGGACAAGTCACTTACCTAAAATGGAGATATTAGTACCTTCCTCAGAGGGATGTTGTGAGGATCAAATGAACCTGCTTCACACAGTGCGGCTACATAAATTCCCTTCTCCTTTCTGACTTTCTCTCTCTTAGCAAAAAGTGTTCCCTCATCGCTCAGTTATTACTTTATTTGGCTCTTGTAGAAGGCTGAAACTCTTGAGTTGATGCACTGAGGTTGGGCCAGCCAAGCACTTGAGGCTAACTACCAATTGGACAATATTCTATGGGCATATGCTTGGAAAATGGCCCTTCCCACTATGCTGTGCTGGCTCGAGGATTGGTGTATACAGAGGATTGTAGGAGGGACTAGGGGGGTGGAGTAACACGAGCCAGGGTCACTTTTTGGCAGTGGACGAGTAAGAAGGCGATTGCAGAGATCCTACTTCCATTGCCTTCACTTCTATCCCTATAGACCAAAAATAAAGATTAAAGACTTTTGCGTATCCTGACTCCAGTTGATTCTAAGGTATCCTGGGTGCTAGCGCGGTCGTCACAGGCTCTATTCTCTTTCCATATCTTACTCCTCTTGTAGCCCTTCCAGTAAATTAGAGGTTTCCTGAGGATAGAGACTATTGAATTTTTTATCTTTGTATCACTAATAGGAACTTCATAACTATTTTTTGACTAGTATGGAATTGATTTGAAGTCTTATTTAAAGTGACAAACCAATAATTAAATGTAACATTGCTATGTAAAATTTTAAATAAATTCTGGATATGCTATTCCTGAAACACATAAATTAGTTTTTTTTAGAGCCAAGGAATCATTTTATTTCCTGGAGTTTGGGTTTCATTATGTTGGGCCCTTCGTGTAACCAAGTTCTAGTGTAAGTAACTTCTTCTGTGGTTGGAACTGGTTTGGGGTCATTTCTAGGGTAATGCTGGGAGCAGTTAATTTCATATTGACCCCAGATTGGATACAGATAATACCTGAAACATAATTGCAAAGACCCAGGTTGACTCTGAAAACTGTCAGGGGTCCCAAGGAGGAGAATCCCTGATGCAATATAAGCTATTCAAGAGCAAGTGCTCTTGGGTACATAATTACATTTCATCCTTGTTTCTGTATCCCCCAGGCCTAGCACAAAATAGTTTTTTACTAAACAATTGTTTGATTACAGGAATCTATGTTTTTGTTTTTGTTCTTGGTTTTTTTTTTTTTTTTTTTTTTTTTTCTGTGTAGGAAGCACAGTATGGAAACTCCCTCTATCACCAGAGATTGGTCTAACAGAAGTTAACTGACTTTCCCCCTTTCCCTGCCTAAAAAAAGGCTATCAATAAAATAGGGGCAGTATTGGAACTCCTGTCTTCTTGACTCCAAACCTAACATATTCTCTGCTAAACCAGATACTTCTATAAACATTTCCTTGACAGAAGTAATCTAAATCAACTTCTCATAATATTACCAAACTTGTTGCTTAAAGTTAGTTTTGTATTTCACTTAGCATGACAAAATTTGATAAAAGCCATAATATCCCAGACTGGTTGAATCATGATTACATGAAGACCTAAAAGGAAATAGGAATGATTTTAAAACAAAGACATGAAATGTGAGTTGTCTTGGCATAATGAAGACAGATAGATCTCTGGGAATGGGCATTTTTCACCCAGTGTTAATTTTTCTTTGAAGTTCAGATGCCCATGATGATCCGGCACATTCAGTGGGTGGATGCTTGGCAATATATTTTTGGAGAGATACAGATTGGGCATTTCTCCAAATTAATGAAGTGCTGTGTTAATGTGTTTTCCTTTGGATTTTAATGATTAAGACAGAATGAATGTCCTGAATTGAAGAGAATCATGCAATTAAAGATTCCTGATTCATTAGCCTAGATCCTTTTATTCAGTTTTTCTTAAATCAGGACATTAATGGGAGGTTCCTACCTTGATATTTCCTTTAAACCATGTTCATTAAATGATTTAAAAGAAAGTGATCTTTTTTTTTTGAGCTGTTTGAGAAGCTGATTTTGTAGTCCACATTTTTATCAAAAATTGATTAAAGGTGTGTTTATTCCTTGCAGGTAAAAGAAAAAGCTGTAATGTTAGGCACCACTTAGAAAAGACTTTGAAGCCTAGAATTCCGAGCCAATTCAAAGATGAAATAGACATAAATGTAAAATCCTGTCCTTGGGTAAAAAAAAAAATGAATTGCCCAATAGTTTATGATTAAAAATGGATTTTAATGGATTGCAAACTTAAACTTGTGTATGTGGGACATGGAAAAAAAAAAACAACAAACTAAAATTTTTGTTGAGTCATTTAAGTCATATCTAATTCTCCACAATCCCATTTGGGATATAGAAGTGGTTTGTCATTTCCTTCTCTGGCTCATGTGACAGAGGTAAAAACTGAGGGAAACAGGGTTAAGTGACTTACCCTGGGTCACAAAAGTACGAAGTATTTGAGACCCATATTTGAATTCAGAAAGATGAGTCTTCCTGATTCCAGGCCATGCTCTATCTACTATGCCACTTAGCAACCCCCATGGGTCCACAAAAATACCTCAACAAAAATAATTTTTCAATGAACAGCTGATGTGCAAACAATAGGGATGATAAAGTATGAATTATAGTTTTGTTGTGATTGGCAGAGGAAAAGAAATTTCGAGAAAATGGGTTAGCTAAGAAATGTTTTTCTAGAAAAAAATCTTATTAAACATAAAAGAAATATAACAAAAGTTGTTACCTTGAAGAGATGGTGTAAGGATAATAAAATATTGTATGTAAATTGTATGAAGTCCTACATGTGAATCCCTTTCCAATCCTTAAAACATATAGCTATTTATTATTATTATTATTATTGTTGTCTAGAAAATAAGTCAGACAATATCTCAGTTGTACTCTGTTCTGGGGTAACAAACTGGTACAGTGTATAGAATGCTGAACCTGAAGTAGCCGTTAATACTTATTGTTTGTGGGACCTTAACCCTGTTTGCTTTAGTTTTCTTATCTGTAAAATAAGCTGGAGAATAAAATAATAAATCACTCTAGTATCTTTGCTAAGAAAACCCACAAATGGGGACATGGAGAATCAGATGTGACTCAACTACAAAACTCTTCTACATTCCAAGACTTGTGTTTGTTTCTGGGTCCCACATTTTAAGCTACACATTTAACAGCTTGGAACATATCCAGCAGAAGTAGCCAGGGTAACGACCAGACTCAAAATTATGCACTATGAAAATTTGTTAAAGGAATTTGGTTTTTCTAGCCTGGAGAAGAAATGATTTAAAGAGCATCTGATAACTGTCTTCCGAGGGCTGTCATGGAGAATAAGGATTGGGTTTATTTTTGGCGAGGAGAGCAGAAATTGCTGGGGGATGGGGGTGGGAGTGGGGGGAATAGTAGTCATAGAAGCAGATTTCAGCTGAGTGTAAGGAAACTGTACCTAAGAACTACCATGGTCCAAAGGTAGAATAATATGCCTCAGGAGGCAATCTGTTCCCCATCATAGTTGGTCTTTAAATAATGCCTGAATGAGGATAATTTAAAATGAATTCTCAGGCTGATAGGGATTATACTTGCCAATTTCTAAGGATCATTTCTCATTTGAGATACTGTGTTTCTAAGATCTCATGCAAATTTCTGATTAAGGAAGTCTCATATCATAATGTGTGTTTATTATCTCTATTTTTATTGAATTACATGTACCATTATTATTCAAGCTCATTTACGAGCACATTTATATAACATTAAAAAAAACCAAACACGCACCAGAAATCTCTTCAACAAACTGATATTCACTCTAAACAATACATTGTAAATTTATTGTAAATTGTGTAAATTGTAATTTTTGTAAGCAGTGGAAAGGAAATTTTGAGAAAGAATGTAGTTAGCTTCATATATTTTCTACCTTTAAAGAATAAACTTATTTGAATCAGGTTTTTTCCTCCCAAGTTTTATATCTTTTCTTCAATATTCTGAAGTCATTCTATGTTGAGAGGCAGCATTTTATGGTGAGAAAGACCTTGATTAGATTAAGAATTAGAAGCCTATGGCTCTAGTGTGGTAGCAGAAATATTTTAGGTTGAAACAGGTAGTCCCTTGTTCATTGTCTTTCCTTTTAGAGAACATACAGTTATTTACATTTATTCACACATGTTTAGAAAAGCAGGATGGTAAGTGAAAAGAAAGTATGTATATATACATATGTAGTTGATATTTCTTAATCTTATTGGCCTCTGCTGATTGGAAGACCAAATATCTATTTTCAAAGGGAAAAGTATTACCCTCTGATAGTAGTGATATAGTCCAGCATTACAAGGTCTGATCTTAAGACCCCTCCCACTCTTGGAGTTGTTAAATTTACCTGAATCTCAGGTTTTTCTGGTGGTTTGATAGCTTTAACAAGTCTTTCATTTGAAGACAACAGTGGCAGAGGATATTTGGGAGCATTTCCTTTGATGCCTCCATGTGCTTGTCTCTAGAGCCAACTCTTCTGGCCCCATTCAGTGGAATGTAGTTCAGTCCAGTTCTGTGAATGAATTTGCAATCTATAAATTGAGTAAAACATCATAACAATTTTGAAGCATTAAGCCTGATCAGATTTTCTGGCTACCCGCTGTTTAAAATAATATTTTGATTTCTTCTCCACTCCTAGGGCCAAAATTCAGCCATAGTGTCAGAACATCACTCAACAACTCTGGGAGGAAACTATTTTTATGTCCATTTTGCATTTGAGGAAACTGAAGCAAACAGACATGAAGTGATTTGCTCAGTCAGACAGTTATTTTGTGTCTGAAGCTGTGGATTTGATTCCTAGATCCAGCACTCTATTCACTAGGCCACTTAGCTACCCAGGATTAGATGATTTTGTCATACAGCCAGGAAAGAATAGAGTTGGTATTTGAATTCAGCCTCTAACTCTATGTAGACATTCACTCTCTTTCTAATATAACTTCAATTGAAAGAAAATCATTAGAACTTGATTGTCATTCAAACTGACTTAACACAAAATCATAAACAAGATGTAACAGGTTTTATTTACTCTACCTCTTAACTTCTGTTTCTAAAACCTAAACCTAAATCTGTAAAATGGGGATGATAATATTGTCACTATCTCATTCACAGGGCTATTGTGAGTAAAGTAAGTGTTTTTGAGGTTTTTTTTTTTTAAATAAATTTATAAGTTATTTAGACCTTAGATTTTTAAAAACTTAATTTGTATTCCCATTAAAATAAAATGAAAATATTTGAGAAAAAACCAAAAATGTTGGCCTTTCCATTCAGCATTGAAAGCTTGTAATTCAGCATGAAAGCTTGCTTCTGTATGCTTATTTACTCCTATTGTTTTAATTTTGTAGTAAGAAAGCCATTAAAAAAAAATCTGTGACAAAGTAAGATTTTTTAAAATATGAAAAATAATTCAGATTAACCATGCTGTAAACAGGTTAAACATTACCTGGTCAAATGTTCTCTGAAGAGAATTCTAATTCAGCTATTAAATAGGTCTTTCTTTCAGGACAATTTCATGAAAATTTGATAAGGACCTTAGTTTCTTTGTTCTGCCTAATTGTTCTGAAAGTTAACATGAATTCTAAAGCAATCCTGAGCAAAATCAGTCAGGTTACCCCCACTGTGTTTGAAATTTTAATATTCCTTTTTCTCCCTCTTAAAAGAATTTTTCATCTTTTGAAGAAATGAACTATGTGATAACTCAGTCCCAGGTAATTTGATTATCATAATGATTTTCTAGGAAAATATGGGTCACTTTGATTTTTTTGGAGGACTAACTAATCAAAAGCAAGAACATGTATAATTGATGTAAACTGATCCTGATTTAAAAAACCAATGAAAAAGCTTCCTTTCTGCCTCTTGATAAAGAGATGATAGACTGAAGCAGAATCTGAGACACCCTTTCAAATATGACCATATGTTGATTTGTTTTGCTTTAGTTATTTCTTCTAGGATAACTTTTGTTACAGAGGTTCAGATGAAAGTGGAAGAGTGGTTTGGTAGTATAGAGATAGAGGAATAAAAAGGAATATCAGTAAAGCATTAAAAAACCACAAACATTAAAAAAGGGACACAAGCCAACTGTGGGGTTTTGTGTTGTGAAGATTAACAAAAAGTGCAATGTAAAATTTGTATCATATATTATGACTACCTGGTAGGACAGTTTTAGAAAATGAAGTACATTTTACAGGAGTTAAGTTATTACTTTTTTCACTTTCAATTAATTCAAACACTTAGAATAGACATGTAGACACATATATGATAGAAGGTTAGAATCAGAAGTTTTAGGTTGAGGAGAGTCAACTTAAGAGATTCTCAGGAAAAGGACCTCTCTCTAGAGGAAGAAATCTCATCATGAGTCCTGGAAGAAGAGGGCAGTTTCCCAGGAGATCTTAAGGCAGTACTGTCTCTTTTCCTCTAAAGTCCTTTTGTCGCTATAAGACTACCCTAATTTAAATTCATTGCAAGGTTAGTTGGGGTCTGACCCAGATCTGGAGAATCTTTTTAGAGGTGATGTCCCTGAAGAAAAGGGAGCCTTTTAAAGGAATTGAGAAAAAAGGAAGAGCCTTTGAATCTCCCCCCCATAATGGGTATTAATAATCATTTCTCACAAGGATATACTGAGGAGTGCCCTTGCTAGAAAGACTTTCATGTACGATTAGTGTTAACCATTTTCTGAGGACCAGCCTAGGTAGGTATGAAGAGGTTCATTATTGGAGGCAGACCATTTAGTCACCTGGATATTGTAATAGCCTTCTGTATGGTCTTACTACCTCAGATCATTTCCCATTATAGTCTAGTCTCTACTTGGTTTTTAAATTGCTTTTCTGAAAGTTCAGATCTGTCATTGTCACCTCTAGTGGTTCTCTATCATCTCCATGTCCAAATATAAAATCCTCTGTTTTTATAACATAGACTCTTCCTACCTTTCTAGTTGTCAAAATTTTCTCCTTCTTGTCCTTTTCCTTCTCTATCTTCTCTCTCTCTTTTTAAATCTCTTCCTCTTCCTTTTCCTCTTTAATTTTTTTCATTTCTTCCCTTTCTTCCCCCGCTCCTTCTTCCCCCCTCCCCCCCACACAGACAGTGATCCAATGGCATTAAATTTCTTGCTGTACCATACACATTGATGGTCTTTAGGTATTTTCACTTGTTATTTTCATTCCTAGAATTCTCTTCCTCCTCATTTAGATCTACTGGCTTTCATAGTTTCCTTCAAGACTAAGCTAAAATACTACTTTCTGCAAGATGTTTGAAATCTCCCTTAATTCTCTTGGCTTCCCTCTATTGATGATCCCCAATTTATAGTGTCTACTGCAGCTTTATGTATAGCTATCATGTCTCTGTCATTAGACTGTGAACTCCTTGAAAGTGGAACTGTTTTTTGTCTTCTTGTGTATCCCCAACTTAGCACATATTGTCCCTTAATAAATGCTTGACTTGGATGAAAAATAGCTAGTGTCTGAACTGTAGCCAGGGTAATATTACATCTTTTATTTTTTTTTTTTTTTGGTATGTGTATATACTATAAATCAAGAGTAATTAAACTTTTCTTGTGTCACAAATGGATCTTTGGCACTCTGGTGAGGAAGATTCCTCCTTAGGATTTTTTTAAAACTATAAATTAAAATTCATAGGCTTACAAAGGAAACAAATTGTATTGAAGACAATAATCAAAATATGGAGCACAGATTAAGGTCTCCTGATGCAAACAGTTGATGAGCTGAGCTCAGAATTAAACAGGAGGAAGAGATTGGTCTATATTACTCTTTTGAATAATTAATTGCTCAAGACTTTTAATGACCCAAACTTCTCTCTGACTCAAAGAACCATCTTTCTGGCATTAATATACTTCCAGTGATGATCTATGACTGAAAGTCATTGAAAACCACAGTTTCTGAAGAATTAAAGCTGTAGATCACACAAACATCAGTGGAATGTACAAGTGATAATGAGTGGCTTTGAACATATTACTACTGAGAATCTGTGCAAAGGGACTTTAGAAGATATTATTTAAGAAACTTATGTCTGAAAAAAGAGTCAGCTGTCCCTGTAGCAAGATTGAAGGATAATTGCTGGACAGTTTGCTTTTTATTTATTTATTTTTTTATTAAAGCTTTTTATTTTCAAGTTATGTGCACGGATAATTCTTCAACATTAACCCTTGTGAAATTTTTTTTTATAATTATAGCTTTTTATTGATAGTACATATGCATGGGTAATTTTTTACAACATTATCCCTTGCACTCACTTCTATTCCTGTTTTTCCCTTCCCTCCCTCCACCCCCTCCCCTAGATGGCAGGCAGTCTTATACATGTTAAATAGATGTAAATAGATACAATATATGTGTGTGCAGAATCGAACAATTCTCTTGTTGCACAGGAAGAATTGGATTCAGAAGGTAAAAATAACCTGGGAAGAAAAACAAAAATGTAAACAGTTTACATTCATTTCCCAATGTTCCTTCTCTGGGTGTAGCTGATTCTGTCCATCATTGATTAGTTGGAACAGAATTAGATCTTCTCTTTGTTGAAGATATCCACTTCCATCAGAATACATCCTCATACGGTTAATCTCTTCAAGCCTCTCTGTATTCATCCTGCTGGTCATTTTTTACAGAACAATAATATTCCATAAAATTCATATACCACAACTTACCAATTCTCCAATTGATGGGCATCCATTCATTTTCTAGCTTCTAGACACTACAAAAATAAGATGCTTACTGATGGTTTTAAATAGATGCTCCTGACTATTTTAAGGAAAAGTCCATTTATTCCTATCCTCTCGAGTGTTTTTATTAGGAATAGATGTTGGATTTTATCAAATGCTTTTTCTGCGTCTATTGAGATGATCATATGGTTTTTGTTGATTTGATTATTAATATGGCCAATTATACTGATAGTTTTCCTAATATTGAACCAGCCCTGCATTCCTGGTATAAATCCTACTTGATTGTGGTGTATTATCCTGGGGATGATTTTCTGTAGTCCTATTTAAGACTTTAGCATCAATATTCATTAGGGGAGATTGGTCTATAATTTTCTTTCTCTGTTTTCAACCTACCCGGTTTAGGTATCAGTACCATGTCTGTGTCATAAAAGGAATTTGGTAGAACTCCTTCAATCCCTATTTTTTCAGATAGTTTATATAGCATTGGAGTTAATTATTCTTTAAATGTTTGGTAGAATTCACATGTAAATCTATCTGGTCCTGGGGATTTTTTCTTAGAGACTTGGTTAATAGCTTGTTCTATTTCTTTTTCTAAAATGGGACTGTTTAGGATATTTACTTCTTCCTCTGTTAATCTGGGCAAGCTATATTTTTGAAGGGATTCTTTCATTTTATTTAAGTAGTTGAATTTATTGGCATGAAGTTGGGCAAAGTAACTTCTAATTATTGCTCTAATTTCTTCTTCATTAGTGGCAAGTTCTCCCTTTTCATTTTTAAGACTAATAATTTGATTTTCCTCTTTCCTTTTTTAAATCATATTTACTAAAGATTTGTCTATTTTGTTGTTTTTTCATAGAACCAACTCTTAGTTTTATTAATTAATTCAATAGTTTTTTTACTTTCAATTTTATTAATCTCTCCTTTTATTTTTAGAATTTCAAGTTTAGTGTTTGAATAGGGGCTTTTAATTTTTTCCTTTTCTAGCATTTTTAGTTTCAAGCCCAATTCATTAACCTTCTCTTTCTCTATTTTATACAAGTAGGCCTCTAGAGATATAAAATTTTCCCTTATTAGCGCTTTGGCTGTATCCCACACATTTTGGTATGATGTCTCATTGTTGTCATTTTCTTGGGTGAAGTTATTATGTCCATGATTTGCTGTTTCACTGACTCATTCTTTAGTATGAGATTATTTAGTTTCCAATTATTTTTTTTATCTATTTCCCCCTGGCTTTTTATTGAATGTAATTTTCATTGCATCGTGGTTTCTGAAAAGGATGCATTTACTGTTTCTATAGCTTTACTGCATTTGAGTTGGAGGTTTTTATGTCCTAATATATGGTCAATTTTTGTATAGGTTCCATGAATTGATGAGAAGAAAGTGTACTCCTTTCTGTCTCCATTTAGTTTTCTCTGAAGATCTATCATATCTAACCTTTCTAGTATTCTACTTACCTCTTTAACTTCTTTCTTATTTATTTTGTGGTTAGATTTATCTAATTGTGAGAGTGCAAGATTAAGATCTCCTGCTATTAGAGTTTTGCTGTGTATTTCTTCTTGAAGCTCTCTTAATTTCTTTTTTAAGAATTTAGATGCTACACCACTTGGTGCATATATGTTTAATATTGATGTTGCTTCATTATCTATGCTACCCTTCAGCAAGATATAGTGTCCTTCCTTATCTCTTTTAATTAGATCAATTTTTGCTTTTGCTTGATCTGAGATGAGGATGGCTACCCCTGCTTTTTTGACTTCATCTGAAGCATAGTAGATTTTGCTCCAACCTTTTACCTTTACTCTGTATGTATCACCCTGCTTCAGGTGTGTTTCCTGTAAACAACATATTGTAGGATTCTGGCTTTTAATCCAGTCTGCTAACTGCTTCCTCTTTATGGGGGAGTTTACCCCATTTACATTTATGGTTAAAATGACCAATTCTGTATTACTTACCATCCTTTAACCCCTGCTTATGCTTTTCTCCTTTCCCTTCCCCTTTATCCCCCTCCCCAGTATTAAACTTGTGAGCACTACTTGCTTCTCACATCCCTCCCTTTTTAGTATCCCTCCCCCCACTTTAGAGTTCCTCCCGCTATCTTACTCCTTTTCCTCATAATTTCTCTATTCCCTTCCACTTAGCTTACTCTTTCCCTTTTCATTTTTCCCCTCCCACTTTTCAGTGAGATGGAAGAAGTTTCACCATAAATTGAGTATGTCTAATATTTTTCTCTTTAAGCCAATTCTGACAAGAGTATGATACACATTATGTTCATTCCCTTCCATTCTTTCTCTCAGATATAATAGGTTTTCTTTGCCTCTTCATGAGATGTAGTACTCCCACCTTACCCTTTTTCTGGTACAATTTTCTTTCCACCTCTAGTTTCTAGAACAAATTATACATGTGTTCTTTATATATCTTTATAGCAGAATTATAGTTCCCAAGATTTCTTTTTACCTTTTTAGGTATCTCTTGTGTTCTATATTTGGAGATCAAAGTTTTTATTTAGTTCTGTTTTTTTTTTTTTAATCAGAAATGGATGAAATTCATTTATTTTGTTTGTCCATATTCTTCCTTGGGGAAAAAAAATGCTCATTTTGGCTGGGTAGGTTATTTTTGGCTGCATACCAAAATCTTTAGCTTTTCGGAATATCAGATTCCAGGCCCTTCTATCCTTTAATGTGGACACAGCTAGATTTTGGGTAATCCTTATTGTGGCTCTTCTATATTTGAATTGATTTTTTATAGCAGTTTGTAATATTTTTTCTTTGGTTTGATAGTTCTGGAATTTAGCCACTATATTTCTTGGAGTTTTGATTTTAGGATCTCTTTCAGTAAGTGATCAATGAATTCTTTCAATGTCTATTTTATCCTCTGTTTCTATAACTTCTGGGCAGTTCTCTTTGATAATTTCCTGGAAAATAGTGTCCAGACTCTTTTTTCATCATATTTTTCAGGGAATCCAATAATTCTCAGATTGTCTCTCTTAGATCTATTTTCCAGGTCTGTTGTTTTCCCAAGAAGGTATTTGACACTTTTTTTCCATTGTTTCATTTTTTTGGTTTTGTTTGACCTATTTTTGGTGTCTCTATGAATCATACAATTCTATTTGTTTGATTCTGATTTTCAATAAATTATTTTCTTCACTTGCTTTTTTTATATCTTTTTCTAATTGTCCAATTGAGTTTTTAAGTGAGTTATTTTGTTCAATGGAATTTTTTTCCATTTCACCAATTTTATTTTTTAGAGAGCTATTTTCTTTTTCCAATTCATTAATTCTGTTTTTCAAGGATTTGATTTCTTTATCCACTCTATCTTTAAATAAATGGGATGACTTATCCAGACTCTCTTGCCAAGCTTACCTTTTCTTTTCCCATTTTTCTTCTAGCTCTCTTGTGAGAGCCTTTTTAATTTCTTCTATGAGAGTCTTATGTGTTGAGGACTAGATCATATTCCCTTTTGGGGAGTCATCTGGAGACAGTCTGTTTTTTAGTCTCTTCAGGGTTTAAAGTCTGCTTGCTAGCAGTGGTTAGGGTCCGTTTTAATTTTTTTGGTCATTTTGTCAGAGAAGAATCAAAGAATTCAAATTAGCAAAAAAACAAGCACAGGCTGCTTTTTTGGGGGAGGGGGCTGATTACTGAGCTTCCGCTATAGACTGCTGGGGGCAGCAATGAGGCACTAGCAGGACAGCAATGAGTATGCTACGTCTGTGTTCTGAGACTCTGAGATCATGCTGAGAAACTCTGGGTGGGTGTGGCCAGGTATGGAGAGACCCTAGCCTTTCCGAGTTATAGTCTTTACCTCCTATGTTTACAGCTTTTAAGCTGGTCTACTGGCTTGCTGCCAGGGCAGAGTATCCCCACTGTGGTAAAGTTCTTTCTGCAGAAATGGCTGAGATCACCGTCCACCTCCCTCAGGTCTGCTCAGTGTGAGCTACCTGCTGTACTCTTACTGCTTGCCCTCAGCTTGCACCTGATCTAACCACAAGCAAAAACAGACCTTTTCTGGCAAATTTCAAGGATGTCTTTTGTTGGTAATTATTTCTGGGTTTTTTACAGTTAACCATTAATTCAGAGGCTTGTCATGAAATAAATTCTGAGAGCAAAGAAGGAGATTAAGTAGATGTGTGTGTCTTCTCCACCATCTTGCCTGGAAATCCAGCTTGCATTTTTATTGGGGGGAGGGGAGGTAGTTGGGATTAAGTGACTTACCCAGGATCATATAGTGTCTGAAACTGGATTTGAATTCAGTTCCTCTTCACTCCAGGGCCAGTACTATATACTGTGATGCATAGCTGCCCTCAACAGCTTGCATTTTTTAAGAGTTGTAGGGGAACTTCCCTTGCATGTTGTATGAATCCCCTTTTGAAGGTTCTGTGAGCAAATATGGGCAATATTCACAAAGGATGAGAAAGCAAGAATAGGTTGGGTGGAGAGGAATCCCATACAGGTATGAGATCTCAGAACCACTGAAATATCAAAGCAAACTGAGGTCTTTTAGATATAGTTTCGTATTCTTTTCTGTAGAGGGCTGAACTCTGGAAAAGTATACTTGAAACAAGGCTACTTACAACAAGATATTAACTCTGTGGAATTGATGAGATGATGGTTCTCTAATTCACATATACTTAGTACTTAGCATGGTGATATAATAGTTCTCTAATTCATACATACCTAATGTGGTGTAATGATATAATCCTACTGAGGTATTTAAGGGCTAAGAGGACTACAAATAAGACATTCCATCTTTGACCTCCTCCTGGTGGCTCTCCTGCCTCCTGCACTCCTCCACTAAGATCAAGGTTGGTCCTTAGATCCTCCAGAGAACTATTCTGGACACTACGTTTTGGTGCCTGAACAGGAACTTCCAGAAGGCCATTACACTTTTCATTATACTAAGATCTTTCTCATAAGAAGATCTTACATGAACTATGTGCAAGATGTTAATGAATCTTAGAATCATGGTTATGGAGTCAAAGGCAATTTAGGAATTATCTTTTCCAACCCACCCATTTTATAGATGAGCAAACTGAGGCTCTACTAGTTAAAAATCAATTGACTAAGTTCACACATGGCATAAGTTGCAAAAGCCTAAATTCTAACCAAGTTCTCTTATTCAAAATCCAGCATTCTTTCTATGGAGATAATGATCTTGATGATCTAAGCAAATTAAAGAGGTAGGACATAGTAATAGTTTCCCATTTTATAGAGTATTTTATACTTTTCCAGTCATTTTCTTTGCAGTAATCATGTGAGATATTAAATGTGGGTATTCCTATTTTATAGTTAAAGAAATTAGAGTTCATTGACTAGAAGTGACAATGACCCATATGATCTATCAAAGAGAGAATACTTAGGCTCTGACAAAACAGTTACCTTGCATTTATTTTTTTATATGCTTCTCTACATATTGTCTATCATGATAGAATATAATCTCCCTGAAAACAGGGGTTGTTTCATTTTTGTCTTTGTATACTTAGTACAGTGCCTGGCACATTTGTTGTTCAATCATTCAGTTGTGTCTGTTTCTACATGTCCCATGGACAGTTCAGGGGTTTTCTTGGCAAAGATACTAGAGTAGTTTACCATCTCCTTCATTAGTGAGTTTGTATTTATTCTACAGGTGACAGACTAAGGCAAATAGGAGCACATATTTTGAGTAGGAGAATAACAGAAAAATTGGGGGAATGTGATACAATTCTATCATCTCCTACTTATATTTAGTTATCTATTTGGATAGAAGTATCACTAATATTAGTTACTTGAGGAAAACTATCATCTTTATAGTATATGCATTGATTTTGTTTCTTTGAGGTTTTTGAATTAGATAGAAATTTAATATGTTATTGGTTGATATAAATTTCCATTTCTGTGATTTTACTAAATCTTGTATTCATATCTTAATAAATTTTAAATGCTAATAAAGATTGAGTTACATGAAAAAAAATTGCTCAGGGTCACACAACTACTAAGTATTTGAGGTTGAATTTGAATTCAGATCTTCCTAATCAATTAGGTAGCACAATGGATAGTGTTCTGGGCCAGGAGTCAGAGTCATTTTTCAGTTATGATCAACTTTTCATGACCCTATGTAAGGTTTTCTTGGCAAAGATAGTAGAATGGTTTGCCATTTCCTTGCCCAGATTATTTTATAGATAAGGAAACTGAGGCAAACAGTGTGAAGTGACTTATCCAGGGTCACACAATCTAGGAAGTTATCTGAGGTCACATTTGAACTTATGCCTTCTTGTGCTGGGCCTGGAGTCAGGAAGATGACACCTATTCTTGAGTTCATAATCTCAAATGGGGTTATGAAGAGGCAGGCAGGATTGAAATGACTTGCTGATCATAGGCCCAATGCTCTATTCCCTGTGCCTACTTGTTGAATGATTAATATGGTATACAGTATATTCTACTAAACCATTTTACATCCTTTTGAACTGAAAGCTACTTGGGGTGGAAAATACAATTTTTGATGTAATTTAATGAACAAACTGAAATTATATGTTGTCATTCCTTTTTAACAGATATATTAGAAAAATGTCTCCCTTTTGAGATCCTTTGATAGAAGTTATAGAAGTAATATTTTAGATTGAGAAACAAATCATCCATTGTCAACACTAGGCCTACCTATTGTCTGTCTCATTCTAAATTGTACAATTTCTTTCTCACCTCCTTTCATTCTCTTCATACTTGTACAATTCAATTTGGCTCCTAATAAAATATGGAATAATACCTTTGACTTTATTTGGTTTCCATTCATCTGAAATAGAAAAGTAGGGGGGAGGGGAACCAAGATGGTGGAGAAGACACACACGACTTTCAAAGCTCCTCTTATTCCCCTCATAACAAACTATTTAATTCAGCCTCAAAAATAGCTCTTCACTGCTTAAATTCATGAAGATTAGAAGCACTACAACTTACCAGCGAAGTCAGTCTGGAAGATCGCCAGGAAAGATTTCTCCTGAAGGGCCAGGAACAGCCCAGTGGAGGCTAGTGTCCTGAGCAGACCAGGGGTGGGGCTGATCTCTGTGGCTAGAGAAGTTATAGAGAAGACTCTGCTATAGGCTAACTGCTCTGCCTTGACTACAAAGCAGTAAACTGGCAGAGAAATGAAAGCCTAAAACAGAGGGGACTCCAAAAAACACCAGAACCTAAGGAGACCTGGCTGTAACTCCTCAAACCCGGAAGTGACTCAGGCAGATTTTAATGCAGCTCTGCAGCCACGTCCTGCAGTTCGGGGCCTTTGCAGGGGGCAGCTATATATCTGCACGGCAGGGGGGGCACAGCCTGGGCAGCCTCTAATTGGCACAGTGGGGGGCTCGGCCTGGGGCAATAGAACTTTCCCAGCAGACTGTGCTTAGGGGGGCAGAGACATTTTCAGTCCCTGCAAATCCATTCACTGCTCAACTGCTAATATCCACAATGCCAGAGCAGGTTTTGGCTTGGGGTAGTGAAACTCTCACTGCTCAGTGTCTAGCCCCAGGGCAGTCCTTATCTCACACAGTGGGGGTTCTTTGCAGGGTACTTTCCCAGCTCAGCCCTGCAGGCCTGAGTTACTCCCAGGTGGGGAACTCTTTCCCAGAGCACTCCAGTACTTCCCTGCTTTTTGTAGCCGGCTGGCAGGACAGCTACCCGTCCATACACCTTTCACTGCTCTGCAGAGGAAGTTGGTAACCTCCTGGCTTTGAAGGCAGACCCTACAGGCTTTAACAAAATAAGTAAAAAAAATCAAAAGAATGATTGATAGTTTCTATACAGAAAGAGAACAGCTTTTCAACCCTAAAGAAACTGATAGCCAACAGTCTCCAGACAATTGTTGGTCCCCAATACAAAAGGCTCTCCTAGAAGAGACTATTAAAAACCTTAAAAGAGAACTAGAAGAAAAATGGGGAAAGGAAAGAGAAGCTATGCAAGAGAGTACAGAAAAGGCATATAACTCACTAAAAGAAAAATTTGATGAAGTGGAAAAAGAAAACAACTTCCTGAAATGTGAATTGGAAAAGATAAAAAAAACTCCCAAGAAGTGCAGAGAAACAGAATTTGTGAATTGGAAAAAGAAAATAACTCACTTAAAAAAAAAAAATTAGTGAAATGGAAAAAAATTCCATAGAGCAAAACAACTCAATTAGATATATACAAAAAGAAGTAAAAAAATCTAATGAAAATAACTCACTAAAAATCAGAACTGAACAAATAGAAATGGCTGATTCATTGAGATATCAAGAATCAGTCAAGCAAATCCAAAAAAATGTCATATTTACTTGGAAAAACAACAGACCTGGAAAATAGATCTAGGAAAGATAACCTGAGGATCATTGGACTACCCAAAAATTATGATGAAAAAAAGAGCCTAGATACTATTTTACAAGAAATCATCAAAGAGAACTGCCCAGAAGTAATAGAACTTGAAGGTAAAATAGGCATTGAAAGAATTCATCGAACACCTTCTGAAAAAGACCCTAAAATAAAGACTCTGAGGAATATTGTGGCCAAACTTCAGAATTTTCAGACTAAAGAAAAAATTTTACAAGCAGCCAGGACAAAACAGTTTAAATATCGAAGTGCCACAATAAGAGTCATGCAAGATCTGGCTGCCTCAACATTAAAGGATCGAAGGGCCTGGAATCAGATATTCCGAAAGGCAAAAGGTAGCCAAGAATAAACTACCCAGCTTAGCTGAGTATTTTTGTCCATGGAAGAAGATGGACATTTAATGAAATAGAGGAATTCCATTTAACAAAATTCCATTAAACAAAAAATTTGATCTCCAACAACAGGACTCAAGAGAAGTAGAAAAAGGTAAAAGGAACTCTTGAGAACTGTATTTCTGTTATGATATACATAAAAACCACATGTATAATTTGATTTTACTGATATAACATAAAAAAGGGAAGTAGAAAAGGAAAGGGGATAGTATCAGAAAAAGAGAAAAGGAGATAAAAAGAGGGAAACTACATGCGAAGATGAGGCAAAGGAAACCTATCATATCTGAGGGAACTTAGAGAGGGGGAGGAACATTGTGTGAATCCTACTCATCAGAGTTGGCTCAAAGAGGAAATAATTGACATATTTGTTTTACAGAGAATCTTCTCTCTCTTCATTAAAAAATGGGAGAGGAAAAGGGAAAAGGAAAAAGAGTAATAAGGGAAGGATACAAGAAAGGGAAAGGGATTCAAAGGGAAGAGGGAGGGATACTAAAGAGGGAGAGCTGCGTGACGCAAGTGGGACCAGTGGGACCAATAAGTTTAATCCTAGGGAAGAAGGGAAGGAGGGCAAGAAAAAGAAAAGTATAATCTGGAGATATTAGGATGGCAGGAAATACAGAATTAGTAATTTTAACCATAAATGTGAATGGGATGAACTCTCCCATAAAGAGGAGGCAGATAGCAGACTGGATCAAAAGTCAGAACCCTGACTTTTGTTGTTTATGGGAAACACATTTGAAACAGGGATACATACAGAGTAAAGGTTAAAAGGCTGGAGCAGAATCTATTATGCTTCAGGTGAAGTCAAAAAAGCAGGGGTAGCCATCCTTATCTGAGATCAAGCAAAAGCAAAAACTGATCTAATCCAAAGAGATAAGGAAGGAAACTATATCTTGCTAAAGGGTCCTATAGACAATGAAGCAATATCAGTATTACACATATATGCACCAAGTGGTATAGCATCTAACTTCCTAAAGGAGAAGTTAAGAGAGTTGCGAGAAGAAATAGACAGCAAAACTATAATAGTGGGAGATCTCAATCTTGCACTCTCAGATTTAGATAAATCAAATCACAAAACAAATAAGAAAGAAATTAAAGAGGTGAATAGAATATTAGAAAAATTAGGTATGATAGATCTCAGGAGAAAACTGAATGGTGACAGAAAAGAGTATACTTTCTTCTCAGCAGTTCATGGAACCTACACAAAAATTGACCATATATTAGGACATAAAGACCTCAAAATTAAATGCAGGAAGGCAGAAATAATAAATGCTTTCTTTTCAGATCACAATGCAATAAAAACTACATTCAACAAAAATTTAGGTGTAAATAGACCAAAAAGTAATTGGAAACTAAATAATCTCATCTTAAAGAATGATTGGGTGAAACAGCAAATTATAGACACAATTAATAATTTCACTCAAGATAATGACAATGATGACACATCATATCAAAATTTATGGAATGCAGCCAAAGCAGTAATAAGGGGAAATTTTATATCCTTAGAGGCTTACATGAATAAAATAGAAAAAAAGATCAATGAATTGGGCCTACAACTTAAAAAGTTAGAAAAAGACCAAATTAAAACCCCCCAATCAATTACTAAACTTGAAATTCTAAAATTTAAAGGAGAAATTAATAATATAGAAAGTAAAAAACTATTGAACTAATAAATAAAACTAAGAGTTGGTTTTATGAAAAAAACAATAAAATTGGTAAATCTTTGGTAAATCTGATTAGAAAAAGGAGAGAGGGACATCAAATTAGTAGTCTTAAAAATGAAAAGGCAGAACTTTCCACTGATGAAAAGGAAATTAAAGAAATAATAAGGGGTTACTTTGCTCAAATTTATGCCAATAAATTTGGTAACCTAAGCGAAATGGATGACTACCTCCAAAAATATAGGCTTCCCAGATTATTAGAGGAGGGAGTAAATTGCTTAAATAGTCCCATCTCAGAAAAAGAAATAGAACAAACTATCAATCAACTCCCTAAAAACAATCCCCAGGACCAGATGGATTTACATGTGAATTCTACCAAACATTCAAAGAACAATTAGCCCCAATGCTTTATAAACTATTTGAAAAAATAGGGAATGAAGGAGTCCTACCAAATTCCTTTTATGACACAGACATGGTACTGATACCTAAACCAGGTAGGTTGAGAACAGAGAAAGAAAATTATAGACCAATTTCCCTATTGAATATTGCTGCTCAAATCTTAAATAAGATATTAGCACAAAGACTACAGAAAATCATCCCCAGGATAATACACCACGATCAAGTAGGATTTATACCAGGAATGCAGGGCTGGTTCAATATTAGGAAAACTATCAGTATAATTGGACATATTAATAATCAAATTAGCAAAAACCATATAAATCATCTCAATAGATGCAGAAAAAGCATTTGATAAAATCCAACATCCATTCCTATTAAAAACTCTTGAGAGTATAGGAATAAATAGACTTTTCCTTAAAATAATCAGGAGCATCTATTTAAAACCAGCAGTAAGCATCATATGTAACGGGGACAAACTGCAAACATTCCCAATAAGATCAGGAGTGAAACAAGGTTGCCCATTTTCACCGTTACTCTTTAATATTGTATTAGAAATGCTAGCTTTGGCAATAAGAGTTGAGAAAGAGATTAAAGGAATAAGAGTAGTCAATGAGGAAACCAAATTATCACTCTTTGCTGATGATATGATAGTATACTTAGAGAACCCCCGAGATTCTACTAAAAAGTTATTAGAAACAATCCACACCTTCAGCAAAATGGCAGGATACAAAATAAACCCACATAAGTCATCAGCATTCTTATATATCACTAACAAAACCCAACAGTTAAAGTTACAAAAAGAAATTCCATTTAAAGTAACTACTGATTGTATAAAATATTTAGGAATCTATCTGCCAAGGGAAAATCAGAAACTTTATGAACAAAACCATAAAACACTTTACACACAAATTAAGTCTGATCTAACCAACTGGAAAAATATTAAATGCTCTTGGATTTGGTGAGCAAATATAATAAAAATGACAATAGTACCTAAATTAATCTATTTATTTAGTGCTATACCAATCAGACTCCCAAAAAACTACTTTGATGAACTAGAAAAAATAACAACAAAGTTCATATGGAAAAACAAAAGGTCAAGAATTTCAAGGGAATTAATGAAAAAAAAAATCAAATGAAGGTGGCCTAGCTGTACCAGATCTAAAATTATATTATAAAGCAGCAGTTACTAAAACCATCTGGTATTGGCTAAGAAATAGACTAGTTGATCCTTTGAATAGGTTAGGTTCAAAGGACAAAACAGCCAATAACTTTAAAAATCTAGTGTTTGACAAACCCAAAGACCCCAGTTTTTGGGATAAGAATGCCTTATTTGACAAAAATTACTGGGAAAATTGGAAATTAGTATGGCAGAAACTAGGCATTGACCTACACTTAACACCGTACACACCAAGATAAGGTTAAAAATGGGTTCATGATCTAGGCATAAAGAATGAGATTATAAATAAATTGGAAGAGCATAGGATAGTTGACCTCTCAGACTTGTGGAAGAGGAAGGAATTTATGACCAAAGAAGAACTAGAGATCACTATTGACCACAAAATAGAAAATTTTGATTATATCAAATTGAAAAGTTTTTGTACAAACAAAACTAATGCAGACAAGATTAGAAGAGAAACAATATAAACTGGGAAAATATTTTTACAGTCAAAGGTTCTGATAAAGGCCTCATTTCCAAAATATATAGAGAATTGACTCTAATTTATAAGAAATCAAGCCGTTCTCCAATTGATAAATTGTCAAAGGATATGAACAGACAATTCTCAGACAAAGAAATTAAAATTATTTATAGCCATATGAATCATTATTAATCAGAGAAATGGAAATTAAGACAACTCTGAGATACCACTACACACTTGTCAGATTGGCTAGAATGACAGGGAAAGATAATGCGGAATGTTGGAGGGGATGTGGGAAAATTGAACATAGCCAGCCATTCTGGAGAGCAATTTGGAACTATGCTCAAAAAGTTATCAAACTGTGCATACCCTTTGATCCAGCAGTGTTTATACTGAGCTTATACCCCAAAGAGATACTAAAGAAGGGAAAGGAACCTGTATGTGCCAAAATGTTTGTGGCAGCCCTGTTTGTATTGGCTAGAAGCTGGAAAATGAATGGATGTCCACCAATTGGCGAATGGTTGAGTAAATTGTGGTATATGAACATTATGGAATATTATTGTTCTGTAAGAAATGACCAGCAGGATGAATACAGAGAGGACTGGCGAGACTTATATGAACTGATGCTAAGTGAAATGAGCAGAACCAGGAGATCATTATATGCCTCAACAATGATACTGTATGAGGATGTATTCTGATAGAAGGGAATCTCTTCGATAAAGAGATCTAACTCAGTTTCAATTGATCAAGGATGGACAGAAGCAGCTACTTCCAAAGAAAAAACACTGGGAAATGAATATAAACTGCTTGCATTTTTGTTTTTCATCCCTGGTTATTTATAACTTCTGAATCCAATTCTCCCTGTGCAACAATACTGTAACCTACCTAACATATATAGGACTGCTTGCCATCTGGGGGAGGGGGTGGAGGGAGGGAGGGGAAAAATCGGAACAGAAGTGAGTGCAAGGGATAATGTTATAAAAAATTACCCTAGCTTGGGTTCTGTCAATAAAAAGTTATTTAAAAAAAATGAAATAGAAAATTTTAATTTCTTTACTTGGGTATTCAAAGCATTTATCTTGAGGGAAAAAAAATTAAATTTTCTCTCTTAAAAGAACACATAAGCCTCAGATTCAAACGTAATATTTAGTGTCAAGACAGCTTTTGGAAATTGTCATCAATAGTTTTGAAGAACTTTATGATTTTCAGTAAACCCCCAAAGATCGCCACTGACCTTTGTCTTAAAAATTCAACGGCTGTTTCTGAAAATAGGTTTTTAAGTTGTCCCAAAGTAAACATACCTATTCACTGAACTCTTATAGTGTAGGAGTTTAGTGTAAAGTTTCTGACATCATATTTACTGGAAGCACTTAATACCCTCACTGTTGATTTAAGTATAAGGGTAAAATATTCTACTTCCCACCCAAACTCTTGAAATCCATCTTGAGAGCCTTGAGTGCAATGATGGAGGCTTGCCAGTCAACTTCATCCTCACTGTGTTCCAGGACCTTTCTCAGTACTTCAAATTCTTCTAAGCTGTTGGGAGTTGAAGAAAGCTATATGGCAAGACCCTAGGGGCTCTGTAACAGACCTGATAAGGAGTCTCATTTGTCCCCTATTGGAAACTCCTAGAATATGATTTAGCCTTGGAATTCTATGGAGTAAAGTATGAAGAGGAAAATAATCTATTATTGATTTTTTTCCTAAGTATAAAATACAGTGATAGTTCAGTTGGACTACTTGTGATGTTCACATCGAATTTCTGATTCAAAGATACAAGCATGTCTTGTTTTATTGCACTTTACTTTATTTAAGTGCTTCACAGATATAATATTTTTTGCAAATTGAAGGTTTGTGGCAGTCCTGTGTCAGGCAAGTAAATCTATTGGTGTCATTTTTTCAATAGCATGTGCTCACCTTGTGTCTTTGTGTCACATTTTGGTAATTCTCACAATATTTCAAACATTTTCATTATTATTATATTTCTTGTGGTGATCTATGATCAATGGTATTTGATGTTACTGTTGTAATTGTTTGTACCACAAACCACTTCCAGATAAGATAGCAAATTTAATTGATAAACATTGTGTATGTATTGACTCTTCCACTAACTGCCCATTCCCCTGTCTTTCTCCCTCTCTTTGGACCTTCCTTCTCTCCAAGACACAATAGTGAAACTGGCTAATTAATAGCCCTGCAGTGGGTCTCTAAGTGGTCAAGTGAAATCAGTTGATGTGGCAAACTTCCCTATTGTTTTATTTTAAGAAATTGCCACAACCACCCTAACCCTCAGTCATCATCCGCCAACTGGGAGGCAAGACCTTACATCAGCAAAACTATTACAACTCACTCTACAACTCAACTTACATCAACAAAACTATTACAAATCACTCTCAGGCGATGATTAAGATTTTTTTTTTTTTTTTAGCAATAATGTACTTTTAAATTAAGGTATATACATTGGTATTTTTAGATATAATGCTATTGCACACTTAATAGACTACAGTGTAGTTTAAACATAACTTTTATATATACTGGGAAACCAAATCATTCATGTAACTCATGCTATTGTGATATTAGCTGTGTTGCATTGGGCTAGAACTGAACTTGCAATATCTCCCAGTGTTTATACTTTATTTTATAATTTGTTACTTTATAGTAACTATTTAAAAATAGATTTAATGATATTTTGTTTTTTATTAATAATAGCTCACAATCATATAGGGCATTAGTTTAAAGCAATTTATAGTGGATGAATCCTAATTCATGCAATGGGAGAGAAGGTACAGAGGCAACTTAAATTTTTGTGTGAATTCTAGGGCTGGAGATGTGTTTTAGCCATGGTAGAAGAACCCATACTGTAGCCTAGAGAGGAATGAAGATATTGCTGGCTCAAATACCGTCCGTCCCACTCCTAAATCAAACCCTGTCTTACAACAATGTGGCATAATGTAGGCTTCTGACAGTGTAAATAACGATCTGCTCTGGTAGTCTCCTGTTTCTCTACCAAGAAGACAGAACTATGAGTGGTTGCATTTTCTGATGTGATTATTATTTAATTCTTCATTTACTCTGAGTTCAGTTTTCTTTTCAAAAGCTTTTTCATTTACCTTGTTATAATGCATATTGGTCTTTTGCTACAACTTATTTTACTCTGCATTAGTTCAAAAACATGTTCTAGTGTTTCTCTGAAAGTCTCATTGTCCTCATTTCTTGTTCTACAATAATATTCTATTACATTCCAACACCGTATTTTTTCCCCAACCCTTCCCTACGTTGTTTCCAGTTTTTGGCTACCACAAATTATTAGAATCTATTTTTCTGCCTCCTATCTCTTTCCCATATTTGTATAATAATGGTAATGAAATTACTTTTCAAAGGGTATGAACAATTTCATTTGAATTCTTACCTAATTCCAAATTGATGTCCAGAACGGTTCAACTAATTCATAACTATTACAACAATTTATTTACATGCCTGTCTGCCCACAGCCCTTCCAATATGGACTGCTTCCATTTTATCCCCTGTCTTTGTCAGTTTGTAGGATATGATGCATAATTTCAGAGTTGTTTAATGTGTTTATCTCTTTCTTTTCATTATTAGGAACAATTTTCATCTGACCACTTAGAGTCTGCAGTTCTTTTAAAAGCTGTTCATATCCTTTGATCCATTATTTATCTGTAGCTGTCATGGTAAATGTAGAAATTGATACTGTTGTTCAGATGTTTTCAGCATGTCTTACTCTTGGTGAACCTATTGTTTTTTGTTTTTTGGCAAAGATACTAGAGTGGTTTGCCATTTTCTTCTCCTGCTCATTTTACAGATGACGAAACTGTGGCAAACAGGATGAAGTGACTTACCCAAGGTCACACAGCTAGTAAGTGTCTGAGGTCACATTTGAACTTAGGAAGACAAGTCTTTCTGAATTCATTCTTGGCACTCTATATTCTATAGTTATCCTAGCTGTCTTAGAAATGGATAGTTGTCCTTTGTATTTTTTTTAACCAATTCCTCATGTCATTACTTAATCCCCCTCCTCTCCTCAAATAAAGCATAAATCTCTGCTCTCAGAGCTATCTGAACATAAATTTTTCTCTTAAAAAATTTCCAATGATCTTCTATAATGGCATTTCTAAACTTATTATTGTTTTCCATACTTTAATAATCAGAAATCTTTTCCTGAATGTATTTGTCTCTTTACATTTCAGCTCATTATCCTTTTCTGATAAAAATCATAGAATTTCAGATGTCCAAGGGACCTCATAGATCCACTAGTGCCCTCCAGACTTGATCAGTGTGATTAGGTGCTGGACTTAGTATCATTAAGACCTGAGTTCAAATCCCACTTAATGACTTCCCTGTGTCTTTGTTTTCTTATTTGTAAAATAGGAGATGTTGAACACAATGGTCTTTAAGATCTCTTGTAACTCTAAATTTGTGATCACATTATCCCTAACAAAATATTTCCCCAATCTACTCCTAAATCCCCCAATTTAGAGGCAATCATTACTTTCCAAAGCAGTGCAGTTTATTATTGAATAGCCCAGAATATTCAGAAGTTTTTTTCATTAAATGCCAGCAGCCATGTATTGTCCCTCAAGTTCTGTTTGGGAGGTGGACAGAACATGCCCAGCCTCTGAAAATAAAACTAGAAGACAGCTACCAAAACTTTCCCTGATTTTTTTTCTCCAATTTCTTAAAAAAATCCTTGTGGATTGGATGATTTCTGGTCTTCTTCTCATCCTGGTTTCCATCTCAGCTCTTGGCTGCTCTTGTTTTCTGACATGTGTCCTCAAGTAGAATCAAAATTGTATCAGATAGAGGGAAAATATGTCAAGATACTTTTCATTTCTTTGGATTATTTCACTCTACTTATTTTTATCCTCAGACTTGCTTTAGGAAGTCATTGTCTTGGCTCACTGTCCACCAGATCTGCCTTCCTAAACCGGATTAAGCATTCTGCATTCAAAAGGGTTTCAACAATGCATATTACTATGGGTTCCATTTACCTTGAATCCTTAAGACCCTATAGAACAACTGCAGAGTGAATTGGGTTTGAGCTCAGTGATAATGTCATGTAAAGTGTGGTTGTGCACACGTTCTCTGACACTCTTCTCGACATGTGGATATTTCTCAGCTGAATGGGTTTTAAGGTCACAAAGCAGCGTATTCATTGGGATCACTAGATTTGCCAGGATTTTCACTAGTCAGAAATATAGGCGGGCAGGGTACCATGGTAGGCATTCACTGCCGAACGCAGGATTAATTTTCCAAGGCAAAAATACATGGAATTGTCTGAGCTACAAGCTGCTCTTTTGGGGAGAGCAAGAAGCTTTGTGACCCAACAATGGTATTGTATTGCTCATTAACAAACAGCAGATTCACAGGAGCCCTCTATATTCAAGCCCTCCAACCCGAGAACATTCTCCTTAACTCTGCAGCTGGGTTATAGGGTTTTTTCCTTTTTTCCCTCCCTCCTCCTTTTATAAAGCTGCTTTTGGTCTTTATTCTTATAGAAGAGATTTTTAAGCCTTCCTTGGGAAAAGAGAGATGTAGATGATGAAAACGGGTGCCCTTTCCCCCTACACTCCCAGATACTCCCTGTTCTGAATTGAAATCTTGTCTGCATGCTTACCACATGAAATGTTTGGCACTAAGCTTAAAACTGAAGTCTAGCTTGTTTACATTTTGTGAAATTTAACTTGGTCTGAATGCCATCCATGAAATAGAATTTGAGATTTTGAGAAGAGGAAACTTGTGGGTACCACTTCTCCCATGATCTCTAGTGACAGTATGCATGAACACACAGATGCTCAGATAACACTGAAGCTGAGGCTGGATTTGTGGAATTGGCTCTCTGTTCGATTTTTGAAAAGGCTAAGGTTTTTGTTTTGTCCTAAAGGTAGAGGCTGAAGGTTATAGATTCTTTTATTAGTGTCTATC
Organism: Antechinus flavipes; assembly: GCF_016432865.1. Lineage (NCBI taxonomy): Eukaryota > Metazoa > Chordata > Mammalia > Dasyuromorphia > Dasyuridae > Antechinus > Antechinus flavipes. The sequence goes on from NC_067403.1 coordinate 122,305,847, forward strand.
AGCCAAATATTCCAAAAGTTGAGAACCTGATGTGGACTTGAAAGAATGTACTTCAGGAAGCTAGGTAAAGTGCACATCAAGTCCTGGAATCAGGAAGACCTGAGTTCAAATCCAGCCTCAGAAGTTTATTAATTGGGCAAGTCACTTAACTCTGATTGCCTCTCCCCCCAAAAAACAAAAACAGAAAAAGAAAGAAAGTGCTTTACTAGTATACTTCTAGTCATGGCAGCTCATCCAGTGACCTAAACACCACTCATGAACTTCTTTTCGGGGTGAAGAGAAGGGGAGGAAAAACTGGAACACAAGGTTTTTCAAGGGTCAATGTTGAAAAATTATCCTTGCATATATTTTGAAAAAAAAAACTTCAATAAAAAAAGGAAAAGAAAAGAAAATACTATGCTCAGTTTTTCCTGGGATTGATTCCCCAAGGAGTCTGTTTGAAGGATATATTCTGAGCATATGACCAAATAATTACCAGTGTGACAGTGAGACCAAGTTCTGATGCAAATAAATGAAATCTCAGCTTCCTCAACAAAGCTTAGACCCTGAAAGAGGGATCAGCTCTTTTATATAGTTTTGGGGAATATAGGACAAAGAATAGGGCTTCATAGGCAGGACACAAATTATAATTGGTTAAAAGAATTCTACATCAAAAAATGGCAAAATCAATGTGATTAGTTTCAGAGCTGGGGGCAGCTAGATGGCATCGTGAATGTCATGCCAGGTCTGGAGTTAGGAAAACTTAATTTCATGAGTTTAAATCCGGGCTCAGATATTAACTAGCTGTATGACCTTGGTTAAGTCTTAATGTCTCAATTTCCCCATCTTCCAAATGAGTTGGAGAGGGAAATGGAAACCCATTCCAGTGTCTTTGCCAAGAAAACCCAAATAGGATCATAAAATCTCAGACACAACTGAACAACATTAACAGAATTGAAGTTGGGGGGGGAGAATACGATTGGTTGGAAATTGGGAATGGGGGGCTAGCAACAACCTTCTTCCCTTCTCTGACTAAGAACTGTTCATTGTTTGAGCCCACCTGCATCCCTCAAGAATAACAAATTTCCTTGAAGCAAGAATAGAACAGTGATTAGCAAGAGAACTGGATTTCTAAACTTAACTCGTAACAAGGCCAGCTGAATTTCTGAACTAAGTTCAGATGCAAAGTACCATGACTTTTAGGCAGTGACAGGACAAAATCAATTAATTATAAATAGGATCAGTTAAAAAAAAAACTATAGAATCAATCTAGTCATTTTACTAGAAAAACGTATAGTTTTAGACTCAGTCACTTAATTCGAGAGAGTCAGAGCTATCAAAGTTCATTGTTTCAATAACCAAGGAAAAATATTTCCAAGTTGGCATTTTGCTTCCTTTGAATAAAGGCCTTGAAGTAGATCCTTAGAGGACTAGTGTATCTAAATTTAGAGAGGGTTATAATTTAAAAAATAATAATAATTGACCCCTAGGAGAGGATTATTTTTGTCTATGGTAATTGCTGAAAACTGCCCAATAAGGCATGGAGGGTTTTTGATATAGAACTAGCATTTAGCAAATGTTAAGATTCTTAAATTATCAAATTATCTTGTTGGATGAATTCATGGTAGCTGAGGGAACCAGAAGTGAATGGGATTTTGAAAATGCTGAGTCTGCCGGCCTCATGTGTGTGTGAGTTGGCGATACTCTGCAGTTTATCCATTGCTCCCATGTCTCCCTTAACTGGTTGTTATCTGTTGCTCCACCAACAGGCAAAGAGACTGCTGCGATGAAAGCTGATCTCCTGAGAGCCAGGAATATGAAAAGATACATTAACCAGTTGACTGTGGCCAAGAAACAGTGTGAGAAAAGAATTCGACTTCTGGGAGGACCTGCTTATGATCAGCAAGAAGATGGGGTCTCGGATGAGGGAGAAGGGCCTCAGGGCCAGAAGGTAAAACTTTGATTGTTCTCAGTCTTTATGTGTGTCCCATTTCACATTCAGGTGGTTATGAACGCAGATATCATTTAGACATAGAACACAGAACATAGAAATTCTGAGTCCCACATTTCTCCTTTGACCCAAATGTCACCATTGCCTGTCTTCCCCCATTTCTGATGAAGTAGCAGGTGTGATGACATTTTATGTACATTTTCCTTTTACTGTTCCTCTTTGTGGATCACAGATATCAATATGCCCTCAAGCAGCCCTTACATTGCAAAAGTGGCCCAACCAGTGGAGATATATTGATTCTAATTGGTAACAAGTCAATTTCCTGAGAGTCAAGAATGTGAAAAGGAACATTAACTAGCTGCCTGTGACAACAGGTAGGAAAAGAGAAGAGAGCTTATTTGGGATGTTTGGGTTTGAGGCTAAAAATTTAAAGTCTTTGGGGCCATACAACCTAATTATAAGTAGGAGACCTCATAGACAAGTTGTTTACTCTCTTATCTGATTGTTATTTATATAGTCAAGATCCTCTTCCTGCCATGTCCGTGTGACATATGGACAGAAAAATCCATCAAGGGATGCTTGGTTGTGCATTTATTGTTCTTGTTACTAGGGGATGGGACAAGGATAATCAAAAGTACTTAACTTTTTATGTGTCATGAATCCCTTTGGCAATCTAAGGAAGTCTGTTGACCCCTTCTCAGGATCATATTTTTAAATATATGGAATAAAATGTACAAGATTACAAAGGAAACACATCATATCAAAATACAGTTATCAACATTCTCCGATTGATAAATGGTCAAAGGATATGAACAGACAATTTTCAGATAATGAAATTAAAGGCATTTATAGTTATATGAAAAAATGCTCTAAATCACTATTGATTAGAGAAATGCAAATTAAAACAATTCTGAAATACTACCTCACACCTCTCAAATTAGCTGAGATGACAGGAAAGCATAATCATAAATGTTGGAGGGAATGTGGAAGTTGTGAAATGATCTAACCATTCTGGAGAGCAATTTCAAACTACATCCAAAGGGCTATAAAACTGCATATTCTTTGACCCAGCAGTATAATTACTACGTCTGTATTCCAAGGAAATCATAAAGGAGGGAAATATGACCCACATATGCAAAAATGTTTATCTTTTTGTGGTAGCAAAGAATTGGAAAAGTAGTCGATGCCCATCAATTGGGGAATGGCTGAACAAGTTGTGGTATATGAAGGTAATGGAATATTATTGTTCTATAAAAAAATAATGAATAAGCTGATTATGGAAAGGCCTGGAAAGATTTACATGAGTTGATGCTGAGGAAACAAGCAAACGAACTAGGAAGAAATATACATTGTACACAATAACAGCAAGAATGTGTGTTGATCAATTATGAAAGCTTGATTCTTCTCAGTAGTTCAGTGATCCAAAGCAATCCCAATAGACTTTGGACAAAAAATACCATCTGTATCCAGAAAAAGAAGTAAGGAGACTGAATGTAAATCAACATATCACTTCTTTTTTTCTGTTTTTTTATTTCTCTTTTGGTTTTTCCCATTTGCTCTGATTTTTCTCTCCCAACATAATTCATAAAACAATGTGTATTAAAAATAAACAAAAAATACAATTACCAAAGTATTTTAAAATATTTCCTCTAATATAAAGTAAATGGGAAAACTGAGAAGCAGTTGATACTATTTTCTTAAAGGATTATATAGAATTTTGGCATTTTTGAGCTCAAGTTCTATCTTTGCTTTTATCTTTGTATTTTTAACATTTATCACAGTGTTTGACTTAGTAGATAATTATTGAATGAATGAATGTTGGTTGATCTGGCGTTGTCAATAGAGCAGAGTGACTCAGTCTCAGACTATACTGGCTTTATGACCCTGGGCAAGTCACTTAACCATTATCTGCCTCAGTTTTTTCAGCTATACAATAGGGATAATAATAAGCATCTACCTTCCAGGGGTGTTATATAAAAGCTCAAATGAGGTAATATTTAAGTGCTTGGTAGGAGTGCCTACACATAGTAAGTTCTATTTAAATACTTATTCCCTTCCTGCTCCCTTTCCTCTCTTGTCCCTTGGTTTCTTTCCCAGGGAGACTGGCAAAGATGTTAGTTTTCTATTGAAAAGGTCAAGAAATCAATTGATTTGTTTGGGGGCTTGCAATGAAAAGTGTTTGGAGCCTGAGGTGACAGCCAAAATCATTCTGCCAGTGCTCTTAATCTGCTTGTACTTGGCCCATTAAACTCATCAATTTCTTGATTTAAGAGCTTGAAAATCTGTGACATAAGTGCAATGGATCACCCTGGATATATTTTTGTACACTGGGAAACAGAGGTACTTTAGTTCAAAAATAAATAAAGGATTCTGTTCCACAAGTTCTAGTTTTAGGAGAGTTCTACATTACCTACTTAGGTAATGACACATGAAAATGAGAGGTAGAGAAGCAGATGGGTAGGGATGCTTCCAACATTATCTGAATAATTTTTTTTTCCATGTAGTCAGTTATATGACCATATTAGTTGACCTTGGAGGCTAACAGTAGTTTTCGCTTTTCCTTTATCTAAGTATTTTTAAACTATATTAAATTCTTTAGTAAGCATATCACAAATGTTTCCTTATTTAATTAGAAGAAAGCCCTTTTAAAATTATAAACTCATAAGATTTGATGCTGGACAGGATCCTTTGAGGGATATATTGACTTGGAGAATCACATATAGTCCTAACACTATCCATTTTTTATTTTTTTGATTTAATTTGTAAAAATAATTCCCAATGACATTTTTGAATAGTATTTTATTTTTTCCAAATACATGTAAAGAAAGTTTTCAACATTGATTGCTGTGTTCCAACTTTGTGTTCCAAATCTTTCTCCCTCCCTCCCTAATCTCTCCTTCCCCAAGACTGCAAGCAGTCTGATACAAGTTAAACATGTGCAATTCTTTTAAATATATTTCCATGTTTGTCATGTTGTGCAAGAAAAATCAGATCAAAAGGAGGGAAAAAACATGAAAAAAAAACCCAAGCAAACAAACAAACAACAACCAAAAAAGGTGAAAAAACTATGCTTTGATTCACAGTCACTCCCCATTCTCTCTCTGGATACAGATGACATTTTTTATTTACATTTTATTCTTATTTGGGCCATACTCATCATGTGGGCTGCACAAGGCAGCATGTGTGACATTTCTGGACTAGATATCTTGGACTCTTTTTCCACTATAACCCATTGCCTTTATTATATGTTTCATACATATACAACGAGTTAGTTTTGCATAAAGGAAAACCATCTGGACCCTCATTGTCAGGCCGATTATGTACATAGTACCTTGAGAGAGATATCATGACTTACTGGGTGGAGAGCTTGTATTGAAACCAAGAAGACCTGTGACCACTTGTGAGACATACTGATTGCTCTGAGCCAGTTGTTTGATCTCACAATGTCTTTATGGTGCAGAGATGGTGCTGCTTTGCATGGATTGAAACTGTTTCCTCACACAGGTGTTCCTTAAGCAAATGAAAGCACAAGTCTAGTCCCCATCTCCCATCCCTACTAAAGAATAATTTGGACATTTGAATTTCCTCGAGTAGGTTCATCAATGAATATGACAGACAACACATTCTTTGGCGTGGTTTAGTGAAAATTCACTGGCCTAATAAACAGGAGAGTCAGATTCTGGTCCTGTTTCTTCCTAATTAGTTTTATGGACCCAGGTAAGTCATTGAAAGCTTGGGCTAACTAAAAATGGCATTATCAAATGTACAGTGAATACTTTTTGAATAATAAGAAAATGCAAGATATGTTGTCTGGGAGCTTTTAGGCTCATAGGTTTAAAAAAAATGAAAGAGATACTCTATAAACATACACTTTTTTAATGCAACCATGACTTGTTGGGAGTTAATTATCTTTACAGTCTTTTAGCTTTACCTGCTTTTTAACCTAGTTTCTTAAAGCCAATCCTTTGGTCCTTGCTAATGTGAATTATACTATTTTATCTACGTCGAAATGCAGGAAATGGATCCAAAGGCTCAGTTCCTCTACACTATCAAAAAATAACTCCCTCTTCCCTCCCCTCAGAAAAAAATTGAAATTCATACAATGACTTCCTGTGTTTTGTATTTTGCTGTGTTTTCGATGTTTTCCTGTTGAGTCCTACCACATATATAAACAGCCCCTTTTAGATTCAAACTTTGAGTCCTCCTATGTTGCCTGGAATGATTTCTTAATGTTTTTATCAGACTTCTAATGGTTGATTTCTTTATTTCCTCAATTTTGCTCCACATTCATGTCAGCAGTTCTATTTTTTGTCACTCTTCTCTTAATGAATGTATTCCAAATAAAATGTTTGGCAAGGTCACTGAAGTAGCTTTGAGAAAGTGACTGTTCAAGGGGCTAGAGACAATTCAGATTTCCAAAGCAGAAACAAAAGATGAGTATTAATATGAATGATGTATGAGTGTCTGTTTCAAAGCAAAATTTGTGAATCCCATAGTTGCTGTGGTTTAAAGGGAAATTCCATAGCATATAAGCATGATCTGTGTTCACTTGGTTACTTGACTCTCCATCTATCAGATTCTTGCCTGGGTGATTGAATTTACGTTAATCTTATTTTCTTCCAGAATAGAATATAAGATCCTTGAAGCAGTAAACTGTTTCATCTGTCTTTGTCTAGCACCCAGAATAAAAATTTAATAAATACTTGTGGATTGATTCCAGTTTAGTTCAAACATATATTAAGTATCTACCATGTTCAAAGCGCTAGACTGGTGTGGTGAGATATAAAGTTTGGGTGAGACATTGTCTATGCCCTCATGGAATTTCCATTGTAGAAGGACAATAAAGTACATTGCAAATGATCATACTTCAAGACTTCAATGGTTCGGGACAACTAGGTGGCACAGTGGATAGAGCATCAGCCCTGAAGGACCTGAGTTCAAATCTGGTCTCAGACACTTAGCACTTACTAGCTGTGTGACCCTGGGTAAGTCACTTAACCCTGATTGCCTCAGCAAAAAAAACAAAACAAAAAAAAAACCCCACCAAAGTGGTTCCATGTTAAATCCATCCAGTGATATCGTTAAAAGCCTATTGATATTTCTTCATCCTGTCAGACTCTTGTCTCTGTCCTCTCCTCATAAATCCTCCACAAAGAAGGAAATATGAGGAAAAGTTCATGAACCTTATTCTCATTGGAATTGGCTCATGGAGAGAAATACACACTGAATTGGATATAGAGAGCAATTTGGAACTATCCCCAAAGATTCAGCAATATCACTGCTATGTCTCTATCTCAAAGAGGTAAAAAAACAAAAAACAAAATGACCCATATCTACAAAAATATCTGTAGCAGCTCTTTTAGTGATGGCAAAGAATTGGAAATTGAGGTGATGTCCATCAATTGGGGAATTACTGAACATGTTTTTTGTATATGATTATGATGGAATACTATTGTGCTATAAGAAATGAACAGGATACACTCAGAAAAATCTGGAAACATATATATGAATTCATGCAAAGTAAAATAAACAAATCCAGGAGAACATTCTCTATAGTAACAGCAATATTTTATGATGATCAGTTGTGAATGACTTAGCTATTCTTCGCTATACACTGATCCAAGACAATTCTGAAGAACTTTTGATGCTTTCCATCTCCAGAGTAAGAACTGATGGAGTCTGAATGCATATTGAAGTATGCTTTTTCTTTACTTTGTTTTCTTTTGTTTTGTCTGCATTTTCTTTCACAACATGACTAACATGGAAATATGTTTTGCCTAAATGCAAATTCTTTCTTTCTCAATGAGAGGGAAAGTGAGAGAAGGAAGGGGAGGATTTGGAACTCAAAAACTTTTTAAAGCAAATGTTAAAAATTGTTTTGACATATAATTGGGGGAACGTTAAAATACTAAATAAAAGGAGAAATGAGGGGGAAAAAATCCTCCATGGAAGAATCCACCCACTTCATTAGAAGTTTCCCTGAGTTATATATTTGAATCCTCCCTGATATTTTGCTGGACACACATTATAATGTTCTTTTTTGTTTTATTTCACTTTATTTTGTATTGCTTTTCTGTTTTTCCTTTTGTTTATTCTGTTCCTTCAAATAAAATAAATTTGAAAAAAAAACATAAAAAAGCTTTTCCCTTAAATGGATACCAGAAGAGCATCCAACCTAATTGTCATCCTCATATAGATTATTATAGCATACAGTGTTTTATAAATGGATTAGAAAAGTGCCATGCAAAGTAAATACTATTTTAGATCTCAGGGAGAGAAAAGTTTGATCAGAGAAGGCTTCCTGGAAGATCTGGTTTTTAAGTATAGGCATGAATTCATTGAAGGAGAGTGAAGATAGTGAGCCACAAGTTTGTATATGTATAGCAAAAGATGTGTTTAGTAACTGGAACAGAGATTAGATAAGAGTGTAGCATAAAATGAGGTATGTGTTGGTGTCATATTGTGGAAGGCTTTGAATGCCAGGGAAAGTAGACTAAATGAAAACAGCAATTAAATGTTCACTGTGTCAAACACAATGATAAGTACTGGGAATATAAATACAAAAAGTGAGCAGTTTTTGCTCTTAAGCTCATACTCCTTTGAGAAAAGGGCACTTGGTCTTCAATGAAAAGTGGAGATATGGAAGAATTGATTGACATTCCCTTCCCATTAACAATGAGAGCATTGATTTGATTATGGTTCCTAGAACAAGAGGTGGAAAGTGGAAGCAGTGTGTGTGTGTATATGGTAGTAGGAAGAACCATGTAAAGTAGCAAAGTAGAGGGAAAGAAGATGGTCAGACTGATTGGCTAGGTAGGGACTGGTAAAGTCAATTTACTCAGTAGGCAAAAGGAACAGATCCTCATTTGTTAAAGACAGCACCCAAGTGTGAAACGCAGAAAGCCTAAAAAGGATTTAAGGGAATATACCATCAAGGGATGGGTAAATGCTCTGAAGCCCCCATAGCTGTGAATCATAACACATTTGAAGGAATTGCAAATCAGCCCTTACTGATGTTGCTTGTGAATTGGGAAATAAATTGATGGCAAGAGAGAAGAGGAGAAAGGTCAGAGAAAGCAACTACCTCTCAGTCTCCTTATATTGTTATCCTTTCACATTAAGGGATCTATTCTGCTGGTCAGAAGTAGATCCCCAGCAGCCACTAGCAAATGGCTCCTGTAACACTTATTTCTCTTGTGATGACATGTTTTACCTACTGAGACTTGTAGTATTCCACTTGATTCTTACAGAGAATTTGAGCTCTTGTTTGCTTGATGCCTACTGGATTCCATTCCTGCCAAGCTAGTCTTGGCTTCTCTAGCTAGCCTTATCACATTTCTGCTTTTATCCTGCTATTTTATTTCTGCTTTTCATACTGTGCAACCTCCCATGTGAATCAAACAATCTTAGCGATCCTACTGCTGCCCTTAGTAGTTGTCTGACCCTGGGTGAGATCATTAATCCTCAATTTCCTCTTCTACGTATGGGGGAAATAATACTTAGATAGATTACCTCCCCAGGTTGTTGTGAGGAGAGCATCTTGGAAACCTATGTGTAAACACACATATATACATATACACATGCTATTATTGTTGGAGATAAATAAAATGCCTTAAGAATTGAGAATGCATTTATAAGAAGGAAACATTTGGAATAAAATAATAAAGAAAGATAATGCATCCTGAGAGCAGTTCTCTTTCCCACACAAAACAAACCTAGATCTCACTAGTTTTTTTTCCAAGCAGCTGAGTCTTAGTTAACATGGATCTGAGAGCAGCTCACTGGACTGACTTCTAAAGCTGAGCTCAAGAAAGGGCTAAGCTGCTTCCCATTGATCACTGTTCTGTGGCTCTTACTTTCTGCTTTGATCATGTGTGGAACCTTGTACCTCCCAACTCTCCTTAAGGCTCTTAGTTCTTTCAGCTAATGAAAGAACGATGCAGAACATTCTTTTTATTTCTCCTTTTTTTTTTTTTTTTTTTTTTTTTTTAAATGGAGTCTAGGCAGAAGCTACCACTTGCATGCTGAACTGCTATTTTTGTAGGCAGGCTGATATTTTTCATGTTTTTACTGCCATTTCTTAAACACAAGTCATGTTAAGTTGTCCCCAGACTATTGCTTTTTTGTATCAGTTTCCCTATAGCAATTTCCTGGCTACCTGCAAGAGAGAAGTTCTTTCTGTAATTCATGTGGAACATCTGTGCTGTAAGGCAGAGTGCCCATTCCCAGTTGATTTTATGATCTAAGCTTCAAGACTAACTCTATGGACTGCAGTTTGGCTACTCAAAAATTACCTAGAGAGAGCCTTGTGGTCACAGCACTCCCCTGGTCATAAAAGATATTAAAGAGGAACATAAGCTATACTTTAGTCCTTGAAATTTAGTGCTCCCTTTCCTGGAGAAATGGCACTCAGTGGAATGAAGATGTAAAAGTGAGAAAGAAAAGAGTAACTTAACTCAAAGAGAACAGAAAAAGAACACCCCAGCCTCTGACATATATGGGTTATATAATCCTGGTCTAGTGACAACCTCTCCATGCTCCAGAAAACTCTAAGACTATAGGTTACAGAAAAGGTGCTGACTGCATTGTAGGAGTTCAGTAAAATCTCCTTGAAGCCTTTCTGATTCCCAAATGCTGGCACTGTATCTCCCAAACTACCTTGTCTTTATCTTGTATGTATTTGTATCTACTTTTCTTTTAATACATATATATATATACACACACACACACATATACATACACATATGTATACATATAATACAATGCCTATAAATACATATATACACATGTTTGTATGTACACATGATATTTATACATATATTATGTTTTTAATATATGTACATATATAGTGTATTGTGTTTACATATGCTATTCAAGTAAAAATTACTGTTTTTCATGTTTATATCTTTGCTGCTTTACCACAATGACTGTTGCATAGCAGGTGCAAAATAAATATTGTTGATTGATTGCTTATTTAATAGAGGGCAATTAATATATGCTTGTTGTTTGATTGCCCAGTTTTTGGCTAAACACTAGGGATATAAATACAAAAGTTAGAGTCCCTATGTCAAGAAGCTTATATTTAAATTTGGAGAGACAACACATATAGAAGGTTGGTGGTCAGGAAAAGAGGAAAGGAATCTGAGGAGTCACAGAGGTAAAGCATAGCTGAATCATAAGATAGTCAGTTAACATGTAAGATTTTGAGTTCCAATTTTTTTTCTCCCTTACTTCTCTCTCCCAGACAGCAAGTCCTTTTAAACATATTTCCCTATGTCATGTTGTGAAAGAAAAATGAATACAAAAGAGAAAAATCACAAAAGAAAAAAAGCAAACCAAAAAAAGGTGAAAATTGTATGCTTTGATCTGTAGTTCTCTTTCTGGATTCGATGGCATTTTCCATCCCAAATCTATTGGAATTGTCTCAGATCATTGTATTGCTGAGGAGAGCTAAGTCTGTGATAGTTGATCATCACTTAATCTTGCAGTTACTGTGTATAATGTTCTCCTGGTTCTGCTCACTTTTACTAAGCATCAGTTCATGTAAATCTTTCCAGGCTTTTCTTTTTTTTTTTTCTTTCAGAGATTATAATAGTTTCTTTATATCAATGCTCTTCAATATTGATTCATTTTTATCTACTTTTTTCTTTCTCAATTTTAGCTTTCTTGTTTTTTTTTTAATTTTTAATAGCTTTTTATTTACAAATTATATGCATGGGTAATTTTACAGCATTGACAATTGCCAGATCTTTTGTTCCAATTTTTCCCCTCTTTCTCCCTCTCTCCCCACCCCTCCCCCCCAGATGGCAGGATGACCAATACATGTTAAATATGTTAAAGTATAAATTAAATACAAAATAAGTATACATGTCCAAACAGTTATTTTGCTGTATAAAAAGAATCGGACTCTGAAATATTATACACTTAGCCTGTGAAGGAAATCCAAAATACAGGTGGGCAAAAATATAGGGATTGGGAATTCAATTTTCTTAGTCATCTCCCAGAGTTCTTTCACTGGGTTTAGCTGGTTCAGTTCATTACTGCTCCATTGGAACTGATTTGGTTCATCTCATTGCTGAAGATGGCCAGATCCATCAGCATTGATCATCATATAGTATTGTTGTTGAAGTATATGATGATCTCCTTTTCCAGGCTTTTCTAAAATCAATCTGTTCAACATTTCTTTAATTTAATTTTTAAAAATTAAATTAAATTTAATTTTTCTAGTTTTTTTAAAATTTAATTTAATTTTTTCCTAGTAAATGTATTTATTTTTAATAAATGTTGCTTTATGAATCATATTGGGGGAGAAAGAGAAATCAGATCAAAGGGGAAAAACCATGGGAGACATTAAAAAAAAGAAAACAGAAAAAAAAAGAAGTGAACATAGCATGGATTGATTTACATTCAGTATCCTTAGTTCTTTTTCTGGATGCAGTTGGCATTTTCTATCCAAAGTCTATTAAGATTGCTTTGGATCACTGAACCACTGAGGAGTACCAAGTCTTTCATAGTTGATCATTGCACATTCTTGCTGTTATTGTGTTCAATGTATTCCTCATTCTGTTTCACTCAGCATCAGTTCGTATAAAGTTTTTCAGGCCCTTCTAAAATCAACTTGTTCATAATTTTTTTACAGAACAATAATATTTCGTTATCATAACTTGGTCAGCTATTCCTCAGAATTTTATTTTTTTCATCATTTCTTATAGAAGAATAATATTCCATCATGTTCTTATACCATGACCTATTCTTATATCATGACTGGGGTTGGAGAGGAGCACTCTTGGAGGAAGCCCTCAAGCCCTCTCTCAGAGACAAGAGAGATTCATTCCATTTTCCACTTGGCTGGCTAGAGGTTGAAGAAAGCAGGGGCAGAAGCTGCAAGAGCTCTTAGAACCAAGCAGAGAGATAGGCCTCAACTAACTGGGCTATTTTGGAAGGAGAAAATAAACATTTGCAGTTTTACCAACCGGCTGCATTTTGGGTGATTATTACTCTTAACTGAAACTAAGGCTGCCTCCAGAAAATCTCCCTGAAAAAACCTGCTTTCTCCCAGAGAGAACCTATTTTAAAGAAGAAAATCACCACAGTCTATGTCACAAGTCACTTAATATCCGTTTCCCTCAGTTTCTTCAAATGTAAAATAAATAATAGCACTTACCTCCTACAGTTGTTCTGTAGTTATAAAGAGATTGGCACAGTGCCTGACACCCAATGGGCATTCTATAAATGCTATGATGACAGTCAGTCTTTGTGATTATGAATAGCTACTTTACAATCACTCTTGAAACCCTTGATGAGAAAGAGAGAGAATGAGAGGGAGAGCCAATTTTTAAAAATCTTAAAGCTCTATATAAATGACTTCTTGTTATTTATGATAAAAGAAGATAGGAATAATATGAATAATTGAAGTTGCCAAACAATCAAAATTACACCATTCAGAAGCTTTATTATAGCCATTAACTTCAACCCGAGTCAAGCAGTACTCCCTCCTCCTCTTCTTCCTCCTCCTACTTTGTTTTGGAGATTAATTTTCTTCTCTCTTCTCTTAACTGACATGTTCTTAGTTTAGATGCTATTATAATTGCTTAGTAAAACAAAATGAAAAAAAAGCAGACATTTGAATAATTCATTGAGTAAATAAATTAGAAGTGTTTTTTTTTTTTTCTTGAGAAAGTGAGTTGGGCAAGTCATTTAGCTAAAGAATGATAGTAATGGAAAGCCTAGGTTGTGTATTCTCTCATAATATTCCTCCCTGTACTAAGGAAGTGCATCCCAACACCTGTGAGATCACGGATTTATCAAAATATTCCGAATATCTGTTCATAGTTATTTACACTGATAGAGAAGGCAAGAGGCATCAGAAATTTAAAAAAAAAAAGTACACACTGGCTTTGTCACTAAAGATTATTAGAAGTTTAAGACAAAAAACATTTTTAATTCAGTTTATCAAATTCAACAAATATTTGTTGAACACCAACTATGTGCATTGTATTATGTGCATTAAACACAACTATATATATATATATTATACTAAAAATTGGGAGTTCTAGGAGTTTTGTTGTTGTTATTCAGTCTTTTCAATTATGTCCAACTCTTTGTGACCCTATTTGGGATCTTCTTGGCAGAGATACTGGAGCTGTATTTGCCATTTCTTTCTCCAGCTCATTTAACAGATGAAGAAACTGAGGCAAACAGGATAAAGTAACTTGCCCAGGGTCACACAACTAGTAAATGTTTGAGGCTGCATTTGAACTTAGTTCTTCCTAATTCCAGGCCCAGTGTTCTATCCACTGTGCCATCTAAGCCACTCTGGGAGTCCAGAGACAAAAATTAAATGGTTAATGCCCTCAAGGAACTTATATTCTATTTGGGGGCATATGGTATAAAGGGAGAAACCACTAAAAACTGAGAGTAGAAGACATCTTGTAGAAAACTTTATAATGAAACAGAACCTATGAATGTTGGAATATTTACAAATTGTTAAATCATTAGAGTTGATAGAGACAATAATTATCTAATTTAGCATCTAATTATCTACTGAACCATGCTAAATCTAATGCTTGATCTAATCTTACAAGAAGATGTTTTGGGCCAGAACCTGAAACAAGGTACTAAGTAGAACTAATTGATACAATGCTTGTTTTCACACCTTTACTCATTGGAGTTCACAAGTTTAGGAGATTTCAGGGTTTAGTATGAGATATCCGAATTCACATCTCCCTTGAACCTCTTAGAGCCAGAGAGCATGCTGGGAGATATCCCACAATCCCGCTCTCTGATATATAAGAAGAAAGCAGAGGCCCAGTTAGGGGAGTTCAGCTGAATTAGATTGGAGAGGAGCATGCTGGGACAGACACAGAGCACTCTGGGAGATTGAGAGCCAGAAGCCCTCTCTCAGAGGCAAGAGAGAGTCATTTCATTTTCCACTTGGCTGGCTGAAGGCTGGAGAAAGCAGAGGCAGAAGCAAAGGATAATCTGCAAGAGCTCTTGGAACCAAGCAGAGAGATAGGCCTCAACCAACCGGGCTATTTTGGAAGGAGAAAATAAACATTTGCATTTTATCACCTGGTTGCATTTGAGGTGATTATTACTTTCAACTGCAACTAAGGCTGCCTCCAGAAAACTTCCCCAAGAAACCAACCTTCTCCCAGAGAGAACTATTATTTTAAAAGAAGAAAATCACCACATATGAGGAAGTGGAATATTCTAGGGAAGGAGCACAACTTGGACCAAGTCAAAGAGGTGGGAAATGGAGTACAGAATTGAAATAATAGCCAATGATGAGCTAGTTTTACTATAACTAAAGTAAGTGAAGAAGAGCAATGTGAAATAAGGATGGAAAGGTGGAGAATCAGATTTAGGAGAGTTTTAAATGTTCAGGCTAAAATTATATTTTTAATGAGAAGTAATATCCCTATTGCTTATATTATATATGTATGTAAAATATATATTATACTTATATAATAATGTATTTATTATGTAATTATGTAATATATATATATATATATATATATAAGTATACATACTTATATATATTAATATTAGCCCCTGAAGATTTTTGAGCAGAGCAGTAAAGCAGTCTACCCTGTAAATTATGGTATATGAATGTTATAGAATATTATTGTTCTGTAAGAAATGACCAGCAGGATGAATACAGAGAGGACTGGCGAGACTTACATGAACTGATGCTAAGTGAGATGAGCAGAACCAGGAGATCATTATACACTTCGACAACGATATTGTATGAGGACATATTTTGATGGAAGGGGATTTCTTTGACAAAGAGACCTGAGTTTCAATTGATAAATGACGGACAAAAGCAGCTACACCCAAAGAAAGAACACTGGGAAACGAATGTGAACTATCTGCATTTTTGTTTTTCTTCCCGGGTTATTTATACCTTCTGAATCCAATTCTCCCTATGCAACAAGAGAACTGTTCGGTTCTGCAAACATATATTGTATCTAGGATATACTGCAACATATCCAACATATAAAGGACTGCTTGCCATCTAGGGGAGGGGGTGGAGGGAGGAAGGGAAAAAAAAATTGGAACAGAAACGAGTGTCAATATAAAGTAATTATTAAATAAAAATTAAAAAAAACAAAACAAAACAAAACAAAACAAAAAAAAAAAAGCAGTCTACCCTGTGTTTTAGGAATATTAATAATTTGGATGCTTTGTGAAAGGTCAGCGATGTCTATTTCTTTTCTTCAACAAAGCAAGTATTATCAGGCAAGGACTTACTTGTTTAAAAGAGTTAATTGTATTGCTTCTGTCATCTAATAATTGCCTTCAGGAAGATAATATTGGAAATATTTTCGGATGATTTGTTACAAAACAGTATCAAACATAGAATTATTTACCTAATTGACTTTATACTTTGTAGACAAAATAAGCGTTTTCCTTGTTACTAATTCAGAGATAGGGAAATGAGATCTGAGGATTTATTTGAGAAATTTCTTCTAATGAATTGGCCTATAATAGATTACATTTACTTTTTCGTAATTTACTAGTTTTATCTCGTGTTTGTTTGTGGAATATCCTCAATGAAGTAATTCACTTTTTATTTATCTCTGGGCACCAAAAAAGAAAGGTAAATATCACTTAGGAAGCAGTATGGTACAGAGGAAAGAACACAGATGGAATTAGAAGCCCAGGACTCAAATTCTGATTATGATGCTTACTTAAGCCTATGTGATCTTATATAAATCATTTGATTTCCCTTCCTCAGTTTCCCCATCTAAAAATGAGAGAGTTGTATTAAATAGCCTGAGATCCTTTCCAGCTCCTTCCAGATCTATTATCCTACATTAAAAAACAAAAACAAAAAACATCTTTCAGCAGGCATATTCAGCAAGCATTGTTAAGTAAAAGTTTAGACACACAAAATGAGATTTAGCACAGTGGCTTACACTCTCATTTTAGGGAAAGATGTGCCCAGAGAACTGGTGGTACAAGAGAGATGGAGATATAAGTAGAGAAGATGTTCAGATGAAAAGCTATGGGAAATTTGAGGGAGGATGAAGGGAGAAAATAAGATAGCACGGGATGGTGGTGGAAAAGAACTGGATGCAGTTATCTCCATCAATTGGGAAATGGCCAAACAGGTTGTAGTGTGTGGTTATGATGTAATACTATTATAATATAAGAAATGATAACTCAGTGATCTTAGAAAGGCATGGAAAGACTTGTATGAAATGATGAAAAGTGAAGTGAACAGAACCAAGAGAACATAATATACAATAAGAGCAATATTGTTAATCTCCCACATTTCATAATATTTATTTCTAATTACATGTAAAGATAGTTTTCAACATGCACTTTTAGAAGATTTTGAGTTCCAAATTTTTTCTCCCTTCTCCCTTCTCAGGGTAGAAAGCAATTTGACATGTTATACATATAAAATCATATTAAACATATTACTATATTAGTCGTGTTGTGAAAGAAGACTCAAAACAAAAAGGAAAGAAAAAAAACCCCAAATGAAAATAGTGTGCTTTAATTCTGCATTCAGACTCCATAATTCTTTATCTAGATATGGATAGCATTTTTACATCATTAGTGTTTTGGAATTGTCTTAAATCTTTTTATTGCTGAGGAGAGTCAAGGTATATCATGTGTATAATGTTCTCCTTGTTTTGCTAACTTTATTTGGCATCAGTTCATTTAAGTCTTTCTAGGTTTTTCTGAAATCTGCCTGAGCATCATTTCTTATAACACAATTAATATTCCATTACATTCCCCAATTGATGGACATCTCATCAATTTTGAATTCTTTGCCATCATAAAAAGAGGTACTATAAACTTTCAATAGTATAAAATATTTGGAATCTATCTGCCAAGGGAAAGTCAGGAATTATATGAACACAACTACAAAACATTTTCCATATAAATAAAGTCAGATCTAATCAGTTGGAAAAATATCAGCGCTCGTGAGTAAGCCAAGTGAATATAGTAGAAATGACACTACCTAAATTAGTGCCATACCAATCCAACTCCCAAGAAATTATTTTACAGATCTAGAAAAAATAGTAAGAAAGTTCATCTGAAATAACAAAAAGTCAAGAATTTCAAGGAAATTAATAAAAAAAAATGCTAATGAATGTGGCCTAGCTCTGCAAGATCTAAAACTGCATTATAAAGTAACAGTCATCAAAACTGTTTGGTAGTAGCTAAGAAACAGAGTGGTCGATCAGTGGAATATCTTAGGTCCACAGGATAAAATAGTCAATAACTATAGCAATCTAGGGTTTGACAAACCCAAAGACCCCAGCTTGAAGAACTCAGTATTTGACAAAAACTGCTGGGAAAATTGGAAACTAGTATGGCAGAAACTAGGCATTGACTCACACCTAACACCATATACCAAGATAAGGTCGAAATGAGTTCATGATTTAGACATAAAGAGTGATATTATAAGCATATTAGAAGAACATAGGATAATCTATATCTTAGACCTCTGGAGAAGGAAGGAATTTGTGATCAGAAAAGACTGGAAGTTATTAATGAAAACCAAATAGATAATTTTGATTATATTAAGTTGACAAATCTTTGTGCAAACAAAACTAATGCAGACAAGATTAGAAGGGAAGCAATAAATTGAGAAAACAGTTTTATAGTTAAGGATTCTGATAAAGTCTTCATTTCTAAAATATATAGAAAATTGATTCAAATTTATAAGAATTCAAGCCATTCTCTAATTGACAAATGATCAAAGAATATGAACAATTTTCAGATGAAGAAATTAAAACTATTTCTAGTCGTATGAAAAGGTTCTCTAAATCACTGTTGATCAGAGAAATACAAATTAATTTAACTGAGATACCACTACACACCTGTCAGATTGGCTAGGATGACAAGGAAAGATAATGATGAATGTTGAAGGGGATGTGGAAAAACTGGGACACTGCTACATTGTTGATAGAATTGTGAACAAATCCAACCATTGGAGAGCAATTTGGAACTATGCTCAAAAAGTTATCAAATTGTGCATACCCTTTCATCCAGCAGTATTATTTATATCCCAGAGATATTAAAGAAGGGAAAGGGACACATATGTGCAATAATGTTTGTGGCAGCCCTTTTTGTAGTAGCAAGAAACTGGAAATTGAGTGGATGCCCATCAATTGTAGAATGGCTGAATATGTTATGGTATATGAATGTTAGGAATATTATTGTTCTGTAAAAAATGACCATCAGGATTGTTATGGGCCAGAACTCTGAACTTGAAACAAGGGATTCTTACGAGGTACTAAGTCAGTGGAATTGATAGAGACAATAGTTATCTAATTTAGGATGGTTTAGTATGATTGATTTGATCCTACAAGGAGATGTTATGGGCCAGAACTTGAAACAAGGTACTAAGTGAAATTGAGGAGACAATGGTTAAATCTAATTTAGCATTGATTTAATCCTACAGCAAATTATGGTTTCCTAGTGCAGTCAGGGATCTCCTTTAGAGGAGATCATAAGATGCTGTGCCACAGTGGGCACAAATGCTTATTATATCCAGACTATGGTGGACATGGGAAGACAGGGTCCCTCTTGGCAAGGGACTTCTAGAGACACTCGTTGATGTTTTCAGTGTGGAAAAATTGGACATCTGAGAGCTCTATGTAGGCAAAGAGATAAGAGTGAGAAGACAGCGTGAGATAAGATCCAAACCCCATGTATAAAATACAACAAGGGTTTCCACTGGGCCTCAGAATGTAGATTTATCCAGGGAAATGAGAGGTGGGGCCCAGCTCCAAGATATCATACAAAGGACAGGTGGGGCAGGTGGGTTTAGGGTATATCTTTAGAAGTTCAGGACTCTGAACTTAATCATTATCAGCCAAAATTATCACTCAGCCAAAAAGTAATCAGGTGGCAGAAAGGGAGAATACAGGCTTTTTTAATCCAACAGAAGGGCAGTGTCCAGTGCGAGCAGCTCCAGTGTAATTGCCAGATGATGAGAAGAGATCTAGAAAGTGGTACAATAGAAGGGACTAGATAGGTTAATTGCTTGGGAGAGAGGGTTTATTTGTATTTCTACAGATGAAGAAGGAATCAGATGGGTGCCAATAGCACCTGGCTCAGAGAGACAGAAAAAGAGAAAAATCTTGAAACAAAGGAGAAGACCTAAAAAACCATCTGACATTGAATGAGCACAGCTGATAATGAAACTCTTAAAGAACTTTAAAACTAGCAGGAATCATTATATTCCCTGAGATGAAAAATTATTGATAAAGACTGTTGCCGGACTTAAAAACTATCAGGAATCATTGGATTTCATAATACATAATAAGACTATTGCAGGACTTCAAAACTTGCAGGAATTATTAGATTCCTGGCACATGAAGTAATGGACAATTCATTCTTTTTGGACTATTTCTAGGATTTATGGACATGTATAATTCCTCATGTTGATTCATGTTATTTGTTACATCACTACTAGCCTGTGTTATATTACTATGTGCTTATGTAATTTATGTAATTATGTGTAATACCTCCATATTGATGGATTTATGTATACCTGTTTTAAGAGTGAGCCCCTTCAGAAACCCACAAATCTGATTTGATTGCCCATTTCCTTTGGTGTCCTGAGATGTCAGGGAGGGCGTAATCACCTCCTTCTATGGTGTTTCCACCCCTTTTTTGAGCAGTCAGGGAAGGTATGATCACCTCCTTTTTTTGGGTTCTCACCTCCTTGAGAAGTCAAGAGGTTCTAAACCTCTTGTTCTAAAGACAAGAGATGTTCTAAAACAAAAGAAAGCAGAAGATGTTATGGGCCAGAACTCTGAACTTGAAACAAAGTATCTTACAAGGTACTAAGTCAATGGAATTGATAGAGACAATAGTTATCTAATTTAGCATGGTTCAGTATGATTGATCTGATCCTTCAAAGAGATGTTATGGGCCAGAACTTGAAACAAGGTATTAAGTCGAATTTAGGAGACAGTGGTTAAATCTAGTTTAGCACTGATTTAATCCTACAACAAATAATGGTTTCCTAGTGATATAATGATTGGTTTGTACTCAGTGTGCAGCATATAAGCTAGAAGCCTCAGCCAGGGAGATTAAGAGACATTCGGAGAGAAGACAAAGGACTGGCGGCAGGAGCTTAAGCTCTCAGAACTAAGGGGAGAAATTCAGTTAGATCTTTGAGCTTCCTGGTGGCTGACCTGGCCTCTTGCACTTCTAATACCACTAAAACCAAGGCCACACTAAAAGGCTCTTTTCAAAAAGCTGCCCAGGAAGAAGATAATAAAGGATCTGGACTATAAGAAAGCTAACTGGGCTGCAGGAAAGGAGAGGACTTGGAAAGAGACAATGTGGTGTTACTTGTGGTGATTACTAAACTGAAACAAAGGCTGTTCCCCGAGACCCCAAGAAAACCTCAACAGAGAACATTACATTTTAGAGAGAACATTACACAGGATGATTTCAGAGAGACTGGAGAAACTTACATGAAAGTTTCTAAGTGAAATGAGCACAACCAGGTACAATGGTACACAGCAACAACATGACTGATGCCAGTTCCAATGATCTTGTGATGGAGAGAGCTATTTAAACCCAGAGAAGAGGACCGTAGGAACTGAGTATGTATCACAACATAGCATTTTCACTCTTTCTGTTGTTTGCTTGCATTTTATTTTTTCCCATTTTTTTTTCCTTTTTGATCTGATTTTTCTTGTGCAAGACAGTTTAAAAAAATCTATACATATATTGGATTTAACTATATTTTAACATGTTTAACATACATTGAATTACTTGTTATCTAGGAGAGAGGGTGGGGGCAAGGAGGAAGAAATTTGGAACACAAGGTTTTGTAAAGATCAATGTTGAAAAATTATCCATGCATATGTTTTGAAAATAAAAAACTTAAATATTTTTGTACATGTGGGTCCTTTTACCTTTTTAATGATATCTTTGGGATACAGATTTAGTAATGATACTGCTGGATCAAAAGATTTGCATAGTTTTATAGGATTTTGAGCATAGTTCCAAACTGCTCCCCAGAATAGTTGAGTAGTTCACAACTCTACTAGCAATGTACATGTTCTCCAATATTTATTATTTTCCTTTTCTATCATATAAATCAGTCTGATAGGGTTGTACCTCAGATTTTAAAATTTGTATTTCTCTAATTGATAGCAATTTAGATTATTTTTTCATAGATAGTTTGATAGATAGCTTTAATTTCTTCATCTGAAACTGTTTATGTTCTTTGACCATTTATCAATTGGGGAATGACTTGAATTTGTATAAATTTGATGTAGTTCTTAATATATTTTAGAAATGAGGCCTTTATCAGGAATAGTGGGTGTAAAAGTTGTTTCCCATCAGTCTGCTTCCCTTCCAATCTTGGTTGCCTTGGCTTTGTTTGTGCAAGATCTTTTTAATTTATGTAACCAATTGTCCATTTTGCATTTCATAATGCAGATTCTCCCCTTCTCTACAGATCTGACACATAAATTATTCCTTACTCTCCTAATTTACTTTACGTCTAAATCATTTACCCATTTCAACTTTTTGTATATGGTATAAGATTATTTTCTGTGCCTTGTTTCCACCATACTGTTTTCCATTTTCCCCAGCAACTTTTGTGAAATGGTGAGTTTTTACCCCAGAAGCTGGATCTTTTGGTTATCAAGCAGAAAATTATTGTAGTCACTGACTATTGTATCTTGTGTACTTAATCTATTTTAATGATCCACCACTCTATTTCTTAGATATTTTGATGATTGCTGCTTTTTAATATAGGTTTAGGTCTGGTACAGCTAGGCCACTTCCTTACCGTAATATTGTTTTAAGATTCAACTTTGAATGACTAAATCATTTTGGCTGTCATAAATACACAAATTAAAAATAAAGAACATGTGAAGAAGAGTTATATCTGCATTCAGAGAAAGAACTGATAAAATAGAATATGTGTAGGATAATTTTGCATGTACACACAACACACATTTATTTATTTTGTTCAATGATGGCCATCTTGGGGGAGGAAGGGAAAATTTTTTTATAATAATTTTGCTATATATTTGAAGAGAATAATAAGTTGTACCTGGCAGATTTGCAATTTCATATACAATCTTTTTTTATTGTTCTGTTATGGAAATGCTTGTTTTCTGTGAAATGATTATTCTGTGAATAATAACTTTTTAAAAAAGCCATATTTGCTCCATTTTAGTTTTGAAAAAATTAGAACAAATCCAGTTTTAATCTTCACTAAATTTTTCACTGAACTTAGAGAACTGAATATAGTAGATTTTGATTTGTTAGGTTTGTGATTGTATATGAATGACTCACTTCAACATCTTGTTTGCTCAATGACCCAGCAAGTAGAAAGAAAATAGGATTATGCATTTATGGCTCTACTCTTGACTTTTCCTTACCATCAGATTATTCAGTTTGAGGATATTTTGGCAAACCCATCCTATCGAGAGCACTTTCGTATATATATGGAAAGGATGGACAAGAGAGCTCTGATTAGCTTTTGGGAGTCTGTGGAATATCTGAAGAATGCAAATAAGGTAATTACTGGAAATGGTAACTTCTTTTTAGTAGTGATTTGATTGTTATTAATATACTTCCATGTTTCCTAATGAAGATTTATTTAAAGAAATACATCCTTTATACATATATATCATATATAGAATCAAAAAGTTCTAGAGTTAAAAGAACCCTGGTTTAGCATAAACCTACTGCTATAATATCCCTGATAAACTGTCAGCTAACTTTTGCTTGGAGACCTTCAGTGACAGGGAATTCATTACTTTACAAGTCAATTTATTCCATATTAGGACCATTTTGATTATAATGAAATTCTTTCTTATGTAGAATTTTCTACCTACTTCTGTTTTTCTACCTTTCTATTTTTTAAGCCTTTTGAAAACCTGAAGATCTGTCATGCTTCCCTTTTGTCTTTAATCTAAACATCATCGTTAGTGTACCCTTTCTGGAACCAGGAAGATCTGACTTCTCTGGTCTCAGGTACTTACTAGTTATGTGATCCTGGACAAGTCACAACCTTATTTGCTTCAATTTTCTTATCTGTCAATGGCAATAATAATACTTCTCGTGTTGTTTTGAGGATAAAAATACAATAAGGTCTGTAAAATATCATGCCATATAAATATTAGTTATTATTTAGTGATAGAGTTTGAAATCCCTGCCCTTATTAAAGTGTGACAAATGATTAGATAGGAGAAGCCATATGGTGCAGTAGAGAGTGTGTTGGACCTGGAGTTAGGAAGCCTTAAATAAAGAATTCAAGTAGGGGCAGCTAGGTGGTACAGTGGATAGAGGACCAGTCCTGAAGTCAGGAAGACCTGAGTTCAAATTTGGGCTGACA
The DNA here is from genome assembly GCF_016432865.1 of Antechinus flavipes. Classification (NCBI taxonomy): domain Eukaryota; kingdom Metazoa; phylum Chordata; class Mammalia; order Dasyuromorphia; family Dasyuridae; genus Antechinus; species Antechinus flavipes. The sequence continues at coordinate 122,330,122 of NC_067403.1, forward strand.
CTTAACACTTCCTAGTTGTGTAACCCTGGGCAAGTCACTTAACCCCATTTGCCTCAGCAAAAAAAAAAAAAAAAAAAAAAGAGTTCAAATAAATCCTGCTTCTTATACTTTCTAGTTGTGTGATCCCAAGCAAGTCATATGACCTCTTTCAGTTACAGTTATTTCATCTTTGAAATGGGGATGACATGTATGGCACCTGTCTCCTGGGTAATTTTAATGACAATGTGAGATAATATACATTAGTTGCTTTACAAACTTAATGTTCTTATTCAGTTTAACTACAAACTTTAAAGTGCTACATAAATAATAGTTATCATCATCCCATTATTATTATTATTATTCCAAATGGGTCTGAGCTTAGCAGAGTAAAATCCAGAATTTCAGGCCTTTAAGGTTCCTTTCAACTCTGAGATCTGCAGTCATTAATGGCACCATTATTCTAGACTTTATACTTCTATTAATACTACCCACAGTTGAATTAGTGTTACTGTTAGTTATTGTGTTACTGTAGTATTACTACATTACAATGAAGACTTTCTTTGCTTGTTATCTATTTAAGCAGCCAGACTGTTTTTTAAATGTAAAATCTTAATCCAATTAAAATTTTGAATTGAAGAGCTAATTCTAATCTAATCATAATTTTTCTACCATATATGAGGTGAGTTCCTTCCCTTCAAGTAACTTCTGGCCAGTTCCAAAAAATCTAATGGCAAATGGGGATGATTAAATAGATTGGAAGCTATAGCAAATGAATCTTAGTTGAAGGGATAGGAAAGTTTAGTCTAAAGGAGAGAAGACTTTTAATCTTTTAGGAGGCTGCCATATGAGAGATTAGATTTGTTTGGCTCATTTCTGCCCAAGAGCACAGAACGTGGAACAATGTGTGGGAGATACAGTGAAGCAGGTTTCAGCAGCACATAAAGGAAAACCTCCTAACAATTAAAGTTAACTTTAAGTCAGTCTCCAAGTTGCATCAAAAGATAGTGAATTTCTATCAAAACAAACAAACAACAGTTAAAAATAAATGATTTTTAAAAGGTTGGTGGGTTCTTCTCAGGAAAAAAAAAAAGGTGCAGCAAGATAATTGTACAAATATTTTTACATATATTGGATTTAACATATTTAAATATGTATAACGTATATTGGATTACTTGCCATCTAGGGGAGGGGATGGGAGGAAGGAGTGGAAAAATGTGGAACCCAAGACTATGCAAAGTATCAGTGTTGCAAAATTATCCATGCAATATGTTTTGAAAATAAAAAGCTTTAATTTAAAAAAAAAAAAAAGTAGGTGGTGAATTTCCCACCAGGAAGTCATCAAGATGGCAATGAGTAACTTCCTTCTAAGAGGATTCCTGTTTAATTCTGGGTAAGTCTATCCCAGTAGTCAACCTCAGTTCTATAAATTTGTTTTTAAAATATTTGGATAATTCTGCTTCGGCATCAATGACTTTGTTACATTGCATATATTATTTTATGCTTTTAAAGCATTATTATTTGATCACTGGTTTGAATAGGCTACCAAAGGGGTTCATGATTCAAATAAGCTTAAGAATTTCTGGCCTTTAAGATCCCTTTCAGCCCTGAGATCTATAATCATTGAGAATTTTCAAAAGAACATACTTCAGGCTCTAAAGAAAATTCCCAGCTGTTCAATACTAGTATGATATTTTCATCAGCACTGTATAAGATCATTTGGACAGCATATTTGGATGTACAAATACAGGTATATTTGTAAAAATAGTAGGCACAGCCACTAGCTACACATGTGAATGAACATTGAGGATTTTGTCTCCTTTTACACAATTCTACGTTATTTAGTTAAATGTCCCTGAGAGTATTAATGTTATGTTCATTCATACACACACACACACACACACACACACACACACACACACAGTTACAGTTTTAAAAGTAGAGACTTTAAAAAATAGACTATTGATATTCCAGATTAATATTAAATATTACGTAATTATCCTAAAATGCCTCTTGTTTTTGTTTTTTAAGTTAATTAATTAAAAAAATGTTCTTCTCTTTTCTGTCATTTAACTTCTTTAAGTTTCAGTATTTTCATTTGTAAAACAGACCTAGTGATTGATTTGCTGACCTCTCCAGATCATTGAGAAAACTCTTTAAACTTGAATGTTCTCTAGAAATGAGTGATCATTATTTATAATTATTATCATTTGAGATAATAATTTGCCAATGATTTCATTGGCAAAGAGAATTCTTGATTAAGAATTGTCTCTACCAGTGCAGAGTGACAGCTGTTCTGTAATTTATAGTCTCAGAAAATTGTCTGGGATATTAAGAGATTAAGAGAGTTGCAACAAGAGAACTGTTTGGTTCTGCATACATATATTGTATCTAGGATATATTGCAACATATTTAACATATATAGGACTGCTTGCCATCTAGGGGAGGGGAGGGAGGGAGGGGAAAAATTGGAACAGAAGTGAGTGCAAGGGATAATGTTATTAAAAATTACCCTGGCATAGGTTCTGTCAATATAAAGTTGTTATAAAATAAATAAATTAATTTAAAAAAAAAAAAGAGATTAAGAGAGTTGTCTGGGATGACACAAACAGCTTTGCCAGAAACAACACTTGATCCCAAGTTTTTCTAACTCTGAGGTCAGCTCCACAGCCATTCTCTCAACGATTATTGTCATCATTTTTATTAATTAGTTTATTTATTGATCATCTTTCTTTTTAATTCAAGAGACTTAAAGAAAATAATTTGACCTTAATGATTTTAATTTTTTTCTCTTGTATTCATCATGCTTTTTCCTTCTTTACAGAATGAAATACCACAATTAGTTGGTGAAATTTATCAGAATTTCTTTGTGGAAAGCAGGGAAATATCTGTGGAAAAGTCACTTTACAAAGAAATCCAGCAAAGCCTTGTAGGAAATAAAGGCATTGAAGTGTTCTACAAAATCCAGGGTGATGTTTATGAGAGCTTGAAGGATAGGTATTACCCTTCATTTATTGTTAGTGACCTGTATGAGAGACTGATCAAGAAAGAAGAAGAGAAGAGTGTTTCCCAACTGATTTCTGACAAGGATGAGGCAGTGAGTATCTCATTTTATCTTTCTGTGGTCCTTTGCAATGAAGGAAACTTGACTACAAATCCTATGCATATCTAATTTTTAATCTGGCACACAATCGGTGAACATGAATTAAGCATCTATTATGTGTCAGGCTTTTTTCAGGTTGTATTTTAAGTGAGACCTCAGGGAAGCTAGGAAGTGGATTTGGGGAGGAAGAGCATCCTCGGAATTGGGAATAGCTATGGAGTCTGGAAATGGAGTATCTTGCTTGAAATACCTCCAAGAGGTCACCTGGATTGCAGAATATATGGGAGAGGATGAGGTGTAAGGTATAAGACAACAGAAAAGATAGGATGGGGCCAAATCATGAAGGACTTTGAATGCCAAACAGAATTTTATATTTGATCCCGGAAATAATAAGGAACCACTGGAGTTTATTGAGTAGGGGGTGACATAGTTCATACCTGAACTTTGAGACAATTAATTTGGCTGCTGAGTGGAGGATAAACTAGAATGAGCAGAGATTTGTGGCAAAGAGACAAGTAAGCAAGCTGTTACTATAGTGTAGGCTTGAGGGCATGAGGTCCTTGGGAGTAGAGGAATTGAGGATGACCTCTCAGTTGGGAGCTTGGATTCTTGGAAACATAGTTGTATCCTGATTAATAAAGCTAGAAAGATAGAAGCTTTTATAAGAAAATATGAGCTCAGATTTGGACATGTAGAGTTTAAAATGTCTACAATACTTCCCATTTGAGATTTCTGATAGATAATTGGAGATTGGGGTTGAGAGAGCAGCAAAGAGCTTAGATTTCAACACTGTGTTTGTGTGTGTGTAACCATATATGGGTGCTCATGTGTAGCCTTGGACTACCTTGAACTTGTCTACTTCTCTCAGTAGGTACTGAAGGATCTACATTCTTGCCCTTGAAGGAAATTTAAATTAAGAGTTTTGAATCTGCATTTTAGTTGTATTACACCTTAATTTGAGGGAGATCTATTTTGTCCATTTTAATTCATAAGTATAAAGTCATCAGCTTAATTAGTCAAAACATAGAGTTGCTTTGTTGGATTTTTCAGGAATAATTATAATGGAATGGCAGTTTAAAAGGAATATGTAATCAGCATTCATTTACATTTGATTTTCATTATGGGTTAGTTTGTCCAGTATCTTTAGTATACAGGGTCTTTTCTGTTCTGAGGCAAACTCTCAATCTGTTTGAAGGATTATGTACTTTTTTTCCTTCTTGCATTTTCAGTGCTTGGGACATTCATTTTTCAGTCATATCTGACTTTTTGTGACCCTGTTTGGGATTTTGTACTGTAATAGTTTGCCATTTCCTTCTCAAGCTTATTTTACATATGAGAAAACTGAGGTAAACAGGGTCAAAGTGATTTGCCTAGGGTCACACAGTAAGTGTCTGAGACCAAATTTGAACTCAAATATATGAGTCTTCTAACCTCAGTGCTACCTAGCTGCTCTCCCTGGCAGCTTACTGGAATACTACTTGATTTGACTTGAATTCTTAATTTATAGCATGCAAACTATAGGACAGTAAGCCTGACTTCAATTCTGGACAAATGCTAGAAAATAAAATTTAAAAGATATTTTGAAAACATCAAAAAGGAAAAGTCATCAGTAAAAACCAGCATAATTTCATCAAGAATATATCCTATCAAAGATACGAATTGATGAAGTCTTTCATTTTCTGCCTTTGTGGACAAGATGATTCACAACTTGTTAAATTACCAGACTCACATAATCACTGATGCTTCTGTGTCAGCTTGGAAAGGGATCTCTAGTGAAGTGCCAGAGGGGTCTGTGCTTGGAACCATTTTATTCAATGTTTTTTTGAATGATTTGGATGAAGCAAAGGCAGCATGATTACAGATTTGCAGATAAAACAAAATTAAGAGGAATAACTTTTGATTTTTGGCTTGGGTGTATCAATATTCAAAAAACTTCTTAACAGATTAGAATGATGGATCGAATCTAAGATGAATTTGAATAGAGATAACTGTATGAAGACTTGGGCTTGTGATCCAGACATGACTAGAGGATATTTATGTGAAATTATCTGGACAACAGATTTTATATATTGAGTCATCTGTGGACTCACAGCTCAAAAACTAAAGTAAGCTTAGGTTCCATCAAGTGTCCACTGTACTCTCATTCAAGTTCAATTCTTGTGCCACATTTTTGGAAGAACCACTGATAAGAAGCATGCAACATTCCTAGGATGGCAATAAAATGGTGAAGAACCTTGACCCAATGTCATAAGAAGACTAGAAACCATTAGCCTAGAGGAGATTACTGGGAGGAGGGACAGTGATTGTCCTAAAAATCTTTAATGGGCTGTGTTGTGGAAAAGAAGCTAGACATCTCTGCTTGATAGGGCAGGACCAGGAGAATTGGACAGAAGTTACAGAGATTGGCATCATTTATAAAAATAAATCGATAGAAATTAGATTTGGCCAAAAATGGAACTGGCATTTTAGAGAGTTACAGTCTTCTTTCCCGCCTCCCTCACCCTCAGGAGATTTTCAAGAGGTGACTAGATATTTGTAGAAAAGATTCCTGCTTAGGTAGAAAGTGGGTTAAAGGACTGAGATTTTGAAATTCAATGGGGTAAAAAGTACTTTAACGTAGAACTTTAAAATTATAAACCCCTTTTCTCACAACAACCCCCTGAGGTTAATATTACATTAATAAGTGGAGAAGCTGGAGCTCAGAGACTTGATTTGACTTGCCCATAGTCACACAGCTGGTGTCAGGCCTGAGATTTGAACCTAGGTCCCTCTGACTCCCAACCTACTTTCCACTGTATCAATTGCAGCAATAGAGCCATGGTTAGAATCAGATAACCATAGAAAGCAGTCTAGGCAACTTTGTCACGGGCTCTGCCATGTCATTAATCATAAGTCAGATTTATGTGAAGTTTCAAAATCTACTAGATAGAAAATTATCACTTAGGGAAACAGAATTAAGCTTCTGTCAGTGCAGGGCATATTCCAAATATCTACGTGTTAATTTGATTGCAAAATGACCGACTAAAAATAAATAAATAAATAAATGACCCACTAATCAACTTGTAAACTGTAAGTTTAGAGGTAATTTATCACATTCATTCAGGAAGGGCCCTTAACAGCAAGGAATTTAGGGATTTTATTTAAAATTATAACAATTCCCATCTCAGGATGATGACAGGCCTCCATAGTCTCATATCAAACATGAGTCATAGAATATTTCTGTTTATTTCATAAGAGGGCCCATCCCAAGAGCCTTCCAGCTTTCTGGTTCCAAAGAGAAATCAATACTGCAGCAAGTCTTACAAGTAATTATTCTCCCATCCTTTCAGGCCATGATACAATATTTATATCTTTTATGAGACTGTACATACCAGTCACTGGACTCTGAAACATTTCTTGCTTTTAGTTAGAGAAGAAAAATATCTTGCTGATGGTGTCAGTATTGCCATACTATAGTGCTAGTTACTGAGCATTTTATGTAAAGTCTGTAGATAATCCTGGAATAGATCTGCCATGTTAATTAAGCAGCATGGCTGGCAGGAATTTAAAATTCTGATGACTTCTTTTCTAGAGCCAAGGAGGTGAAGTTGGGGAAGAAACCATGGAGGAAGCTAATGATCGGATCAATGAGCAAGCCAGTTATGCTGTGAACAAACTACGAGAATTAAATGAGAAACTGGACTATAAGAAGCAAGCTCTGCATTCTATTCAAAATGCACCCAAACCTGATAGAAAGGTAAGGGTTTAGTTTTCAATTTCCTCTTTGGATTTTCCTGTCTGTTGGTAGCTAAGCAAAAATTGATAGCTTATATCAATAGGGAAGTCTATCCTATTCCCTGCTAATTAGTACAATCTGGAGTTCTTATCTCACAGGGTTATTGTGAGAAATATTCATATACACATACACACATAAATATGAATGTTTGTATATTTATACATGTATCTATGCAGAGATATATGTGTTTAAACATACAATGTTTTTATTTTAAAGTTCTTCAAAAATATGAGCTATTTTTATTATTATTGTCAGCAATTGATATCAGTCAACATTTATTAAATCTTTATTGTATGCTGGGCTTTGTGAACAGAGGTAAAAATAATTAAGTACCTTCCCTCAAAGAGCTTACAATCTAGTAAGGGAGCTGTGTGTATATTTTGTATATACCAAACAGAGGTGTCCCCAAAGTCTTAGTGTAGTTTTAAGCTCTTAATAGCTTACATTAAGCTTCCGTTAAGTTTTTAATAGCTTAAAACTTTAAAGCTTTACATTATTCATAATTTTAAATTGTACTACATCTTTTGAGAAACACTGTGTTTCCAAGTTGTCTACCCTATTAAATTTCTCCTAAGAGAGAAATAGATAAACTTTTGCCTTTGCGTCCCCAGTACCTGGCTTAGTTCCTGGCACACAGTCATGTTTATGTCTTAATACATATTGGTTGTATATTAATACATACATATTAACATGTCTTAATAGATATTGGTTGATTATTATTGATAATATCAATAGTTGATAATAATAAAAGTTTTTCTTTACACAATATTTTAAAGTTTGTAAACTGCTTTGCCTTTGTTATCTTATCTGAACATTGTAACAGTTATATAAAGTTGGTATTCGAGGTATTAGTATCCCATTTTATAGATGAGAAAACTCTGGCTCAGGAGGTTTAAATAACTTGATTTTATTCAAGTATCTAAGCAATAGAAGTAGAATTCACACCCAAGTGTCATCTAGATTGTAACATTGCTTCATTTCCATCAAAACATAAATGTTATCTTTTTCTCACATTTGTTTTATTTGAAACTCCTGAACACCTTGTTTATATTACTTTCATTTCTAAGATTAAGTATTTGCACTCATATACAATATATAAGTGAAATGATATTTGTAAAACATTTTGCCAACCTCAAAATTTTATATGAACATTAGCAATTATTTATATAGAGCTTCCCAGCTATGAAGAGCTTTTCACACGTGTTCTCATTTGATTATATTTCATCTGTGTTCTTGTTATGAGCTCTCATCCTTTGCCTGCAGAGAGGGTGGAACTATTTTCTACCCCACCTAGATCACTTCTTGGTAATAAATTGGGCACCATTCCATCCTTTTGGTATCTTGGGTTACCATTTGGTTCATTGCCTAGAATTACCACCATAATGTCACATTATGATTTACAAAGTAAATTTCCTCACAACTCAGCAAAGGAGATGATATAAATTATTATCCTTATTATGTAGACAAAGAAACTGAGGGAGCTAAATTTGCTTGTTCACAGTAAGTGATCCAGCCAAGACCAGAATTCAGGGCCTCTTGAAGACAAAACCAGTGCTTTGTCCTCTACATCATGCTGATTTTCTAGAAAGAAATTACTTTATTAGGAGCTTATGAAGTTTTAAAGATTAAGAATTAATCAGAGTGGATGTGGCTCTCTTCAATAATGAGATGATTCAAACCAGTTCCAGTTGTTCAGTAATGAAGAGAATCAGCTACCCCCAGAAAAAGAACTATGGGAAATGAGTGTAGACCACAACATAGCATTTTCACTCTTTCTGTTAATGTTTGCTTGCATTTTTGTTTTCCTTCTCAGGTCTTTTTTTAACCTTCTTTCTAGATCCGATTTTTCTTGTATAGCAAGATAACTGTATAAATATGTATACATATACTGGATTTAACATATACTTTAACATATTTGTTAAATGTTATTTATTTAACATATATTGGACTACCTACCATCTAGGGGAGGGGGTGGGGGGAAGGAGGAGAAAAGTTGGAACAGAAGGTTTTGCAGGAGTCGATGTTAAGAAATTACTCATGCATATGTTTTGTAAACAAAAAAATAAAAAAAAAAGATAAAAATGCTTGTTAAATTGCCAAAAAAAAAAAAAAAAAAGAAATAATCAGCAGGAGTGAAGTGAGCAAAACTAAGAAAACATTGTACACAGTAACAAGATTATGTGATCAACAAAAAAGGTGATTCAAGGCAATTCCAATAGCCTTGGGATAGAAAGTATAATTCACATCCAGAGAGAGAACTATGGGGACTGAATGTGGATCAAAGCATAATATTTTCACTTTTTTGTTGTTGTTTGTTTGCTTGGTTTTTTCTTTCTCATTTTTTTTTCCCCTTTTAATTTAATTTTTCTTGTATAGCATGATGAATATGGAAATACGTTTAGGAGAATTGCACATGTTTAACTTATGTTGGATTGCTGCAGTCTTGGGGATGGAGGGAGGGAAAAAAGTTTGGAACACAAGGTTTTGCAATCTTTGCATGTATTTGGAAAAATAAAATGATATTGAAAACAATTAAAAAAAAAAAAAAAGAATCAGCAGACAAAACCTCTCCCATACCAGAGTATAAGTCATCTATGTCCTCAAGGAGGTTACATTTTTATCATATATTTTTATGAATAAGTTTAGGATTTCTGTGAATACATTCATGAATGAATCTCCATGCTTTCGGACAGGAAACATATGTAAGTTATTATTGGTGCTTCTTAAATATCTTTTATTTTTATCTTTTGGACCCATAATTTCATTGGTGAGTGGAATATTCCACATATAGATGTTCTTGTTACTATTGCAAATCAGTAATTCATTTTTAATTTAGAGTCTTAAGAAAATTTGCTGGAATATTGTATAATGATCTACGATGAATAACTTAGCTATTCTCAGGAATACAGTGATTCAAGACAATTCTGAAGGACTTATGATAAAAGGTGCTATCTCCACAGAAAGAACTATTAAAGTCTGAATACAAGTCAAAGCTATTTTTATCTTTACTTTCTTTATTTTTCTTGTTTGTTTTTTTGGGGGCTATGTTTTCTTTTGTGTGATCACACATATATAATTTATGTTAGATTGCTTACCTTCTCAACGAGGTGGCGAGGGGAGAGAGAAAATTTGGAACTCAAAATTTGAAAAAAGAATATTAAAATTGTTTTTACGTATAATTGGCAAAAAATTAAATATTACATTTTTTTTTTAAAAAAGGAAATTAGCTAGGAGGGTAAAAGAACTTTCCCACAATTAATATGTGGAGGAGGCTGGATTTGAATCCAGGCATTGTGGCTCCAGTCCCCTTTTCTATAAGGCCATACT